>NC_136911.1:9026383-9526383 GCF_949606895.1 Notothenia rossii | reverse complement strand
ACAGAACCAAATTATTTTTGAGAGACTGAAGAAACCAACCTGAGCTCCCCACTCCGAACACTCTTTGCAAGGCAATGTCTTGTTGAGCATGATTTGGAGCACCTATCGGTAGGCCAAACAATAAAGGTTTGCTCTCTTGATAGTTCAGTTGGTAGAATGAAGGACTGTATTAAAGGCTGAAATACGTATTTGTTCCAAAGATCTAGGTTGTCGTGGCCGAGTGGTTAAGGCGATGGACTAGAAATCCATTGGGGTCTCCCTGCGCATGTTCGAATCCTGCCGACAACGATATATGCTTTTGAGCAACGGGAACCCACCAATAAAATATTTGTATACTTATCTGCAGAGATATTTCACGTGCAACAGAGAACATTATCAGTTTGAAACTCCCCAAAAGCACGGTCTGAGAAACGGAAGTGCTGACTCTAAATCTGATCCTTTTACATTTTCACCGTAAACTTCTGTGGTTTGTGTTGAAAGTCACGGTCAGATGAAGCAAACAGAACCAAATTATTTGGAGGGACTGAAGAAACCAACCTGAGCTCCCCACTCCGGACACTCTTTGCAAGGCAATGTCTTGTTGAGCATGATTTAGAGCAACTATCGGTAGGCCAAACAATAAAGGTTTGCTCTCTTGATAGTTCAGTCGGTAGAACGAAGGACTGTATTAAAGGCTGAAATACGCATTTGTTCCAAAGATCTAGGTTGTCGTGGCCGAGTGGTTAAGGCGATGGACTAGAAATCCATTGGGGTCTCCCCGCGCAGGTTCGAATCCTGCCGACAACGATACATGCTTCTCAGCAACGGGAACTCACCAATAAAATATTTGTATACTTATCTTACGAAAACAACATAATCGAAAAAAACAATTATTTTGCTTTGCTAGGTTGTGACAGTGCACTGCAACATATTGGATCTAATTGATTTTTTGTCTAATTTATTTGTATTTATTATATTCATATATGTTTAGTAGCTTGAAACATGATATATTGACGCTCAAACATATTATTGCACACAATGATCTAATGTCAACCGCTGTCATTCTTACACAATCATAAACACTGTCGGAGCTCCCGCTAACTCCCCTCTCTTTTCAGGTGGAGCCGAGTACCCAACCAGCATCTGCCAGGTGACATTCCAATTAATACTGTACTGTGCAAATCATGCTAATAAAGTGCAAACTGTTCACTACTAAAGTGCCAAGTGACATTATTTGTGTGCAAACGGAAGTTGTTTTATAAAGTGCAAACCCACATGTTCAATATTACAAGGCCCCAAAGCTGTCAGTCCATAGTAACGAAGATACCTTCGTTACATTTCCTCCTTCCTCTCGAAGGAGAACAGTACCTCACTCCTGCGACACTCTGGACAGAAAGTCTGCCACTATATTGGTCCTCCCTGACCTGTAACAAACGGTGAAGTCATACGGCTGCAGTGACAGGTACCATCCGACCACTGTAGAGCTCTGTGATCTGTTTCCAAAACGAAGTGCCGCCCCAGCAGATAATATCTGAGGGAGTCAATGGCCCACTTCATTGCCAAACACTCCTTTTCAACCGTGGGCTATCTGTTTTCCTGTGGTGTTTTGATAAATAAATGTCACAATGGTTTGCAACAGTACTCCATCTCACTGTTGTTTTGTACACTGGAAATCCAGCCGCTAAAGGGCCAGCCTCACATGGTAAAACCCAAATATTTAATATTTTAGAAAATATATTCCGCTTTACATTTTCATAATAGAAGCCCTAGTCTGGTGCACTAGTCTGCCTTTTTGCCAATGCGCATATTTGTCTGTGTTTCTGTTTCCTGTGTAGTATGTATTTGGTTGTGGTGATATGAATTATAGAAACTAGAAATAAATGCTCTGTGTGTGTCCTTGTTGCTTGTTCCGACACACCATAAGAATCCTTACTTTAGCTTCTTCTGTTTTTGCCGGTGATAGTCGGACCGCTCTGTCCATGCGGTGCACTGACACATGCGCTTTCTACGTGTAAGATTTAATGTATATTTCAAAGGTTCATTAATACAGTTTTATTTTAATTTTTATGTGAAAAACAACGTTATAATAACTTTCTTTATCAGCCTTTGAAACTGAAACCATTTTGGGAGAAAATATAAATTATAATATATCATTGGGACAATTAGTCGACTAATCGCCTGAAATTACGACTATTGGTCGACTAGAGAAATCAGCAGCCATAATCTGGCCGTTCCTCAATGTCAAGTAAAACTGCTGCAGAGCCACTATTTCAAGTATACTACGTCATCGAGTGGCGCCGAAGGACTGTTTAAATGCATTTTAAATGCCCAGCATTCGGCGCCACTCGATGACGTCGTAGTATACTTGAAATAGTGGCTCTGCAGCAGGTATACTCGACATTGAGAAACGGCCTCTCTCTGTTCATTTCGCTCGAATGGGTGGCTCGCCAGACTGCAATCCGCAACAGCAACAAGCAAGGACGAGGGCCGTGTTGCAGACAAATCTAGCAATCTTCCAATGTCAACAAAAGACCTAACCTTGACAACAAAGCCAAGAGTCATATTCATCTCTATATAATTACAAATACATTAAATGCACAGCATTAATTCATCTCAAACTAATCAAAATAGCATGTTAAACAGTTCCTTTAAATTCTCTTCAATAAACTATATTAAAATCAAATCATGTGCCGTCTTATTTCAGCATGTAGTCTATTTTTAACAAACCATTTGTTCTTTATACTGCCACTGCCAGCTACAGTTAGCTTTATCTTGTATTTTTGAAGTGCCTACATTGTTAATGTTCAATAATAAAATAACAAACTTAGCTGTGCTCAGTGCCATTGTAATATGCCCCAAAAGGAGGCAAATCAACGTGAAGACCACCGCAAAATCCAAAGACTAGACAAAGAAAACGGCACCAACGATGAGCTCCACCACGCTCCATCATGCTCCACTCACATATCAAACCAACACATGCTACGCTAACGCGCTAGCAGCGGTTAGCCAAGGCTAATTTAGCATCGATCTTTTCATTAAAAAACACATTTAAACATAATATTTTCTCACAAAACTCAACAATGGTGTGTTTTAAGAGGCGATGCTCTTGGAAATGCATGGCAAAGAAAGTCACTGCAAGTGTTATTTATTTGTTCCAAATAATTTACAAGCATCTACCTCTGATGAGTCTCTCGTCCCATTCGATTCGTGCCAGACGGCACACCAGAGGGCGGGGCTAATCCTGGATTGGCTTGCATTGTCAGCACTTTAGATGGACAGGTGATTTAACTAATCACATTAGTTTAAATGCTTTCATGAAGAATTGTCTAAATCCCAATATCCTATTGTACATCTACACTACCAGTCAACAGTTTGGACCTTTATATATACAGTCTATGATTTGGACACACCTTCAAAATCGAAGTTTTTTTATTTATTTAAGTTCTAATTTGTAGATTAATACTGAAGACATCAAAAATAGGAAAGAACACATACGGAATTATAGTTAACAAAAAAGTGTTAAAAAATTCCAGAATATGATTTTTATTTTATATTCTTGAAAGTAGCCCCGTTTTGCCTTGATGACAACTCTTCACATTCTTGGCTTCTCTCAGTCAGCTTTATGAAGTTGTCACCTGGAATGGTTTTCAATTAACACGTGTGCCTTGTCAAGAGTCAATTTGTGGAATAACTTGCCTTCTTAACGTGTTTGAGGCCATCAGTTGTGTTGCGCAGAGGTAGGCTTAGTGCACAGTAGATAGCCCTATTTGATTACTGTTGTAATCCATATTATGGCAAGAACGACTCAACTCAGTAAAGAGAAACGATAGTCCATCATTACTTTAATAAATGAAGGCCAGTTGATCCGGAAAATGTCAACTTTGAATTTATCCTCAAGTGCAGTCGCGAAAACCATCGAACACTCTGATGAAACTGGCTCTCATGAAACTGGCTCTCATGAGGACCCCGCCGGGAAAGGAAGACCAAGAGACACCTCTGCTGCAGAGGATAAATACATAAGAGTTACCAGCCTCAGAAACCACAAATTAAAGCACCTCAGATTAGAGCCCACATAAATTACCACAGAGCTCAAGTAGCAGACAAATCTCAGCATCCACTGTTCAGAGGAGACTGCGTGAATCAGGCCTTCATGGTCCAATTGCTGCAAAGATCCACTAATGAGGATGAACAACAAGATAATTGTTTGGGCAAAGAAACACAAGGATTGGACATTAGAAAGTGGAAATCTGTACTTTGGTCTGATGAGTCTAAATTTGCGATTTTTGGTTTCAACTGGTGTCGTTGAGAGCTGCAGAGAAGGTGAGCGGATGGTTTCTGCATGTATGGTATCCACCGTGAAGCATGGTGCTACGCCCAGACCTAGGGGAACCTAGGCGCAGCATAAAATGCACTCTCCCCACTTTTCCCACTCCCAAGAACATGGACGCCAAATCAGAGAAAGCGTTTGGTAAATTTAATTATCCAAAATTAAATTAGACACAGGAGTTGCAAAACCACAAAACAAAGAACCTTTTAACACAAAAATCTTACCTAACAAATGAGAAAAATAAATGTACAAAAATCTTACCTACTCTAATGCAAAAACAGGAGAAAACGAATATTCCAAAAGAAAAGGGTTTTGCACTCCTAAGAAAAACATAACGTGTGTCTACACAGAGAGGTTTATTCGCTTTTCTAACACAGTCTCACAACACAAGAGAATGACCAGCATACAGTATAACTAAGCACTCAACATAAAAGGACAGCCATTGCAATGCAATGCAATGCAAAGTTGTGTTGGGAGTAGGAGAAGTCTAGTCGGAGAGAGCGACCGAGGAACTGCATGGCTGCAGCTTAAATGCTCCCTTCTTCTTCAGGTGGACCAATCAGCAGGTTGAAGGTAGCTAATCAGCTAACGGGCACCACCTGCTTACTCACACACACACACACACACACACACACACACACACACACACACACACACACACACACACACACACACACACACACACACACACACACACATACATACACACACACACACACACACACACACACACACACACACACACACACACACACACACACACACTCACACTCACAGACACAGGAGGAGGGAAAAATGCACACACAAATGACCTTACGACCCAGGGTCGTAACAATGGAGGAGGAAGGGTGATGGTGTAAATAATTGTTATTTAATTATTAATAAAACCAATCATTATTTGTATTTGTATCAGTCTCTGTGTTTGAAATGCAAAGCCTAAAAAATAAGTGAAAGGGAGTTACTCAGTTGTATCTCATAGTATCTTAGTAACCGGAGGATACATATGCGTAGACACCAAATAAATATATAAAGTCAAATCACGAAGATTATTGCAATTGTGTATCTAAACAACAAACATTTAAGCCTTTTAAAGATTCTGTAGTAGCCTATGATCTAAATCACCGAAGTTAATGTATAAGATTTTATATATGTCATGCTTAAGCAACGTGAGAGAGGAGGACAAATGCAACAAACCACAGGTTAGCCGGCTGGCTACGTACAACAGCACTGCTGAGCAGCGACGTGCAGTCAGGGGAGGCAGGGGAGGCAGAGCCTTTTCTGTCATACTCCAATGTAACGGAAAAACAACTAAAGAAAAACGAAATAGTAATAATAATAAAATGTATCCACTGATCTATGATGTAAGTGTGATTTATGTATGATTTAGTGATGGCAGTTTGACACTGAAGCTTCGAACGGAGCTTCAACCTTGGACTTCCTATTCCATAGAAGCAGTGCTTCGAAGCTTGCTTCAAATCACGTGACATGTGACGTCCAAAGCAGCAACTGCTTCAAATCACGTGACATGTGACGTCCGAACCAGCAACTGCTTCATTTCCTGAATGAATCAACTCACTGGTTCGCCGTCCAATCAGGTGATTCAATGCACTGCCTCGTCTCGATTCTGACAGGTGACAGGTTGAAACAGTTTCAAATTTGAGCGCTTCAACACTTTATAAACGCTCTAAACAATGCGCAATGTGTGGGTTGTTGTCGTAGTTTGCATTGTTGCTGTTGAGTTGTTGTTGGCATTGCATTTGAATTGGATCATTATAGAGCAAGCCAGGAAGAAAAATAGGTCGTTCTGGCTCGTGAAACACTTCGAAATGTGGAGAAGTTGTGAACAAAAAGACAATGAGTAATATAAAAACACTTCGGTGGTCTAAGGAATTGATAGCCCATTGGATAGAGCCGGCGGTCAAGATGCGGCGATATCCTCCGCGCAGCTGGTTCAAAGCACGGAATAGTTAAACTTTTAATCATTGCTTTTCAACTTTAATACTTTAATAACTGATAAAAGGCCCTCTCCTCCCAAAAATGTTTTAAGCACTCTCTAGTCTCTTCTCAATAACCCAATACACACTATTATCAATCTTTAATTGCAAATAGAACATGATATTCAGTCTTAGTGTGAGTGTGTGTGTGTGTGTGTGTGTGTGTGTGTGTGTGTGTGTGTGTGTGTCTCGAATATTTTTCAAGGCAAAGATACGTTAAACCCACTGCAGCCTTGCACTTCGCCAGGAGAGGTCGCTGTAACTGAAGCTTCGAGAAATGAACCTATTTCCGACACAATTGTCCAAGTGGTTCGACGCTTCATTCAAAGCTTCATTTTGCCATCACTAGTATGATTCCAATCGCTTTTTAAAGTCAGAATCAACTAATTTGCCGACCTCCGCTACAACTACGGGTAGCGATGAGAAGTGAGGCAGGGACGAGCTCTGCCTCTCGTAAGCCCACAGTAACTTGCTGGACCACGGGCACTAATTTAGCGCGGGCACTTATTTTTGAGCGCGCTCAAGCCAGTTACTGTGGGGTGAGGTGAGGCACAGATGAGCTCTGCCTCAACTCAGAATGTGTCAACCCACAGAAACTGGCTGGAAAGCGGGCCCTAAGTGCATGCCTGTTACCTTCTCACTGTAGGTCACCAATGTAATGTTTGTAGATCCCTTTATTAAATGTATCCTCGCCATCCATTGTCTCTAAATAACTTATTTAACGTATATGATATTTAGGCTCGCTGGTCTCATCATATAACGGCAATGAAAAAAGCAGCAGGAGAGGCAGCCATAACCTCTGCCGCACTGAAGGGGGCGCACGTGAGCCTACAGGTTCTTGTTGCTACTGTTATTCTACGCAGAGACGGTAGACACAAACAACAAACTAGACTTTTGAAACTACAGGAAGATAAGGAGGACTTTTACAAAAAACTAATAGAGATTGTTGTCCAGCAGGAGAGCATGGACTTAATCTTCAAGTCAAGGTAAGACCACAATTTGAATGAAAATGGGATCTTACAAAGAAAGAACAATCCAATATTTAGATTTTGGGTATCCTTTTGTTGAACGGTCGGTTTAAAATGAATTGAAGCATCAGACTAAAAAAGCTTTTGAAAATAACTGAATATTTTGATTAAGGTCAAAATATAATATTTGTAAATCTGACTCTGAAAGAGTCAGTGCCTCACCAGCCATGAACCTCACCGCACGTCACTGCTGCTGAGCATGTACGCCTAGCCTGCTAGCCTTTTGCATTATGTTTTAATGGTGTGTTGTTGTATCTGCAAACCACTGGGTTTGTTGTGCTTTTGAAGTGCATCATCATGGTCATCAAGTGGATTTGTCTTGCAATTATTTAAAAACAGTTAATAATTTTTTTTTTTTACGAATGTAATAATATTGACTTTGTCACACATTTTTACACAGTTTACAATATTTTTTCAAGGCACTTGGCTTGTGTAGACTGTTCAGTAACATTTGTATTTATGTATAGGCCTACTATAATTTGTGTAACATCTTTAACTTAAAATGTGTCTCAAACACTTTTATGAAGTCATTAGGCTGTGCTTACCTACAGATTTACGGCAGCATGACATTGTCCATTACATGTTGACAGTTTCTTTTCAATTAAGATTTGAAAAACAGTAACCTCTACAGCTGATATTGGAGACTCGTTAAAAGCTATCAATTTATACAAAATGTACAAAAATGTATCCACTCAGCAGCAACATAATGGATTAAAGGTGGGTTCACTCAGTAAGTTATATCCAATGTTACCAGCAGATGGTGGTATTTGTCTTTCCCATTAATTGGGGAACCAGTACATATCCTATACTGCCACTTTCAGATCAGGCTTTGAAGCAGGCAACTCCACATGAGAGATTGATGCTCACTCACATGTGACATTTAAAAGAGAAAGAGCAGGCCTGATGTAGGAACTTGGGTTCCTCTGATGCATATCAGTAGTAGATACTGCCCATACACTAACTGACAACAATAAAAAAGTAATGTTTTTGAGAAATGTGTGATTTCTTTACCATTTAAATGCTCTTTTGATAACATACTATAAACAAGTAGATGGAACATTAGCAGTTGTCCACTTTTTGTATTATATTGGATAATGCAATGCCCGTCCAAAAAAAAGGAAAAGCAAATCTGTAAGAGGCTTCCATTGGATAATTACTGCAATGTTTAATATGTTTCAGCTGGCAAGAAGTTATTTTACCCTAGCTGATGCGGTGAGTAGCTTCTAATTTCTTTAAACAATCATGTCGGAACTCGGAAGACATATCCTTTGGTCGTGGAAAGGATGTTAATCAGTTTCAGAAGGTTCAAATGATAGGCCTGCATCAAGCAAAGAAAACAAGGAGATTACTGAAACTATTAAAAGTTTAAGAACCGTCCAACGCATTATTAAAACCAAATCAATGAATCTTGATTTACCCTGTTCCAGAGTGATGGGCGCATCAGGGTAAGAATAGAGGCGGAGGAAGTGATGCACCCAACATGCCTAGTGCCTACCGTGCAAGCCTGTGGGGGCAGTGGTATGATCTGGGGTTTCTGCAGTTGGTCAGGTTATGTTCCCAAAGAATGAGGTCAGCTGACTACCTGAATATACTGAATGACCAGGTCTTTCCATCAATGGAGTTGTTCTTCCCTGATGGCACGGACATATTCCAAGATGACAATGCCAGGATTAATTTGGCTCACATTGTGAATGACTGGTTTAGGGAGACATCTTTTTCACACATGGATTGGCCACCACAGAGTCCAGACCTCAGCCCCATTGAGAATCTTTGGAATGTGCTGGAGAAGACTTTGCGCAGCAGTGCGACTCTCCCATAATCAATACAAGATCTTGGCGTAAAATGAATGCAACTTTGCATAGAAATTCATGTTGTGACATTGCAGCAGCTTATCGAAACAATGCCACAGCAACTGCGTGCCTTCCTCAAAGCTAAAGGCGGTCCAAATAAATATTAGTGTGCAACTTTTATTTTGGATGGCAGTGTAGTATTAACTACTTTATCACCTTCTTGGACTTCAACTGTCCTGTAGCAACCAAACAATAGAAAAGCCCAACCTAAGAGAATGGGAACATGTCGTAATTAACAGCAAGTCTGCCACTTTTGGAGCCTCAGGGCCATCTGTTGACTGTCTACTGTGTTACAAACAACAGCTGAACTAACACAAAACACTAAACAGTAAATTAGATTCAAAACAAAAGATTGTAATATGTTATACTCAAGATATAACTGAGATATCACAGACACAATTGGATTTTCAATTTTATTTAACGTATTGCATCATGAAACAAGTTCAAACTTTATATTCTTAATACTAAAAACTAAAAGTAACACATTTTTTGGTGAGAAGAACATCAGACCTCATCTCAAAGGATGTACAAAACACAAATAGGAAATCACATGCATTCCACAGAAGTTTCACTTACGATGCTATTAATATTCCACAGGAATTAACAAGAGGGAGTTCATAAAGAACTACATAGACATGTTTGCATAGTGCACACATACTTTAACGAAATACCTTACATATGTTTAGTGATTCATCTTTTTTTAAAGACTATAACTCATATTTTCACAAGAAAAGAACATAGCATCCACCAGAAAGAAGCAGTGAGCTCTGGGAATTATACCAATAGCTGACAGTTAATGCTCAATGATACACAGTACATCTCTTCCAACCACTGTCCTGCAGTGCAGTTGACTCACATCAGCCCATTTCAGCATCAAGGTTGAGCTCATTCCATTAATCCTCAGACTTCTAAATAAGTGCAGTTCATCCCTGACCTATGTCGCCTTGAGCTCTCGGATATATAAAACAGCAGAGCAATATGTATAAAAAGGTTAAATCATCAATTGCCTTTGACTAAAGTTCAGCCACATAATTGGCAGGCTGTGGTCCGGGGCTAGCCATATTCCGCAGTAGGGGGCCCGGTCACCAGTTTACTGTAACCCGACAAGGCCCCTAGGTCAATGTACAAGGAGCCCTTCCTCCTCGTGTGGCCAGAGTCCTCGGAGTAAAGAGAAGAATCTGCAGAAAAATGAAAAGAGTCCATGTTTCAATATGGCAAGTATCTTAGTACTGGGACCAAATTAACCTCAACATGTAGGTGCTTACCCTGTGTGGTGTCATGGTGCTGGCACTGCTGGCGTAGCATGGTGTGGTTGGCCTCCTCCATGGCTGAGTCAAGGCTCCAGCAGCGAGGCTGATCCTCTCTGGGGGGGTTGATGGCCTCGTCTTTCAGAAGCTCTGACGCAGAGCTGCGCAGAGCAGGGTTCCTTTCCAGAGCTCGCTCAAGAAAGGATCGCATGGCCAGGCTGCAGTCCTCCGCTATGTCCTCCATAGGCGGGGCTTGCTTGTGGATCTGTTCAAAGAGATATGCAAAAACGGCATTAGAACACTGCCAAGGGCCACATAATTCCTCCAGCAGCTGCCACCCATTTTCTTGACATTGTGAGTAGCAACTTGTAAAACACATTTAGTTGTAGTAAAAAGGAACAACGATAAGAAGGACATCTCAGACTGTAGCAGCAACTGTACCACGTAACATTACTTCTCCATGACAGTTGTTTCATAAGGGAAGTGAGAAAATCAAAAGAGCTGATAATCATTTCAAAAACAGAAACGGGACTTCTTTAAAGCAAAGAACCCATGTAATGGAAAACCTTTAAAAGAAACAGAAGTAGTGACTAACTAAATGGGCGAAAAGTCACACACTGCAACTAGTCACATTAAGCCTTTCTTATCTTGTTAAAATCTAGGCTGTGGAAGGTCTGAACAAGGTCACGGAAAAGAGCGTCACTTTTTCAAATGCTGCAAGATTCAAGATAGACAGTAAAGCATGTAAGTGTGATGCGGTTTGATAGCTATTTTACTGGCTTTGAGTAGGTGTCAGGCTTATTGCTAAAACCCAAACTCTCTGACGGATCCAAGCTGAGCTCCACAACTTGATTTGTTGTCATAAAAAACTTTGTAGTTCTGTGATTATACGGTTGAATCTTCGAAAGATATAAACTTTTACCTCAAATTACTGTCATAGTTGTAATAGTTCAGGCACTATAATTGGCTGCACTAGGGCTGGGCAATAGTAGCATATGAACTGAAATTAGCATGCTAACCAGCTAGTTCAATCAGTCTAAACTACTGAACGTTTTTGCAAACGACGTGTATATCATAATACATTTAACTATTGTTTTATCACACAGGCATAGGCTTTACCAAGCTTTCTAAAAATCTAGCTGTTGTTTACTATTAAACAAAAAGATCAACCATCCAAATTGGTGGCGCTAGAGATCACTTAAGTCAAATAGCTTTAACCTCTGAAAACAATAAATGTTTGTGATGTTTTGGCCATCATCCAATAGCAACACCCTGATCCAAGTGTGGCTTTTAGAAAATGTGCAGTACTTACAATGTAGAGGTAGGATGGGTAGGCGGTGCGAGGGTATCTCAAGACCCATGGAGGGCTGCCAGTCTGCATGTGAATGATGGTGGTGCCCAAGCTGTAGATGTCTGTCTTGGTGTTATGTCCTCGACATAGAACCACTTCTGGACTCATATACATCTAAAAAAATTGACATAACATTTATTAGATTTAATACCACTGCAGAGGATAACAGTGAGAAAAGGTATGACGTTATTTTCTCTTTTATTGGTTTCCAATTCAAATTTTAAAAAATCAATCACGTTTTATTTATGGCCTAACACCACAAATGACACATAGGCTTAAGGGGGCTTTACAATATGTACAGCATAGGGAACCCTCTGTAGGGACTATGTATCAGTGCTAAACAAAACAGGAAACTACCTATTGCAGTCAAATGTTTTTTTCTTTCAAAAAACAAACAAGATAACCTTTAGACCCACGCTGTGTGTGACCAGCTAATGGCAGTGCAGAAGCGTGTTGGCCTTTGGAGAGTGAAAAGTAAACACACTATCACAGTTCATCTCTGGAAATTCCAGCCTGCTTTCCCATGTTAAAGTAAGCCTGAGCAGCCCAGTGTTGTTTGGTAGCTCTGTCTCTTATTATTACTGCTGGGTGTCTGCCCTGAGACTTTCCACAAACCAAGCCTTGAGAGGCCTAGGGTGCATGTGCAAACACCCATATAGACAAACACACACACAGGTCAAAACATGGGAAAGCCAGGAAAATACATGACGGGAGAAAAAGCATGTGAGCAATCTCTTGGATTAATCTTAAAATGTCCAAAGTGCTGATTACATCTGTAATGAGAACCCTCGGCATGAGCAGACTATTATTAACATCAGTGAGGTCGATGAGTGCGCTGACTGCTCTGCAACAACTTGCCTATCATTTGCTTTCAATCATTTTGAAAAAGACAGACACAAGTATGAAGACTGAGAATCAAAAAGAGCGCTGCCTTTTCCAGTAAAAACCCACACTAAGGGTTAGATAGAAATACAAGTAATGATTGGACCAAGCATTTACAAAGAGCAAAATACATTATGGCTTGAAGTAATTAGTATGGGCTTACAGTTGCAGCCTTTAGGACTTAAGTTCTTACCTCAGTTCCTCTCAGGTCTCTGGGAATGTATATATCCTCTGTCATTTGCACCGTCAAGCCAAAGTCCACCAACACTGCCTTGTCTGACATCAGGACAATGTTACTGGCTGAATAAAATAGACAAAATAATAGAAATGAGACACAGCATTTTCATTGTTTATGCTTTGCTGTGCAGGTTTGCATATGAGATAATAATTAGGCACTTACAGGGAATTTAACTGGGAAAAGACCAGTAAAGTCAAGCATGGAACGTGCACTTAGCAAAGTCTTTGATGAAAAGTATCATCATTAGACATCTCTAAGGTATAATTACATATTTTAATCTCAGGCAGGAAGCACTAAAAACCGCAGCTAGGCAGAGGGCCAGTCTGGTCGTTGTTATGAGTCACTTGCCTCTCTGGACCCTACATTTAACACTGAGCAAGCATGAGAAGCAGGCTGGAATTTCCCAACTATGAGGTTGACAGCCAGCTCTGGAGAATGCTTTGATCCCTGCAGCGCCATGTAATTCAACTAACGTGAAACTACCTCACATCCTACCTCTGCTGAGCCCCACCCATTGATATTAGAATGTTTTTTGTAATCTAGATCATTAGCTACCAGACAGTGTGACATGGCTACACTTCCTCAAAATGTGTCAGTCAAATTCTATGAGGAGGAAACTCTATACTAAAATATACTAAATATAAATATATATAAATATACTAAATACTATGTCTATTATAGTGTGGAAGAATGTCTGTGTCGGATATGTGTGGTTTTGCACTTCTGTTCCTCTAGTATTATTCACAGGAAATGTATCCGTCTGTGGCTTGACTTTGACGTAGGGTGCGTAACAACTGACATTACATTATTTCCAGAATGATGTGCACAAGCTTACTGCAACTCAATAACACCCGATAAGTGAAAAACACGTTTTTTGCTATTACGTTTGATGTCGTGGTGGATGACGTTGTTTGAGTGCAGGTACTCCAGGCCCCGCAGGACTTGCTTGGTCACCCAGATGATCTCAAACTCCCTCATGGGCCCACAGCTGTCAAGTTTTTCCAGGACCGAGCCCCCCTCTCCGGCCTCCATGAACAGGTGGACACTTTGGTCCCAGAGCACAGCGCCGTAGAGCTCAGCAATGTTCTCGTGGCGAAACCTGGCCTGGAACTCCACATCGGCTGCTTTGAAGTGCTCCATAGGGATCTGTGAAGATAATAATGTAAATATGTAATGCATCATAACAGGTCTGTCTTCTAACATGCAGGAAATCTATTGTAACTCAGACACCAAACATAATAACTGCTGCCAGTAAGCTGTCACTGTGTGTTTAACAAGGTGTACAACACACTGTGTCCACATAGCATCCTCATGATAACCCCAGACTGTATGACACAACTCCTTTCTTATATGTCAATATTTTCCATGTAAACACGCTGTTCACCCCCTCAGGTTAATAATGCAGGGTCAGAAAGATTATAAAAGAGTGGAATGTGTTTTGAAAGCTCTGCTGGGAAATTAGGAGTTACATCACAGCATGCTGATTTATCTCTTTCATTATGAATATGACAAAAACATCCTGAGAAGCAGTGGAATCTGTTCAATTTCCATTCTTGCATTAATCTTGGTCCATTTTGTAAGTTTAGTTTGTTACAAAAAACATGGTTCTTCTTTTACTAGCTGTGTTCCTCTTTTACTTCAAGGGAAAACAAGCAGATGTCATACTGACATTAACATTATTTGTACAAACACAGGGGTAGATGCTTGGTAAGCAGAGATGACTTGGCAAAAGAAATATTTGGCAACTATTGTAAGACTTTCGAGAAGTCAGGGCAGGCTGAATTCCAGCTGTTGCGCAGCAGGCCTCACCAGTTTGCAAGCCATTCTCTTCCTGGTGTTGGTGTCCTGAGCCAAGTGGACTTTCCCAAATGATCCCTTAGGCACAAGGCTAGTGCCATGATTCTTGTAGGTCAGCTTCCATGGAAAGAGGAGCACGTCTATGTTGATCTGGTAGCGGCCTTTTTTAACAGCCATATCCTTCTGCAAGGTCAATTAAGGAACAGTTATAGAATGTCCATGCACACAAATGCTCATTGTTGTTATCAAATAAGCACAGTCAAAAGACAAAATAAGTCTTCTTACCTTGTTCAGTAGGACTCCAATCTCCGCAGGTAGATGCTGCATGGCTGCTGTCTGCATGTTGGATAGCAGGTTGACAAAAGACAAGAGGTCTGTCACTGTCCCGTACCGAACACCACCAACCCCATCATCATAGTCCTTCTGCTGACTCCCCGAGACCCCCGTCTCCTCATTTTCGTCCATCTCCTCCTGGGAGAGACTTTCCTCTTCCAACGACAAGCCTCCTTCCTCCCCGTCTTCTTCAAGCTGATAAAGAGTCTCTGCAGCGTTGATGATGTCTTCTAAATTCATGTGAGCCAACAACAATTCTAATCCATTGTCATATTTATAATCCATCTTGATGCTTGACTTGTGCTGCTCACCCTAAAAATGAAACATCAGGAGGTCAGCTGGCAGGAGGATCACAGTGGGGAGGGGCTAACCAGGCTGTGAAGGGAGTTTCACAGTAGGCCACAGATGGGAAGCCCCCCCCCAGCCAAACTGGCAACTTATTTTATATCTATATAACACAGGCTGCTAAGAAAATGTTGTGTCTAACAGAAAAACATGAATAATTGTTAAGCTGTGAATAAGAACCCAACTCATTCTACATGCAAATCACACACATTTTATCTGCAAAATATTTGTTGAGAGTCATTCCATTTCTATAAAAGCTCACATTTAAAGAAATAGCCCAAGCGACGAAGTTACTTATGTGACGTAATGTAAAAATGTAGTCAGGATACCTGCCTAAAGAAAAGTATCGTATTTATGTTGTATATTACAGCCAATCTGTAAAGTTAGCTGCTATTTGGTAACCAAACCACTTGTTATTGATAACGCCAGAGATATGGAAAACTTACCGTAATAATCTTTGAAACGGAAGCTTTAAGTGCCGCTCCTCTCTTCATCGTCTCGAGCGTCTGACTGACTGGAAGGGGACGGACGGTGTTAAGAAGGAAGTAAACAGAGGAACCGCAGTCGCCCGTTGCGTAGGAGGGCGCTGGGAGGAGGTATTCGCTGAATGTCATTTGCCAGAGCATTACTCTCTGTAGGTTTCGTTTTCCCTTTCTTTTGTTTTCTCATACGAAAAACAAATTTCATGTGGCTTGAATGCTGAAACAGGGCATCACCTTCTACAGAAATGTTGGGTGTTTTCCTGTGGGAAAAAATCTTTTGTTGCTTTATGTAAAACTTTGAATACATCCTAACAGCAATATAACACTCAAACGATTAAATGCATTTGTCATAACTTCATTAGAATAAATTAAATGTATTAATATAAAAATGATATAGCTTACTACAGTGTAATTATGACAAATCAAAAATACATGTATTACTCAGACATATTTTAAACGTCACAATGTGTGCGATTTTGGTACCTCTTTGTTGCCGTAGACAAAACCATACGCATGCGCATTTCCCCTTCTTTTGGATCAGCAATGGCGTCCTCCTTCACGGTGTGCAGGTTACATACGATAGGAAGAGGCAGCCTGGCGAAGTGCCTACAGAAGGTCGATACATTTCTTCACAGGAATATTGGAACAAACGTTGTTGCTGTGCAAGGTGAAACACGAATTTTTAACACAGGCTGTCAAACAAACCAAGTTAGCCTACGTGAAAGCCCTGTCTCCCGTGTAGTGACTCCTATTCAAACTTCATTTAGAAATTTGTATTTTGTAAGTTGTCTTTGCTATGGTCTCAAACTCGTAATTGTTTTAATTGAGATGAACAACTGATGGAATCATTAGGGTTTCGGCTGAATTCGGGATGTCGTTTGTCCACCAAAGTGTCTTAGTGAAGTAAAGTCACCTCTCTGTCAGGTGATTCTAGCTTTCATTTCATATACGACCATATTATAGATGCTGCTTTGTGGATGATTTATATGCCGAATTGAAGAGTTTTTTTCAATATGTAACAAGACCTGATGTGTGATTTGTGGCTTCCTTAAATATTCAAATACCACATACTGTCCTTCTGACCACAATGACAATAATTAAGACAACTGAAAATGATTGTTGTGGCTTCATTGTTGAATATTCTTTTTCTCTATTTTTAAGAAGAAAAGAATGGATTCAAATCTTTGTATGCTGTCCAGGCAGAGAGACAAGAACAGGCAGAGAAATCTGTCCTCATCAGCTGCCACTCAAGAACCAATGAGAAACAGTTCCTCAAGTATATAGCAAATTACGGAGATATCCAGAAATACTTCTTTTATGAAAGCTATGTAAGTGAATCACTAATCCCCTCTTATAAATTAACATTGTTTTCCAGCATACATGACCAATTTACTGTTATTTTTCATTTGAAACATGACATTGTTTGTATTGGTGTTCTTCTATAGGGAATGTATGCCGTGGTAGAATTTGCCAACCAGGAAAGTGTTGCCTCATTGCTAGAAGGGACGGCCATCCCTAGCATCAGCCATGAATCCCTGGTGCCTTTTAAATCAAGACTGCTGTCAATGAGGAACCTCGACTCAGTGGATTTACCGAACCAGCCATCCGGAAAAAAGCGCCAAGCACAAACAAGCATTCCCATCAACGAGCTCATACAGAGACTGTCCAAAGAAGAAAGTGTAAGTGGTTCGGTTATCACTCCCAGATTTACAGTTTGGAATAATCCAGTGATTCAACTTTAAAGACATATACATTTGTGAATCAATTTTAATGGAAGTCATGTATATGCATTAAGGATTATTCTAACCATAGCCTGTGATTTTATTTCCTCTCAGATAGACCAACAGATAACCTCCCTGACAGAAGCTTATCAGCTAACAGAGGAGAACTGCCGACTGCGCTTCCTCGTCTGCTCTCTTCTCAAGGACATTGCAGCTGCTTTTTTCCCAGAATGCACCATCATGCCATTTGGTTCGTCAGTGAATGGCTTTGGAAAGCTGGGCTGTGACCTGGACATGTTTCTGGACCTGGATGGCATCAGTGGGAAAAATGCAACAATGGTAATAATGGGAGTTTGGGTGTCGGCCTTTAGAAAGACGCCTATAGAGTGCATGAAGTCCAAAGCCACCAGCTGTATATTACAATATTACATTTATTTTGCCCGACATACACATTTTAGTTTACAACATTTTTAACTTGTTAAAACCTGGTTATACAATCTTGAATAACGACAAAGACATATGTAAGCTGACAACACATGTAAGTATTTTAGTACCTACTAATACTGATATAGTGCATATTGAGCCAGAGAAGTCAAAGCACCTCTTTCTACTTCAAACAGATAGGCCTTTATAAAAAAAGTGAAACTGCTACCACAATCATTTGCCAGTTTTGAGAGAGCTGAGTTCTGCGGAGTGAAACTGAAGACAGTTGTGAATGGCAAAGACCAAAAAGGAAACCAACCAGCAAACTCAGCATGTCTGCATAAATCTTTCCTTGGAAAATTAAACTATGATGCTAAATGAATGTGTTCCTAGTAAAGGATATACAAAAGTTCAGTTAATGATGCTTGGAATTCCTAAATTATATTACATTAGTAGAACTATATGTATGAAAAGTATCATCATTTGGAATTATATGGTATTTTATGAGGAACTTGCTTGAAAAAATCTGAGTTGTTTAACTTTTAGGTCATTGATTATTTTAATAATAGAATGGGAGTGATGAAACCCTCTTTTAATGGTCACACATGCAGAGCACACACACAGTGAAATTTGTTCTCTGCTTTTAACCCATCCTAGTACCAGGAGTCTAGGGTTGCGTTCCAATAGTCCATTTAGCTTAGGAACCTTCCTAACCAAGTGAAATGACCCGGAAGTACGTCAGTGGCAGCCATGTTAAGTGCCGTTCCAATTCTCCAAATGAAAGGAAAGGAGGTTTCAAACTTCCTTTATAACCTCCTTTAGCTTAGGAACCACTGGACCTCCCTTACCGAAAGGAGAGGAGAAAATGCTGCCCCACAATGCCTTGCAGCCGCAGCATTTGCGTCACACAACAGTCGGCCGTTCACGGAAACAAACGATTATGACGGAGAACTTATATCATGAAAGTTACGGTGCTTATTAAGCATTTTAAAACGTATGTGGTAAGTTGCCAAAGTGCTTTGTTTTGAACTTTCATCAGTATTATAATCAAAAAGAGACATATGAACGTTAGTTTTTACTGAAATTATCAAATAAAGTGAACATTTGACTGAGCTGTGTGGGGTTTGTTCAACTTTTAAAAGATGTTTGAATGGAGATATACACAATGATAGATGTTAAGGACTAACGTTTATAATAAATACATTTGTATTGATTTTAAGATATTTTCATACAATCATCCGTATTGGGATCATTTGTATTAATGTGGATCGGAGGGAGAGGGTGACGAGCATAAGTTTCACTTTCCTTTTTTATTTCAATTACAACTTTGGTCATGAAGAATATTTTTCTCTGTTGTCCACGTTCATAAAGCATAAAACAACAGCATCAGAGCACGGTGCAGAGTCTCTAGATGAGTCCCTCGTTCTTATTGTACATCCATGTTGTAGTCCGTTGTATATAGAACACTGTCGTTTCCATAGTTTCACCACAGCAGCAGACGCACACAATGACGTCCGCTGGCGCATCATAAACACGTCAGATAGTGAAAGTGCATTCGGATTCTCTAAAGTACCGCAGTCTTTTCTCCTAAATGCTTTTGAATTCTCCTATCCGCTATCCCTTAACCCCGTGACGTTTCACTCAGAGGTCAAGGAATAGGAGATAAGGTTAGAACTTAGGAGCTGATTTTTGGATTATCGGAACGCAACCTAGCACTAGGAGCAGTGGGCAGCTATTGTACAGCACCCGGGGAGCAATGGGAGTGGGGGGGAAGGGGGTTGTCTGGTGCCTTGCTCAAGGGAACCACAGCAGGGCAGGAGGTGAACTGGGACCTCTCCAAGTAGCAGTCCACACTCCATATTTTAGGTCTGGTCGGGGACTTGAACCGGCGACCCTATAGCTCCCAGTCCAAGGCAAGCCCCTGCTGACTGAGCCACTGCCGGACACCTTGTTATTAGGTTGAATTACATTAAAAAGGAGCATTAAAGAAAGAATAGATGCAACAATGGTTAAACACCTGCGTTATGCATTTGTAACCAGTATGTAAAGACTAAAACAAATGTGTCCATCTACACTCATAACTGTAGGCTGGTGTATTAAAAGGAAATAATATCATTATTATTGTTGACTTCTTGTAGGTTATTGCTCACTTAGAGATGTCGATGTATCAGCATATAACTACATCAAAGTATGTTAAAAATAATTTAATACATTTTTATATGCCACAGTCTAAATAAGGTTTTAAAAGCACGTTGTTGTGTTTGTGCTTGCTATGTGTACTACAATCATTTAAAGACATTTTGAAACAAATAAGATGCTACAAAGTAATAATAGTGACCTGTCTAAGAAATTGATGGTGATTTAAGATCATTAAACATATTTAAACTGTCTGTTTGCAGCCAAAATCCGGTCTGTTCCTGGAGTACCAGATGAAGAGGGCCAACTTGGAGCGGATCGTCACCCAGAACATCCTGTCAGTCATCGGGGAGTGTGTGGACCAGTTTGGACCCGGGTGTGTGGGGGTGCTGAAGATACTAAATGCACGCTGTCCCCTGGTCCGTTTCGTCCACCAGCCCTCTGGCTTTCAGTGTGACCTCACAGCCAACAACAGGTACTCACCCTGTGCACCTTTACTAGGAGATAACCTGTTTTCCATACATAAACACTATGAAACAATTGTTCGTCATGGCTCTGGGGTTGCAGTGGTTCATTTAAAATGATTCGGTTTCACACTACTATTGGTCATATCTTGAAAGGTCAATTATACTTGCTCATAGTCATAGGCCTCTTGCTTCACAGAAACTGCTATTTCGTTCTCGTCCTGATATTGATTTGGCAATACTGACCAAACAGAAACCTGTGTGGCAGGAAGTGCTGTTGGGGTACAGTTGCACCCCTACCGGAGTGAAACTGAACATGAAGCTTAAAAGGGGGGCTTGTTTGTGTTTCACTTCCTCCCTTCCTACCAATGATAACACAAACACCTACACACCTGCTAACATACAGAAAAACCGCTCTGCACTTTCTAAGGAAATGGAGGGGAACCATCAGAGGTGGTGGGTGGATGTGAGGGGGACTTTTCTTATATTGTGCTGGTAGATCTGTCAAGCGCAGCTCTTTCCTGCCTGAGGTTTCTGTGTGCGCGTGTGAAGGGAAACCAACAGCAGTGTGACTGACGCAGCCACTATGACAATCTGAAGGCTGCTCCCTAGTGGTGCTTTTCATATGATTTCATTTTCACTGACCCTTGACATATAACAGTATTTTATCTCATGAACTTGGGAGGTAGAAATGGAATACAAATATATGCTAAATATGTGGACAAATACTGGGACCTAATGTCATGAAGATAAGGATTTTACTGGCATTAAGAGGTTCATACTGATGCTTTCCTAGAAAACGACTGGAAAAAAAATGGTGCTATGTAAAAATATTGGTTAAGAGCATTACAATTATCATCATAAGGATTGACATCCTGAAAGACATAATTATCTGTAATAACCCATTGACAAATCCACTGGTTTAATAGCAATACAATCAGCCAAAAGGTCAGTCATATATACAGTATATTACAAAATTCTGCACAATATTGTTTATTTCTGCAATTTATTTCCTGTTTAATATACTTAATTTGTTGGTTATTGATGGCAGCATGTCCTATTTTGATCAGCAAGACGCTGAACTTCAATCCAAATACAACAATGCAAAAATACAATGTATGAAGTGCACTTGTATTGGAAATCTCAACACTGATATCAAAAGAGCCCCATCAAAACATGCAGTAGTAGTAACTTTGTGTGTTCTCCACAGGGTGGCGATGAAGAGCACAGAGCTGCTATATCTGTACGGAGAGCTGGACCCACGGGTGCGTCACCTGGTGTTCACCGTGCGATGTTGGGCTCGAGCTCACAGAATCACCAGCAGCATCCCCGGGGCCTGGATCTCCAACTTCTCCCTCACCGTCATGGTGCTGTTCTTCCTGCAGAGGAGGAGCCCCCCTATCATCCCAACCCTGGACCACCTCAGGGACCTTGCAGGTACCACCAAGCACTTCTTCTCACTTAGTAAACATCATGTCAGTTTAAAGCAGAGGGTTCCTTTGTTTGTTATCAATGTTTTGGTGCCCATTCTATCCACAATTTATGAAAAAATTACCTGAAAACCTGACAAAGAAACTTAAGTGAAATCTCTTCTTCTCAACTAAGTCCACAACTTAATGTTGTGTTTTTTTTTTTTCATACATTTAACTTATTTTATTTTTTTCTTCGAAGGATAACTCAACCACTAAGTATACTCAAGTAAGGTGAGCTTTCATCAGACAGTGCAGCTGCGGTCTAAAGGTATTTTGACTTGCGAGCCCTAAAAATGAAGCCACTTAGGACTTTCTCACATTTGTGTTTACCAGTGACGTTCTTCCCTCTTTTTCAAGATAAAGTAATCTAATAATTCAAAGAAAACAAAACATTAAGGAAATTATAAAGGTATAAGATGATGTAGCATAAATGATTCTTTCCTATCCTGTGAACAGGTCAGTAACCCCACTGATCTGTAGAGTATCTTAGCTCTGACGTAAGATTAGACAAGATAAGATATAGACCTTAATTGACCCCCGTAGTGAAATTCAGGTGTTATAGCAGCAACAGAATAAGAGAGAAAAACAGGAGATAAGAGTTCAAACAAGAATTAGGAGAATACAAAATAATGGTAAACATGTACAGTATGTTACAGTATCAATAAGAATAATATAGGGTAAAACATTGAATTGCCGAACTTAATTATATATACTGATATCAGTGAAATATCATATGTTCATACAATGCAATTTGTTTTTAAATAAGTGTCTGCCGTTTTATTTATTCCTACAATCTAATTCCTTTTGCCTCTGTAGGTGACTTAATGTCATATTTCAAATCACCATGCATACAACTGTAATAAATGTCTCCTATGATCATTTAACCACCAGTCGACTGCAGTTCCTCCATCCCCCCCCTCCCTCTGTCACCTTGGCTGCCTTGATAATTGCCTTCCAAAAGCAATCTACCCCCCATCCCTCTCCTCCACCCCCTCCTCGTCTGCCCCGTTTAGCGCAGACTCTATCACACAGAGTGCTTACAGTACAATAAAAAGCCCATCTCTCTGTGAAGGTCGATGACCCCGCCGGACACACACGCACGAGCATACAGGCAGCTATTTAAACAGTGGTGTAACACAGACTATACAGCACCACCTGCAGTCTTACTGTAGGGAAGAATACTGTTAACAAGGGCAGTGGTGGAGCCAAGCAAGGACACGATCTAGGCCCCCTTTTTTTTCCTCTTCTTTGACCATCTTTGACACGCATGTACACACACCTGCTCCCCCTACTGTGTCTTACTGTTACCTCTCCACGAACACACTTCCACCATCTGTCTATGTCTTGTTTATGGCCATCATATGCGTGTAAAGGCAGTCATTTAACTTGTGTCCCTGATCTCGTCCCACAAGGTCCCGAGGACAAGAGCGTGATTGAGGACAACGACTGCACGTTTGTCAGCGACTTCAGCAAGATCCAGCTCGAGAGCAACACAGAAACACTGGGTGAGCAGGAGAGCGTAGAAACCAGGCTGTATGGCTACAGCTCAGTTTGATTTATACCCTTGTTTCGGTTTGCTGCTTACTTGACTTTTTTCTCTCTTTTTTCTTAGAGCAACTGCTGTGTGAGTTCTTTGAGTTCTACGCCTCCTTTTCCTTCAGAACGCTGTCAATCAATATCAGAAAGGTATGTTTGATTATTCACATTCATTAAGTCCGATGTAACAAACGTGGCCCAATTATGATAATCAGCTTTACAGGGCTCTATATTAAGTTGATGTGCATTGTTAAGCACTTGGATTGATCAGGCGGACACAAACATGACTTCAAATGAAGGATAATGTTGCTCCAGCAAATCAAATTAAAGGTGATCAAATATATCCTTGTTACGGTTCAGCTATTTAAGGTTTATGCCCACATTTTAACCACTATTCAGACATGTAGTGTTGGCCATACACAACAGTTACAAAGGTAACCCTGCTAGTTCAGAACTAGTAACAATTTTGTCATACTTTCAACTGAGAACATGTCTGATTTGAATGCTGTCGGCTTCAAATAAAGTCAGCATCAGCACATAAATGGATAGATAAATATGTTCAAAGAGAAACAAAACATATTTTTGCCTTAATATGAATACGGTTTTAAACGTATCACTCGAGCATAATCTCTTTTCACACACAAATATTAAATAAACCAGGAAACAACCAGCTGTGATTGAGCTCATTTATGTTGTTGAGGAGATTCCCTCACAGTGTAGGAAGAATACATGTTAAAAAAACATCATACAGCAGCAATAATAATCAGACTGGTGTTCCTTCACCAAATGTAATGTTGTATTCATTTCCTTCCATCATGCACAGGTCTTGTCTGAATGACAAGAAGCGGTCACTTACAAACAACTACAAAAACAGTGTGTTGTCTGATAATGGCTCTAGTCTCTCTCTTGTGGACTTAGTAACTAGGCAGGAGCTGCTGTTATTGTCCCCCAAGCTGTGATTTCATACCACATATCAAAGATTTGTTTGATTTACTTCAAATACTGTCAAAGTTATTAAGTTTGTCCACCAGAGAGCAGAGTATTCTTTAAAATACCACATTAGAGGGATTGCGATCAAAGTGGTTTTAGTGTGTAACCAAGAAAAAGGGCATAATAACTATATGTTGTTTTAATAGTTTTAAGTTTAACTGCCTTGAAAATCCAGTACCAGTAAAGCTCTACTTACTATAAGTTCCCGCCAACCCTAAGTCCATCTTGCAACTTGGATGACTTATAATTTAACTTCAAAATCCAATGTTGCATCACTGAAAAACCAGAACATAAATAAAAATCTTTTCAAAAATAACACACCCTGCTCAGCCTCCTTTCCACATGAGCTCACAGCCACAGAGCTGAACTCCAGCAGAGAAATCTGTTGGTAATAAAGTCAGTGTTTGGTGCATGGCATCTTCCCACACACACAGATGACAGCTGTCCTTGTCAAAAATGATTGATGCCAGCCCCACAGGGCCCGGCGCCCTTGAGCTGCGATCCCAATTAGGAGCTCCATCAGGCTGAGTGTAAACAAACGCATATTCAATATATTTAGAACCACATTTCAGTCTGTTGTTGACTGTGTAATACTTTTTACAGGCACTGAAAGAGCATCCACAATGGAACTTTTTATAAATAAAATGCGTAGGAATGATTAACATGAAAGGTACTATTTTGCCAACTTTAAAACCTACCTCCGAGAACATTTACTAATATCCTATGTATCATCTATTACTTTTACCCCTAGAATTGTATTTGATAAAGTAGGTGTTAATGCTTGGGTGGCACATTATATAAGATGCAGGGCTACGCTTCGGCTGAGAATTGAATGGGTGCCTCTGGAAAAGAGACCCTGGAGCTTAATATATGAGACTAATATCAAGTTTGACACGGCATAAGAAACCTGCAGGTACACTGCAGCCGTGACCCGTACCTATAGGCTTTCACCAGTGGAGCAACAGCCATAAATCTCCTTTACTGTGCTCCAATTCGCTCCCATTCTCTGACTGATAGCTTTATGTCGCCATCGTCAACCCCCCCCCCCCCCCCCCTCCACAGCTCCATCACTTTATCCTTCCAGCCCCTTTACTGTCACACTTTAAGCTGGGTATGGCATGCAAAGTGGGAGGGTCTTGACTTTTCTCTGACCCACATATTGAGGGTTCATTTGATGGCCATGACTACTAGATAGGGGATCAGATCATACATGTTTCCGTTGCTAACACATTTGATGTGTCTAGCAGGTTTCCAAAGCAGTTAGCTCATTCCCATTCTTCACAACTCAAGTCGAAATGTTTTCCAGAGCCAGGTCCATGCCTATCCCATGTGGTAACCTGCTGAGAGGCGTTCCAGTCAGCTATATGTTCCACAGATAAAGCAGCAAAGACCTATAAGCATGAACCAATATATGGACCATAAAATACAGGACTGATGCTACTGCTCAAGAGTGTGTATTCATCTGCCGGCCTTGTCCCATTCCTCCTCTCCAGGGCAAAGAGCAGAACAAGCCTGAGGTAGCCCCGCTGCACATCCAGAACCCGTTCGAAACCACTCTGAACGTCAGCAAAAACGTCAACGCCTCACAGCTAGACCGCTTTGTGGCTTTGTGTCAGGAGAGCTCATGGCTGATCCAGCAGAATAACACTGCCCCGTCCAGAGGTGGTACTAAAGGAAAGGGTGCTATCACACCTTGGGGAGTATCTACCCTCCTTCTGCCCTCCCAGGTTGCAGGGATCAAAAGTCGCAAGAGACGGAAATTCGAGCCGGCGAGCGAGAGGATCAAGAGCTTGCTGGAATCCTTAAAGAATATCAACAATCAACCAAATTAAACTCTTTGAGGTCGCAGCTCCATCGTTTTACTATCACTTTAGCTAATGCTTTGGTCAACTCCACCGTCTGGTGTACTTTTCTGGTGCCTCACTGAGAAGGAGAGGAGCAGCTTTAGCAGTCGATTTCATCTGCTGGACTGTGCTGGACAAATGTTCCAAACATTGACACTGGAGGGTGTCACTGAGGCTTGTATGTGCATATATTTGGGCCTGCAAAAAGGGAGTTATTACTATGTACTATACTGTGGACTTCCCTACTCTGTTGTAATTAAAGCAATTTATGTGTGAAGTGATGCAAATCCTGCCAGACGTTCTTTGGAACAAAAAATACCCTAACATTTGAATATGTCAAACAAAATAAAAATCATTATGGATATATATTTTTTAATGAATATTACAATACGGACAGAATGATCAAGATTCTGTTGCAAGTTAATGGGTTTGTTTAATATGGCACTCAAAATCTGACAGAAGGCAGTTAAAAGAGTATGGCATGCATCAGAAATAAACCAGAATACACAAGTTCTATTAATTAAAGAGTTTATTGAAAATATGAAACGTAATGCCTTTCTTTATTATTCAAAATGTCTGAAAGATGGATATATGGATATTTTTTCCATTTTTTTATGTTTCCAAGTCTTCCAGTAACTTGATAGAATAAATGAAACCACTATTTATGTCACACCTGTGTATTTCTCTGACATGCTCATATTGAATTTGAACCCCTGATGTGTAACGTACTAGAGCATGAAGAGGGCTTTGTGGCAAGTTACAGTAGCTTACAAAACACTGCTGGCTAAGCACACTTGGCATGCTTTTCACCTATAGCTACTTAGCTAAAACTAACAGTCCTCATAAATCAATGCTATACAAAATGAAGTTAATAATCCATACAACAGTATTATAAACTTGTGTGAATAGCTAAATCGTTTTAATTGGCGAGCTACTGGAAACAAGCCTCTATGCTAACTAGCTGGTAATAGATATTCTATCTCTTTGTTTCCATTAATTGCCAGTTGATTGAATTCTTAATTTAACCAAATAAGATTGAAGTAATGCAGTCCACTAATGCTATTAATAATTATGTTAGCTTCAGCTAGTTAAGTAGAGTTACTAGTTGAAGAGGCTGGTTGTCCTTAATTAGCTCAGCTTTGTTTCCATGTAAGCTAGCTAGTCATGAAGTCTGATGCTCTACTCTTAAGCATCGCTGATCAGAAGGAACATCTGGAATTATTCTTGGGGAAATACTTTTACGTTTTATGTTATCTATATTTATAAGTGGTAAAGAAAACTAATTGTTCTAATTAGAGATTGAAATAAAAGTATGTAAATCTGTTTTCACACTGCATTTTAATGTAGTTAATGTATTCACCGTAGACTGAACAGTCTACATTTTTACTGCCTTTTGTACAGTATAAAAAAACACTAAAGGGCTTCTTTTTTTTTTCTTTTAACGTCTCATCTGGATTTTAATTTTATGAGCAGAAGATCTAAAACAGTGACATAATGGTGCTAGCTTGTGTTAAATATATATACAGAAGTAGACAGCTCATCAACTTGGCCATCCAGTTCATTGGAACCAAAGTCAGCCAACTTTGTGGCAAAGTCTGTTAAATCGATTGACCTCTCTGAAAACCCTCTGATTGACATGTCGTATAAAATATGTGAAATAAGACATACCACTTTAACTCTTAATTCAGTTTCCAACCTAGCCGCTAATCACAATGCCCTAAATGTGGTTAGAAGACCAAAGGGGTCATTCTTTTTTCCAAAGTTACATAAGCTGAATGGATGTATGTGTCTGTGAGTTATAGGAAAGAGAAAAGACCTTAGGGTGCATGTGTTAAAAGTGCATCTGCAGGTTCACGTCCTATGAGTGTGCCTGAGTGTGTTTGTATGAGTGTTTAGGGCCCATGGGACAGTGTTTGAGGAGCAGGGAGTGTGCAGCCCACAGCTGGTTTTCCGCTCATTGCTTTGGGAGGTCAGGGGGGTGAGAGGACAGACTTTTAACTACCTACCCTCCTACCACCCGTCCTTCCTTTGACACAGATGGGAGAAAAGGACTGAGGCAGAAGAGGGCCCATCACCCCCTCACCTCGCACCCCCCTGGTTTTGAACTTCACTCACTGTCCCTGCCTCCTTTGTTCTAGCCTACATTTTTATTTTAAATTCTGTGGGCCTCCTGTCTTTCTATCATGATCATCTCTTTTCTCCCAGAGTGGCAGCATTTTTTGAGGTTTGCTGAGATTGTTTATTTCCGTCAGTGAGTTTCTGACTGATGGGTTTGTTGTGGTCGAGCAGAGTGGATATGAAACGTGGTGTTTAGAGATCCTTTGGGTTGAGAAATCTGGTAATTAGTATTCGATAAAATTGGACTGCTGGGTGCTGTTGGATTTTTCAAAGGAGCTAGAGTTCAGATTGTGGATCTTTTTATTTGTATGTGGTGGTTTAAAATGTGCTGTATGCTACTGTTTGATTTGTATTTATAGACTCCTTTGGGGGCACTCCCTCCATTTATTGAACAGTTTATGGGGTAATTACGAGGATAGATAGAAACTTTGGCCACTTGCCGCATTCAAGGTTGCCACAGGGTTAATGATATTTCTTTCTAGCTTGTCTTAACCATTGCAGTGGCAAGGTTTTATGTGACCAACTCCCGGCGATAGAGCTCTTAAGACAGCAAAGGGACCAAGGTTGTGTTTAGCTAACCTGCCAGCAGTGACCTTTCTTAGAGGTGTTTGCAGGCGGCACACTGTGGGATCTGATTTATTAGTAAAACTGGTGAAAAGTTTAAGATGGATTGGCCCTCTCTCAGGAAGTCCAGAGGTTCAGCGGTGCGATGACCGGAGTTTATGTTGCTGCCTTTTTTCTTGGCTCCTAATGCGCCTTCAGAGCCTGAAAGAATGTAAAAAGGTGGCCTGAGGGTTTGAAAAACATGGGAGGGATTTGAGGAAACTCGTTGAGGGAGGAAAAGAAAGGGAAAAACACCAAGAAATGAAAAAGATCTTGGCACGCATTTGAGATGAAATGCCCCCTAACATGTTCAAGTCCTGAGCAGCTTCTTTCACAGAGTGCTGTGAGCATTCAAGCAAAAGCCTCTGGAGAACAGGGTGTTTGATGTGAAGGTCTTATCTGTTCGAGCCTTTTTCAGAAGTTCTTTTTTTATCAAGCTTTCCAATCAATACGCCACCCCTTCCACTTACCTCCACCGACTCCACAAAGACCTGGGAGCAGTATGGGGAACCTAATCTCCAAAACACTTCCCCTTGCAGTTCCACGAATTGTCCTTTCAACATTGTGAGAGGTCATTACGCTGGTTTCCTTGGTTGAGGGACAAGCGTCCTGGAGGACCAAGCTTCCCCGCATACTCCAGGTTTTCCAACACCACAGTTGGCTGTGAATAAGACGTGCTGAAAGGGAGCAGGGAGCGCTGGGATGCACTTGTCCATGCAGAGTCCCCTAAAGGTTATCACTGTGTGTATCTGGCTTCAGAGTAACTACTGCATAACTGCAGGGGTGTGTACTGGCTGTGAAATGTGCTTATTGAAAGCTACATTCAAGTGACCCCAATTCAAATGTGGCAGCCTGTCTCCTTTTTCCATCTCCCTCTACAATGAAGCCATGAGGAAAACTATTGGCAACAGACTTGATAATGTTTTACACTGTGTTTTCGCTGTACGGGAATGCCTGGGACTGACTGTATCCACCAACAGTACCATTGTTTCAGTGTAGGACTGCTTAATTGGAGCCTGGCACAGAGTTACTGGCAGCCAAGGCCTCCGAGTGTCAGCGACCAACCGTGGTGGTTTTACATTCTTTCTCTCACTGGACAGTAGAGAGGCTGCGTCCATTCAATACTGGCCAGAGCAGGCCCCAATTGAGACAGGGACTCTATGCTGTGATTGTTGATGAACCGTCACATGGATACGCCACACACAAGCACACATGGCTATTGTATCACTGCGATCAGGGCATGGATATGTATCTATAGAAACGCACCCACTCATCCACAGTGCACCAAGCTCTCCTGGGTTCCTGTACTCCGTGACTAGAGAATTAATGTGTGATGCCACATACACCGTATACATGTGACACCAAGTCCCCAGAGCTTAAGCTGCTACCATTACCACTACATATTCTTTTGAAGCTGCCTTGGTGCCATAAGAGGCTAAAACTAATATGATGTACAGTTTCAGTTATTGTTGAGCGTTTAGTTCCTCCTTGTATTTAACATATTAGAGTAATGGTTTCATTTACAGGTCCGTAATATACTAATGATTTCCAAGATAATTTAGTAATTTGGTATATTACAGGGGGACAACTGTCTACTTTTCTTTTAGACATATTTCTGACTTTTGCATTAACAGCTGACTGGCTAGAGACTGACTATAAGACTCCAGACATAAAGTCTACGTTTTTGTTTTTTCAAAGTTAAGATTAGATACTGTAGCTGCGCTTCCTTACCGCAACCTTTTTTTAAGACTTTTCCTTTGTTATACAGGACATTTTCCATTGAAATATTCTAGCAGCAGAGGTGATGAAGTTAAACCTATTATAATGAAAATAGAAACATTTCACTGTGTACACTTCCATTAAATCATTCCAATGTACACTAGGGACTCATGTAATGAATGTATGTATACAGGTATGCACAGAAGACTTTTCCTGTTTGATTATATAATAAGTTCCAAATAACATAGTTACTTGGGAAATATTCAGAGAATTGTCTGAATTAGTGACTCTTGTATTTGAACTCCAACAACTTATCAGAATTATGTTTTAATTGCTAAAGTCACTAAGTTCACACTGAATGTTGACACATTTTTTTTAATTTGAACTGCCTTCATTGCAAAATATTTGGAAGCAAAGTTGTGAAAACGAATTGATATTGGATCTTTAAATGTCCAGTTGATGTAAGCCTCAGTTTGCCTATCCCACTGTAGGATATGGACCCTGAACTGGGCATCATGCCAGTGTCCAGAATGTTTGGTCGTGTGTGTGGGCCCCTAAAGGACACTATAGAAAAGACTATTGCAAGGACAGTAAGGCTGGAATTTGGGCTGAGGGTACAGTGTTGGGGCTGTAGAGATAATTGTGTTGGCCCTGTGATGGTGGGTTGATCACTAACATCCCCCCTCCCTCCCCACCTTCATGAGCCAGATTTCTCCTCCCTTTTCCATAAGAGCTTAATCTACAGTCTGCACCACAGCCAGTGAGGCCTTATCAGCTGTGTCAGAGCCTGCTTGTCAGCTCCAGCCTTGGCTCCTCGCACTGGACAGACCTGCCTGGGTAGATACGAACTAATGTGGACACGCATATGCACAGCCACAAGGCTAGTTCAAGTTCACACTCGGGTCTGAAAGGACTGCAGCAGTCTTTTAGATTCTGACGTTTTAAGGGATACACAATAAATAACAGTGTCAGTGAGTGATTGCTGAATAGGTTCCAAATATTGTTGGCTTGGGACTATTTATAGCCAAGAAATGCCAATCCAGGGACCAATTTCATATGTCTTTGAGAAATAGTCAGATCCATCAAGGAGAGATGTTCAATTTCTACTAGTGGAGCAAAGTACTAAACAACTCTGTGGTTATGTTTCTGTGGGCACCAATAAATGTGGAACATAATTCGTTGGCACATTTTTGTATGACTCGGCACTAAAATGATGGTGGACTACTTCATATCTGTTAAAGCGGGACTATTCGGTGCCACAGTTCCAATGATCAAACCTAATGGTTGCTTTTAACTACTTGTTTGAATTGTGGTGCAAGTTAACACACACTGACCTGTGTAGCAACACAGAAATAATGCATGTGCATATGTTAAAATGGCTGGCATACCCTTTGAACATTTTTCAGACCAGACTGTTTGGGTTTCATTGGCTCCGTTCAGACGAAATGGCATTCATTCCAGCCAATCATAAAGATACGATTCAGAGACTCTGTTTTTATAATCAGAAACTATGGTCTCCTCGTTTTCTCTATTATTTTTCCAATCAAAGCCGCAGTATTTCGTTCCCCCTCAGTGTGAAAGATTGTTTTCCTTCAGCAGTGTTGCTCGTGCAATAATGACTGCGACCTCCACGCGTTTCACTTGTACTGTATGGAAAACATTTTTCTCCCTCTACTCCTCCATGCACAATTAATTTCAGATGTCACTTGTAGGTGGCTGGTGAATTCCTGAAATACTGGAGTGCTGTTTTTCCCCCGCCCAACTGTATTCCAGTAAGTACAAATTGGAGATCTGTGTGTAAGAAAGAGCGACGGAAATGAAAGGAGACAGACTGAAAACAAGCCTTGTGCTGCCGGAGCCCGACAGAAAGTGAGTTATTCAAACGTACTGGGCTGCTTTTATGAACTGGAAGAGGAAGGATCGCCATCCAAATGCAACACTCAACTTGATTAATGTGCACAAATGACTCAGTGACACTGGGAGATGTCAGATGACCATGCCACAGAGGCAGAGAGCAGTAACTGCTTACGTTTTTGGGAGAAAGTTATTCTTTTTTTGTACTTATTCTTTCACAACACAACGTCTTTGTTATGCTGCTGTTCAATAAACTTGGGAATGTGATAGGAAAACAGCATCCACAAACGAAACATAAGTGACCTCACCAAATCGTTACTTCCACAACATTTAAAATATGGCAGATATATAAATTCAGCTGGCATTAAATGATACACATTGACAATTTCCTTGTATATGTAAGTCATTAAAAAAAAGTTATTTGAAACCTTAAAGCTACGGTTGTTAATCTTGAGAAGCTATCAAGAGAATGGTAGCTTTTAATATAAACCAACGGAAAAACACAAACCAACCGTTTCCAATAAAAGTAACTAGCAGCACTTCATTCAGAGAATTTAAATGTCTTAATTGCTTTCGGGATTTATAGGATTTTTCAACAAGTACAACTAAAAAGCTTTTCTTTCTTGGTCTACAAGCTTTTGTCAAGGCTGTGGCTATAGCTCTATTTAAGTTTGGCTCTTGCTTTAGTTTAGTAGTTTCCTGTTTAGATTAAGCTTGCATTGCAACTGTACATTTAACATGCTGATCTGCTTAAAGTTGGCATGGCAATACGAGGTCAACTGAAGTCTGGTTTTAACAACATTATGAAGAATTACTGCACTTTGGCTTTGTAAGGTATTGGGAAACAATGCTCTTCTCTCTTAGTTCCTGGAAGGTGGAGATGCTACAAGGGAAGAGCAGAACCAATCCCTTAACTTGGTGGGCTCAGTTCAGGACAATATGGGTGTGAGGCTGAAGGCCACAAAGGCAGCTCTGTGTTTCAGCAGGAGCTTCGAGTGGCTCTGCTGGCAGGCACACATAGATCAGTATTGTATAAGTGGCCATCTATGGGACCTGGGCCAGCGATCGGTCACACCCCCACAATGTCACATGAACTCATCCAGATGTGTTGAATGTGCATCACGAGAGGGAAATCAGATTCTTCTTCAAAGAAAATGTATAAATAGTCCAGTTGTCTCTTTCCCAGCATCACTAGTGTGTCTGTTGTCAAAGAGAACAAGGCCTTATATTTACATCTGCAGCTAAAATTGGGAGTTCAGATCATGTATAAGTATCATCCTATGCACTTTGACATGATACATCTACACTGAGAGATAAGATAAATATAGGCCCCTGAACTAACTATGGAGGTGTACATACTACAACCCAAATTCCTAAAACATCACAAAATACCTCCGAAGCCTGCTTCTGTCAATCATCACAACTCCTCGCCTCAAACAGGAGCTGACGCCTGCCATCGGCACAACAGGATTGAGTTTAGCTGTATGGGAATGAGAGAAAGGCAACAAACATCAACTCATCCTCAGGAGTATTATCCTATTTTTGCGACACATTTTCTATTCATCTCTCCCATCGCCTCCACCTCTGATTTCCTCAAGATCAGGCAGAATAGCGGAAAAGGCAGAGATGAAACACAGTTTAACGCCTCTCCTCGCCCCCTCTCTCTCCATCTCCCACCTTCCTCGGTGGCTCCAATTAAACTGGCCCTGGTTTTTCTTGCGTAATAAAAACCCTATTAAAAAAAACCCTATCGGCTTCCTGTGTAGGTTCATAGTGTGGTTAATGAAGTCGCTATCAGCTCGCAGAGCGGGACAAGGTCTTATTAAAGCCAATGGAATGTAGCGAGGCTCATTGGATCAGAGACTCCCTGCTCATTAGAGTGCATCTGTAGCGGCCCACTTACATGGGAGTCTGGTTGATAGTGATTGACTGACTGGCTGGCTGGCTGACCAGACTGATTGCCGGTTATGTTTTTAATGTATCCATTTTTGGTCTATTTGCGTTGTTTACTTTATTTCTCTTGGGCGTTTTTGCCTAAGGATTTCCAAAGAATAATTACCTAGGTTCGGAGACAAAAGTCCAAAAAGAGAGCGAGGTGTTTAACTTATTTACTACATATTCAGAGTAGTAATATAGCAAGAAAAAACAAGATTCATAGTGTACATGTCTGTTGCCGTGTGGATGCAATACTGTCATATTAAAGGCTTTTTTGAATTTGAGTTAAGTCAAATACTTCTGATGACAGATTTTTGTTCCTCACTAGCAGTGAAATTATGCAGTCTATGTGTTGCTTTCAGTCCATTTTCAATGTCCTCAGGTCAAATCAGTAAAGCTGGGTTGACACTACCATGAGTAATCGTTGAGGTCATAGGGGCTTTAAATTTGAACTCCATTTTTTACATAACCAATATAATTTTAAATGGTCCCTGACATATTTAACCCAGTATATTTAACCTGCATTCCTTCATTTGACCACTTTGACAAGCGCAAGAAGTTGTACAATTGTATCACCTTGTAAGGAATATGGCGAACGAACGTGTTAGCAAACTGCAGCCTGACTGCAACAGCTACACAACGCAACATCACCTGTTGTCAAATGTCTAGATGGCTGACTAAGTCATTCTGCTTTCAGCTTTTTTTTTGGTATGCTCAAAATCCTACGTGGCTCTATAGCTGATACATGCTTCACTATGCTTAGCAATTGCAAACCTTTTCTGTCTACTATGGCAAGCCGTTTGAGTATTTATTCCATATCCTTGATATCAGACAGCAGTCGCCTTCACTTGTTGTCTCTTTGATTGTCTATAAATGACCAGTTGATGTTGCGTAGTTACGTAGTGTACCGTGGGATCATCAGAGATGTTCTGCTTATGAAAGGGAGTGATCAAAAACATTAAAGCTGTGGGCCATAACACCAAGATAAAGCGCTGAAAGTAGCAACAATTTCTCCTAGGGATCTGCTGAGTATGGTGGTAATTTTATGTGAGTTCTCAACATAAATCATTATTTCTGGCAACTACCATCAAGAAATAAATTTGCGCCTTGAGAAACGGTTAATCTTTCACAGCATTCAGCAATTTTCAAATCTGCTTTTTGTCGGTCTGAACACACATTAAGACAGAGTAGTCCATTTATCATTTTGACAACGATTACCGACGGACCTTGGGACTTTTGTGCTTTACAGTTTCCTCGAATGACTTTGAAGAAATTGGTATAAAAAAGTAATTTGTGAGTTGCTGTAAAAGAGGAACTAATAACACAGTAATATTTTCCCAGTGTTAGAAAAGTAAGCGTCACGCCAATCACTCTGCAGTGCAGACATTGATATCAGTCTTTTTGATGGATTATAACTGTTGAACATTGTAGCAGATTTTGAAAGTGAATTATTCCTCTAACGACCTAAAGGTGTGTGTAGCTGCCCTGCAATAAGCAACAGTTCAAAAAAAAATCTAGTGCTAGAGCATTGCTCTTTAAAGATTATGCCTCAGCAATGAATCACTCAGTAAATCCCTCAGTTTTATGTGCTCAGTATCATGGCTGTAATAGCTTTAAAATATGCTGTAATGTCACTCCAATATACTTATTTTACCTTTCACTTCGTGCGCCGCTGTTTAATAGTAGCAATCAATCTCGTGCATCATTCGCCCTTGCATGCGCCCCTCAAGCAAAGTCAATAGGTCACATCAAGAAAGGTTATGAGGGTCAAGCTCCCCGGGGCTTTCACGTCAAGCAAGCCTATTAACCAGCCTATTATTGGTCATTTCAGTGCTTGGCTTTAAGTTATGTTTAGGTTTTGCATGTCTAATACCTCCTGGCCCAGTAGCCCTTAGCGTGAGGAAGCATCCCATCATCCGTCCGAAAGGGGCCCCTTTAAATAGAGCATCATTGTCTGGGAGTTGAGGCTGATGTTGTGTGTGTTGCATTTCCACTGCTGCAGGGTTTGGAGTTCATTAAAGGTCTCTTCACTGGAAAGTTAAAGAAAAAAAAAAAAAGGGACAGCGTTTAGACAAAAAGTAAGAGCGGGGATCGGAGCCTGACTGGGGACCCTAGAGAAACGACCTTTTCCTCTAAAGGGATTCATTATGGTAACACGATAGCCCTGTCTGGGATAATAGAGGGATGAGGAGAGGAAGAGGCCATGTGGGCAAGCAGCATGATGTTGATGCTTTTTTCCTGGACGGAGGCCCTTCTCCGCAAGAATCCGGCCTCAAATACTCTGTAACAAGAGCTGTGTTGTGGTTCGGAGAAAGCCCCAAACGCTGTTGTGTCGGGGATAGAGGGTTCGTATGACTTCAGCTGATGTGGAGACAGATAGGAGTCCTTGGAAAGCGTTAAAGCTCAATTGCTACAAGGGAAAAACATTTGCTTTATTTCAGGGCACGGAATTGAAAATAAATGATTTTTCTTATCATATTTCATTATCCTTCCTCAAGCCTGAATGAAAAAAAAAAAGGCAATTCTGTATAGCTATTTGTTCAACTGTCTTCGATAAGAATGTAAATCAAGAGCCATATATTCATCTGGGTTCATTTTCCTCACACATCATGTACGAGCTGAGTGCAGGGCGTGCCTTCGTCTGCTGTGTTTAGGTAGCAGGCGTGGGGGTAAAGAGACACGGGCCAGAAGCCTCCGCGCTCCAACAGCAGGTTTCAATTCTCCACCAGCGAGGCAGGTTAACTTATGCAGACACCAATATGGGAATTTGGCCAGGTTTATTTTCTTTTGATTAAATAGGCATTTGGGGCATTTGCAGCCGGGCTTGAGTCTCTACAATGCCTTTATTCTAGGTTAGGGAGGGTGGAGGTGAGGTGAGAAAGGAGCCGGATAGGGGAAGGCCTCAGTGAGAGAAGATGTGGTGATAGTCGGTTTCATTCTGACTCCTTTCCTCTTTTCCCTGTGACACCTTTGCCCTCTTCTCCATCGTTTTCTCTCCCGTGTCAGAGCTCTGGCATGAAATTCCACACATGCCTTCAATTTGGAATGCTCAGGAGTGAAGTTATCTTACCGCTGTGGAATTTCCCCCTCTTGCCTCCGAACGTGAGCCCAGAAACAATTAAGAAAAAATAAGAGTGGGGTTTATTATCGGATTGGGTTAGCGGGGCGATGGCTGTCTGTAAATGAAAGCAAATGTAACGCTTGCTTCTGTTTGTTCAGGCCAGTGTTTACAGGAGAGTGTGACTGAGCTGCAGGATGGAGAGATAACGATGGGAAGGTGAGAGGTGACAGGGATAAATATTGCAAGTCCTCTCCGGAGTCTGTGCTAAAAATACCATAAGAACTGAGGATGAATTGAGAGAGGTATTTATCTCATCCCAGATGAACTCTGCTCGTTATCTCACTTTCCCCCAAATGTTTACCCATTACCCCTCACATGATGAACTCAATCTCAACTGAGTCATGTCTTTTAATAAGCTTCCCAGCCCCGACTGAATAATGACCACTGTTACATAAAATGGAAAAGACAAGATTTTATACATCCCACAAAACAGTCTCACTCGTTCTCCTTTGGGAGATCTGTGAGCCTAGAGTAACCCAATCACTGATGGGTCTGTCAAAGATGTTAGATCCGTGGCTCTGCTTTTGACCGCCTGTCCTGCTATTGTACTCATGTCCTTGGTTTGGTTTCTGCTCCTTTTCTCTAACTGCTCAAGAAAAAAAAGCTGGGTTATAAAAAGAACAGTGCTGGAAGGCCTTTGAGGTTTTCCACAAGAAACTGTGAAGAGGAGTGCGGAAACAGTTTGGTCCTTTCTACTTGAAATAGCAATTATGCTAACGCTTTTATATTTTGGATACTGGGAGCACGTGTTCAAGTGTCCTATTCTCAGCGATGAAATAGAGAGAACAAATCTCATTCTCCTGAATAATAACCACATTGATGCTCAGAAAATATCTTTATTCTAAGGTTCAGAGATTTGCGCTTCTTTTCTCCTTTTCCCAATATCAGAGAATAAAACCTCCTTTTCAAGAACTAATTGATATATAATCTAATGACCCGCTTCTTCTTCTCACTCCCAGAGAATAGGATTATGCCAGCTGCAGAGCTAAAAAGAGAATCCACTCTTTGTTAACCGGCATCAGGCCCACTTGAGTTTTTTTAATCTTAGAAATGCTGTAAAATATATTGGATCTGCAATATTCGGAGAGAAAAAACTTGGATTCTGTCTTGACTGATATGTATTGCAAATAGGATGGAGATCCTCAGGGTGCAACAGCACTTTGGCAGTCAGTCATCTGTAGATGGGAAAAAGTATGACTGTGCTGCAATGAGCTATTATCAGGATGCAAAGAGGGGAAGACTATGAGGCCTTCGCGCCAGTCTCAGTTACATGAAACCCACCCCTGCTGTCTGGCCAACTCCTGCTCTCCGCCCTGTGCTGCAAATGAAAACATGGGTGTGTTCCGGAGAGAGAGAGAAAGAAGGAAGAAATAGTTTTAATCCTCCCTTCTTTACCATGTCTTGCTATAGAAGATATCCATGGATGTAAAAACATTACAGACGAATTTGATGAAGAGCTACCTACCATCATGGAAACAGAGTGGGATGACAGAAAGAAAGGAAAAAGAAGACAGTAAAGAACCGAATAACAAGCGGATGGGGGTAAAGTCTTTTCAGATTTGCGGCGGGTTGTCTGGGCCGGCCTCGCGTCTCATTGAGATTCTGTGTCCTCCCTCTGAACTCAGAAACAGGGAGGTGACACCACCATCTCCCACTCAACAGTCAATATCAATAACCCGCATTGGACGTCACAGGAGAAGGAAGTGAGGAGGAAGGACTGCTCTTAGTTGGATGGGTATCGGGCGTAAAACCTTCACTTTCTCTATTATTGTGAAGTTGTGAAAGGGAAGTTTAATGGTGGGGTCAAACAGGTTGACTTTAATGTAGTTGTCAGAACATGGGTCGTTTGCTTTGATGTTATGTACAGTGAAAACTATTATGCAAAGTAAGAGAAAAAGCCCTTTTAGAGAGCTAAAACGATGGGCTACTGTTAGCATACAATCTTTAAATCAGCTTGAATGAGTCAGATGAGAAAATATGCTGTTGGTGTATGTATACTGTTTCATGAGTCAGCAACATTTTGAGTTTGACCTTTGAGCCTCATTAGAATGGTTGGTAGAGATAGCAGTACTTTTGATTTATTTATTTGGTGGGTCGATAATTTTTATGTAAATTGTGATGTGCTACCAGCATTTGGGATATACTGTTTTTCTTTGCCTTTGGATCAAGGATAGTGCATTCGCCATACAAGTATGTCCAACAACCTTATTAACTGATTCTCGATAACTGGCAAATAGTCAACGATATCATTTGAAAAGTCCATGTTGTGGACATATTTTGGAGTTATTATAGTTGTAACATATAAAACATTGGGTGAAACTCAACCAAAACAGTAAAGAAGCATGTTAGGGTAAGTGTTAAGCAACCAAAACACTGAGCTGAAAGGCACTAAAACACTGTTGTACTGAAGGGAACCGAAGAGCTTGGTGATAGCTATGTCAGGTATATCACTGTTTTTGGTGCAAATCAGTTAAACATGCCTTTCATCGGATAAAGCTAACAAGTCTACTTGTATATTATATTTCAACGTTTACCGACACAATCGGACAAAACAAATAAATGACTTCCCATTTAACAGTAGAAACTATACTATATAGGCTACTATATAATTTCAATTTGTGTAAGACAAATAGAGGAATTGACTATAAAGTTGACTTGGACTTTGAGATTCTATTGGCTCCATCTTTTACATAAGAAAAAGACAAACATTGTGTCATTCTCACCTTTAACATTTAAATGTTCATTTGGACAAAAAGAAATGGCCAAACAGATAGATGAGTGGAGTGAGTGGAGCACACCCAGGGGAAATGGCAGGATTTAGTAAGAGCATATGGTTCAGGGAGAGGGACTCAAATATCACTCTGCATTTTAAAACTAACATACCCAAAATCAGGAAAGTGCTCTTTAGGCTTGCTGAACCGTAGCATTCATCTTGCTATGTGGCGACCATCCAGAACCTGCCCCGTGACCCAACTCATGGCCTGTATCGAAGTTGAAGAAGTACTCTAGCATGAGCGATGAGGAGTGGGGCGATCGTTGTTGTTTTTGGAGTCCGGTGTAACCCACTGTGAACTCCGCTGGTTCAGTCCAGAATGGGCCTGCTGATCTGTGCCCGGGCTTTCTCACCAGACCCTTACTCGCCTGCCTGCTGGGCTTCCTGTGCCGGGGAAAGAGAGTAAGAGCGTGAGGCGGGTGGCAGGCAGCCAGGAGCCAGGAGCATGTGTGAGCAATCTGTAGAGCCAGAACATCCGTGTGTGTGTGTGTGTGTGTGTGTGTGTGTGTGTGTGTGTGTGTGTGTGTGTGTGTGTGTGTGTGTGTGTGTGTGTGTGTGTGTGTGTGTGTGTGTGTGTGTGTGTGTGTGTGTGTGTGTGTGTGTGTGTGTGTGTGTGTGTGTGTGTGTGTGTGTGTGTGGGCATCAGCTGCTGTGTGTTTGCAAGGGTGGGGAGGGGTTGCCATACCTGCTCTGTGTAATCACGGCTTAATCATACCTTTCCATGTCACTTTCTTCTTTAAGCTGCACGCAGTCTTTCAGTTGACAGTTGATGATGAGAGGTTTCAGTTTGAGAGGCAGCCAGTTGAGGTCAGAAACTTGAGTCGGATTATTTTTCCTCTTATCTGCACTCAAAGATTCTCCCCGTAAATCTCATTTAAATTCCATGTAGAACACAAAATGTACAAAAGGAGGATTTCTCTTTCCAGGACCTGTTTGTTTGTTTTCCCAAAGCCTAGATTAGTGTAGTGTTCTATTACGCAAGCATGCAAATCAGTGACCCTGATCCCTCAGGCTCCACCACCACTACCCCCTAGGCCTGGGGAGCCTCTGAGCCCTGACCCATGAAAGTGACCGCCAATCCCTCTGAGATTAACCTCTGACCTCTACATCAATAATATCTGACCTTCATCCAACCCCCACTCGGACACAACAGAGCCCCATTCACATGACAGGCTGCTCGTTAGACACACACACACTCAAGTTTGGGCTAGACCAAACATTGCACTTTAGGTCGCTATCCAGAGTTTACTCCAGTTTACTCCAGCATGCATGAGCTGCAGCGTTTGAGACATGACTCTGCATTGTTTGTCCCAGAGCAATTTATTAGTATAATTTCCTCTCCACCTCTGGGACCAAAAAACACCCCTCATTTCATAACTTTGCCGAGCTGTGGACCAGATCTGATCTACATTTCCCGTCAAATAAGGAGCAACGTGACGTTGTTTACGGAAATGCTTCTTTTTTTTATCTTGTGGGCACTGGATGTAGCGTGCAGTTGCCAACTTGGACTTGGCACTTAGCTTGACCTCCAGTCTGTATGGGAGTAATGTGTGGAGGTGTGTTCCAAGAAAGCTGATTACCCTAAAAACACGACCTACAGTACATGGTAGCCTATTAAACTGACATGACAAATGTAATGTCATTGCTCTACAAACAATCAGCATGTGGGTGTAGACATAAAAACTCATGCTATAATTATGATGGATGCATTTGGTTACTGTACTTCTTCTGGGTTGTTGTCTTTGTAGCGTTTTAATGCAAAAACTGCTTATTGACGGACTCAAGCTGTCTTGTATTTATAGAGTGTTATCTGTTTTTTTTTGGAGTGCAATCACAAATACGTGCTATCGGTGTTCCCATGCTGTTATCTTTTGGAATGTGGATCCCCACTGGCTGGGTTCCCACAGAGACGGACTGGGTGTGTCTCCCACCAGAGACGCTGTCCAGAGAAAGCGGGGACACTGCAGAAATCACAGTTTGGCATTGACGAAGGGAGGAGTGAAGGAGGATTTACTGCAGATGGAAATCAGTCTTTTTAATTGAATTATATCATGGAAAAATAAGGAAAATACCACATGCAGTAAACAGTTTGTAAAATCGTCTCTAGGATGTTTATATGTTATATAATTTAACAGATCAACTGTTTTTCAAGACCATTTATACCATTTGACAGGAATACAATTTTGTTCAGGAAGTAATTTAATTTCTTTATTAAAAGGTTTTGTTTATTTCCCTTCATCCATCTTAAATCTTAAATCCTACTAATAGTTATTTTAATACGGATCTAATATTGGTGGAGTTACATCTATTACATAACAGTCTTTTCTATTGATGTTAAAACAATGAGAAGTGCAGCTTTAAATTGTAAAATGGAAAAAGACCATGATGCTATAATCTCCAATTTCCTAGAAAAACACTGAGTGGGACAGTGTGAGGGGATAGTTTTTCCAGGTGAGAGCAGTGATTCTTATTCAAAGCAACATGTGTTGTGCATTGCATTGTGGTTTACTGAGGCCACAGCTGGTTGAGGATATCTGCCTCTCCCACAACAGATGTCCCCCTTTAAGATTACCGAACACTTGTGTTAAATGGTGACTTATCAGAGGAGATCATCGCCTTTAAATAATCTTTATTTGGGTAATGAGAATAAATACACAAAATAGAATGGGCCCAAACATGAATGTGACATCACCAACAGCTGTTTGTAATAGCACTGGTTTATTTTAATTTTAATAACTTACGTGCAGGTGTCCTAGCATTCACTACTGCCCCACATAAACACGGCAAAATCATATTCCTAGAAGTGGAATTATCACACAATCTTCCTCACCGCCGACCTCTACACCAAACCACTTGGATCAATGTTTTCATAGTTGTATTTTACCTTGCTTAATTTCCACAGACATCAGTGAGGTTGATGCGGCCGGACGGTAAAACCCTATAATACCCACTAACTGGGGGAGGGTGGGGAGGAGGTAGAAAACGACCAGTAAACGGGCCCTCCAAAGGGCCTCACTACGTAGGTGGTCCTACCCCGCCTCCGTTTTTATGGCGCAGTCTAGTCAGTGCTCTTGGGTCTTTTCTTGGATAGCAAAAGGGGTAAATAGAAGAGGAATGCTTTAATGTATTGCATGTGGGGAAGCACCCTCATGTGTATGGAAGTCTATTCTTCTCTTTGTTAAACAATGATGGCACTGGAGCCTACTGTAAAGCAGGCACCGACACAGGGGTTGGACGTTGTGATGACACAATTTGAACTGAAAACCCTGAAAAATTGGCAGATTGTGAAGCTGTTTTAATTATTAGCCACATTCGACATTATCCCATTCCTGCTTGGCTACAGTGTCGATGCTTCATGGCTGCCTTTGTGTCCCTGACTCCCACTACTGTCCCTGAGCTGCAGCTGGACCGCAGATTACTGCTGTTCACAGAGAAAGAGGGAGGTGGAGGTGGCTGGTTGGATAGTTGGTTTCTGGCTTCAGATCACAGGTTGTGTGCATACAAACCTCAGAGCAAAACAGGCTGTGCCAGGCAGTCCCAGATCTGCCCTGCAACATGGCTGGGCTTTTAACCTGCACTGCTCCATTCATGTTTTTACCACCACACATTGTCATTATTGAATTTTTTGCAGAGCACAATATTTTTACTTTGATACCCATCAGAGATATTGGAAGGCATTTTTTATTCATATATCTACAAAGGCAACAGGTCATCTTCCACGTCATATTGCTATAGTAGCACAGAAAGAACAAAACCAAACCTTAATCCTAAGGCCCTTCACGCTTTTACGTTATCTAAAGGCTATTTAGTTTCCCAATACGCTTGTAGAACTGAGGCCTGAATTTAGGTTCCCCTAAAGGGGTGTTATAAGGCTGGCTTCTAAGCAAGACGAAGGTCCTGAAAGACACCACGGCAACACAACAGTGGGCGAGCAGAAGATTATTTAGTGGTTGTAATCTACTTTCGGCATTAGATATCACCATATTATATCCACTGTCCCTTTTAGTGAAACCATAAAAAGCATTCACAATATGGTAGTAATCCACATGCATGTTTTCGGTTGGCCAATGCTGTTCTTTGCCAGATCAAGGTTTAGCAAGGTTCAACTTTTTTAGGAAGCTCGGGATTTTTGCTACTGAATGGTTCCAATAATTTGAACAAGATGTCTAGGAATTTTCTCTGAACATTGCCTTACTGCAGAATCACACCTTCCCAAACATGCCTGACTTGGCTGTGGCAAGTCCAGACATGTCTGTAACAACAGAAGTGGAGTTTAGTCATCATCAGAGGGATATTAATACTGCTGATACACCAGGACTCTACTGCATTTAGTCGAAGTCAATGACCTTTGTCCTGTCATCCTAACTACTTATTCTACAATGTTCCTTCCCCTTGGTACATTACAAAATCACGATATGTGTCTGTCAAAGAACAATACATGTTAGAATTGACTCTCTAATTACAGTACATGTTCCCAGAGCAGATGAACTGATTAGACACTGGAGCGCCTAGATGCATACATTTGCATACTAATGACATTTTTTTAAACATCCATTTATAATAATAGCGGTCATGTGATTATGTGTTGACTTGCATATCTTTTTCTAATTATTTAATTCAATTGCGAAATGAATGCCCTCTGGCAACCGAGGTTGTCTTTAATGTATACAAATGATTAAAATGAGGAAGGCAGGCAACTCAAGTGCCTTACATTATATTGTAGAGTGGAAAAGGCATCATTTGACACACATTCTTGCCTCCTTATTAATGTGTGCATATATTGTACTGTATATACAACCTACAAAGCCGTTCAGTTCAGCTTGAGGTTGGAGCAGCTGATATTTACTGCAGCAACATCTGCATTCACAGCCTTGGTCTTATGGCTCAGAGTAAACTCTGGAAGAATGATTCAGCGTTGACGCACTGTGTTTGACCCTACAGTATGTGCTGCTTCCAGTCTGCTTCGATGGACTCACAGTGAACTGGGCAATTGCTGATAATTTTCATAAATGGGTTGCTGGAAGTCAGTGGAACGTGTTGAGCGATGTGTGCATATGCAGCTGCAACGTCGGAGGTCTGTTGATTGGTAGCAGACCTAATCGGGCGTGGCGCAGCACAATGGGAGCATCCACATTTAGTCGGCGAGCTTCCTGCTGTCCCCCGTCACGTTGTTTACACGTACACAAACTGCTGGAGAGGAGCAGTCGGCCAGATGCGTGCTGTATAATTCTGACACAGATGACACCCTCCCCTTCTCCATCTCACACTGTGAAGCAAAAGAAAAACAAGGCATGGACGGGCCCTTGAGAGTTGTGGATTGAGACTTTGACTTCATCCTCCAGCAACTCCTCGCCGCAGACCTCCAGCGTTGCACAGAACAGCACGGAGAGCTGAGATTCCACTCAGGATCAACATGTTAAAAAACAACAAACGCTTTTAGTCTTCTTGGCTCAACTTCTACGCTCTGTCCTTACCTCTCACGATCGCTTGCTTTTGAGCTCAGTAAAAATAACACTGTGTCATATTTCCCTCGCTTAAAGTGATTTAACGTTCAATTGAGCTTGAAAAAGCCAAGTGGTTCTGTTTTGATACACTCAGGACACACCGCTCCCACTTCCCCGTCCCTGTTTCCTTTTGCTTATTTATTTATCCTCTGTTCTATTTTTCTCTCTTTGGGTCTCCATGTCTGCATCATACCAGAAAACATTAGTCAAAAACTCCAAATAGTATCCCTTGGAGAAGGACACACAGGTAAGTGGTTTTATGTAACAATATCGGAAGTGCTTCTCATGCCATCGGCTACCAACCCATTTATGCATGCGTTTTTTTCTTGAATCCGGTAAGAGTAAAGTTTTCTTTTCTACAAGGCCATGAAGTATGTGAAACAGCTGGGTGTAAGATTGGGTGCAGATATGCTGACACTAATAATTCACTGAAAAGGTTCTGTGTAAAGCTAACAGTGGCCGCTGTGAGTCCTCAGGATGGAGGAGGAGAGTTCCTAACTCCTGAGCAACATGTCAAGAGAGGGAGGAAACCTGCTGAGGAATCCTTACAATTTTTACTGTGTGTGTGTGTGTGTGTGTGTGTGTGTGTGTGTGTGTGTGTGTGTGTGTGTGTGTGTGTGTGTGTGTGTGTGTGTGTGTGTGTGTGTGTGTGTGTGTGTGTGTGTGTGTGTGTGTGTGTGTGTGTGTGTGTGTGTGTGTGTGTGTGTGTGTGTGTGTGTGTGTGTGTGTGTGTGTGTGTGTGTGTGTGTGTGTTTGTGTACGCACGTGTGTGTACACTCTCCATCAACCATTGTCGCTCATCCATCTTTCACGCCTGTTGGCCCCCACAGAGCGAATAATACTGCTAATGTCTCTTCTGGGAAAGATGGATGCCGTTCCGTGAGTGAGTGATAATGGAGACTAGGGCATGCACGTCAGACTAAATCATAACTTTTGCATATAAAGCCTTCGTAAAACTCACCCGGCACGGAAAAGGGTTGCAGGTTTTAGTTAAATAAAGATGTTATCATCACCCTCAGCTATTTTGGAATTCCGTTTTAGTTTTGATAGGAAATACTTTACACACATTCTACAATCCTGTGGTTTTGGTCAGTTTCAATGTTCCCTTTCTGAACCACTGCTCTTCTTTGCCACTGAACAATGAATAGGGGCAGGCTAAATTGAGAGGTTTTCTCAGAAGCGTTACACCTGATTAAAGTGAGGGTTTTTTGTCCTTTCTCAGTGTCTCTGGTGAAAGCTGAGCAGAGACACTGCTTATGGGTCCAGTTGTGAGTTATCTCATCTCATGTCAGAGGCTCAGCATGCTCATCATCAGCCCCCTGCTGGGGTGTTGGACTCAGTGGGGAAGAGGATGTACTGGGGGTTGATGGGTAGTGATGGGTGCCTGGTACAGATCAGGCCAGGACATGTGTCATCCCTCAGGCAAACAGATTATTAGCTTTAAAAGGGAAGGAAGTGACAAAAAAGATGTGTTACTTCCTTCTGATGGTACGGTTTCCTCTGTCCAGGTTTGTCTGTTTGTTTCTGCTTCCAACTTTAAAAATAACGGAAAATCTAGCCCTTAAACATAACCCTGCTCACTACTACCAAAAACTCTCTAATATTGCTTGTAATAGTATTTCAGTTTTTACTGGCCTTTAAAGTGTCTATAATAAAAATGATTTGTGGGATGACTGGAACTGTGAAAATAAGCGCATTTTCAAATTATGCATATAAATGTGTATGTTATTTGCTTGGTTTAGGTTAAACAAACACTCGCGATAGCAGCAGAAGAAACATTTCAGTTCTACATGAAGCGATGAGGGCTCTTCCTTTAATTGAAATGAAATAATAGTAACATAAACTTAACAGATGGTAATAACTACAAATATCGTTACTTTTCAATCCCACATTTTATGTATTTACCAGCTTTTAACAAACACCATTTCCCCAAAAGATCAAGGCCAATGGGGGTTAGCACCAGGTCTACAGAGGAGAAAAATTCAGACATGCCTGTAGCGACAGCAGGACAGAGGGACTAACAGATTAGGTGTTGTGAAAAAATATGACACTTTAAAAAGTGGGGATTGATAATGTTGCAAGGGTATCAGAGAGAAAAAGTCGCTTTCATGGCATAGTTGACACACAATACCGAATTGGAGCAAATGCTAACATAAAAACTGTTCTTGAAGAAAGTGCGATATTATGGTGTCACTCACCTTTCTTATAATATGGATAATTTCTCAGTTAGACAGATGAAAGAAACCCTTGAGCTGAGCAAAAGCTAGCCTGCTTGGTTTCAAGACTTTGACTGTACATATCATAAGAGAAGAATGACATTTGGTTAGTAGTGCTTGAGCATTGACAATATATATTTCAATAGATCTACAGCAAAGTGTCTTATTCCAGAGACAGTTTTCATTTGAAATTATATATTTATTACATTATGGTTTTCGGAAAAAAATATTTGCCAATAGCTGCATTCACACCAAGTACTTTGCCGTACTTAGTTCCCAGCACTTAGTTCCCAGCACTTAGTTCCCCTATGGAACTAAGAGCCGACAACGTTCACTCCGGAATAAGTTCCCGGAGGAAAGATTACGCTAATGAGCCGTTTACGTCACTTCGTCTTCTTCTGCTTTGGCAGGCCACAAACAACTTCACGGCGTATACTGCCACCCGAAGTCCCCGGCCGGAAGTCCACGGAGTTGGGGACTGGCTTCAGTAGAAGCTGCTGGGACTCCCAGCAGCCAGAACGCTGACACCTCCTCATCTCCACCGCCCCCATGTTTTCTTCTGTGTTGCCATAAGTTAGTCTCTCTGCGTTTGTGCGCTGGGCGAATGCTAATGCTAATAATGCTAATGCGAGGATAATAAAATGGCGGCTCTACAAAACATTTCAGAGTTTTACGGGGTGTGGTTTGCAATTCGCCCAGCCAATCAGAACTGGAGCACTTTTTTTTCTCCAGGAGAGTACCACCTCTCAGCAGGCACTAAAAATGGGGGTAAAAGTTCCTGGCACTAAGTACTCTTTTTGGTGTGAACGCGACATAAGGGGTACTAACGGAACTAAACGGGAAAAGTATGGGGAAAAGTACTCCGGTGTGAACGCGCCTAATGTGTACTCGGGATTATCTAGGGTGACACAATTTCTGGATTTTCCAAATGTTTGGAAAAACAAATACTAGGAATTCAAAGTAACCAAACAAAAGTTATCTCTGTAGCTGCATGAGTTAAGCGAGAAAACACATTTTAAAATGCGGGTGATACAACCCTTTAAAAAACTCTCAGTTTCTTACCTTTATATTATCCAGCTCTTAGCCCTAAAATAATGCACTTTCTCTGCTTTGTCAGACTGGCAATTAGGCTAGCTGTGGTGTAATTACACATCACTGCTAACTTATAAAACTTTTCGGCAGATTGGAAACACTGGGCCGTCTACACGATAAGCCTGTATTTTCCCTCTGGCACTCGTCCATCCTCCTTCCCTCTCTTTTCCATGTCTGGCTCACTGGGTTGTCTGTGTGTCTGCTGCACTCTAGTCAGATCCCTTGAGAAATCGAGGACAGCCTATATGGTTCTGACCGTGTGAGTGTTGCAGGGATTGTGTGTTTGGCCATATGACAGCCCAGTGATACTTAAGAGCAGCAAAGAGTGCAAACAACACACTGGGTTGGCAAAATACACACAGAATGATTCACTTTGCTCACTTACCGAGTCTGGCGAGCATTTTCCGACAGAGTGATCCACGTGAGTACACATATACTCGGAGTGTATCTGTCATCCAAATGAAAATGTGTGATGAAATGAATCAAATGTAATGATTTATGAAGTAATGTTGCGTGCAGCAGGATTCGGTACCCTGGCAGCAGACAGTTAATGAGAACTGGATCATCATGACTCTGCTATTACCTCCCGATATTTCATCTGCAAAAGCACACAGGATGACAGCCATCAGTCACAATGACTTTCTCATGCGTCGTCCCTTTTGCGAAGTGTACTGATGTCATATCTGGCATGAGCAGCCCTGATGCGGACATATCAAATTAGCCATGATATCCGCATGAAAGCACTTACCTTATGACTCATATACCAAACAGAGGTCAAATATCTGGCTCATGGGCACCTCATGTCCTGCCTTCACGGAGCATCTATATCTTATCTAATTCAGATAATGGAAGACATACTCCTGCATTCAAAGCAAGTGACATGTCACAGAGAGCAGCAGGCTATGCCCTGTGCTTTGTCACTTGGTCCCAAGCATGATCTGACGTGTTCGCTCTGTTGTGCCTCTGAGTAAATCACCAAATTGTTAAGCCTTTGCAATGAAAATGAAAATGAGATGTTTTCTCCGAGTGGGGTCTGATGACCTTGCAGTCTCTATTTCAGGCTGGCAACAGCAGAATGAGGAGTGGATTAATTTCATTTACCAATTAGCGCGAGCAGAGAATGGGTGTATCATTACTTCATTGGTTCCACTTCTACCAATTATTTCACCACTTTTATACAAGCAGCTTAAAGCAGATTAAATGAAATCTTAAGCAAAGAGGAGAGGCTGATGAGGTCCGCAGCCAGATGGCTCAATTTTTTTGCAGTCCTTGGCTAAATATCTGAGATCCACTGAAACAAGCAATTAACTGGGATTGTATTCATACAAAGTGCTTCCTTACTGCACTGTCTTTTTTTTCTCCCAAGCCATGCTCAAAGCCCAATCCATTAACAGGAAGCTCTTCGATGCAATATTTTAAGAGATATAAATATTGTAGTAAACAATGAACACATCTATTGCTGACACAGTACCTTAGATTCTTGATGCAACACTTTCCCAACTCACAGGAATAGAATTTGGACTCAAATCAAAAATCAAAAAGAAGCTAGTCTCATGGACAAATGGGTAAATTGTCACACTACACCCATTTGTCTATTACATTTAGATTAGCTAACTCATTTTCACACTTAGCCTCATTTGCAGAAAGAGGTGTTAAAGGGATGTTTTTGTTATCCATAGTCAGTATATTGGCTTCAGTAGATTGTGGTTGATACGTTGTAAAATAGAAATGGGTACAGGTGTGATAGAAAAGTACTCTTGCAGATGAGGGCATCAGCATATTTTAGCCATCTAAAAATATAATTATCAGTTTAAGTGCATGCTATATTAAGAATATTTCATCGCGCTACCTTTGGTCGGACAGGCCTTTCCATTTTAGAAATGTGGTTGATATTCATTCTCCTTTCAAAAGCCACCAGACTCCCATTTTAAAGAAATGTTATTTTAAGTTGCTGCTGCCTCGAATGGTAGTTTGTTTGTCTTTTTGTGTGACTTCGGTTTTTTTAAGAGCCTAGTTTCAGACTTACCAAAGTTACACAATAACAGAGGTAGACTCCTTGGACTTTCTGTAAGTTAAGTTAACATTTCTGTTTTCGTCAATGGAGTCTGGATTAACTTTGTTTTTCATACTGAAAGCTTACACTGTCATGTATTCTAAAGATCTACCTGCCAGGTACACTACTAAAGAGAATTGTTGCAAGGCTCTCTGGGAAATGCAGGAACTCATTTAGTGAGTATTATTAGCCAGTTTTAGGGAAATTGAGAATGACAAGAGTAAAATACATATTTAAACCCCCAAATAACTGCTGGAATGCATGGATCATCACAAATTGGTGATGTAATTGTAAGAGTATCTTTTGGTGACATGCTTTAAAACAGACTTGAAAAATCTGGCAACTTCCCCAGGTCCATTTTCATGTACTGATGTAATATAAACTGAAACATTAATGGGCTTTAAGGAAACTTTTGCATTTGGACCCTCCTGTTTTGTCGGTTAACATAAAACTATTTTGAAACCTTTAATACGTATATGCCTTTTTTAGTATAGGCTTACAGGGTGTAACTCACTTTTGACCCCTTTATCTGGCAGCAGGTTAATCCTGCCCTGGTCGGAGAATATTTCATTTAAACAGGTAGATCGTAAAACCAGGTCGATGAAAAAGTGACTCCTCTCTACAATATGAAAACAGTTGTGTGCATGACTCCAGATCAAGGTGGATCAAAGTGAATCTCTGTATCAACACGAGGCAGCTGTTCACACCACAGGTTCAGAGGTGAGGGGGCTTTACATGATCCTCATGTGTTGAGAGTGGCCCGCATGCCCTCTTCCCCACAGATCTTTTACCTTACAACAATAACCTCGATGCACGGCTGGACCAAAACACAAAGAAATCCCCAGTCAGCCCTTCAGATCTCCTGAGCAGATGCCTGTGGGTGGTGTGATATCACTGGGGAGGCTCAGACCTCATACAGTCCAGCCCTCCCCACATCTGGGCTGAGTTACGGTAGGCACTTTACTCCGTCAAAACCCAGCTGTTTAGGGATGTTCTCAGTTGTGCAGAGCACGGTTGTGTTATGTGGGGAGAGGCCTTTACTTTTGAGAAAATGCAGCACTTCTGTGGGTGTCAGCATGGGACTGTATGTGATTGCCTTGAATATCATCGCTTTTCTCCTAAATGCCTCCCTGCTTGTTGCTGACCAGTTGCAATGGGATCCCAGCCTAGGAAAATAAAAAGCTGTCCGGAGGAAGAAACTGAGTAGATTAGATAAACAGTGTAAGGATGTGATGAAGTGAGCTCACTCCTTCTCAGAGTATTTGAAATGAATCATCCCCATGTGATGTCTGAATAACACATTTTGTTTTCAAATGACTTTGTTATCCAGACATTTTGTTATAGACAGACAGCAGTGTTACCGAGTTGTAAACAATGAACACATGTTCATACTCACTGCACAACAATACCCCAAATGTTGACAATGGCTTCCTGCTGTTGATTCACAATTTCATCATTGGCGGGGGTGATGGATTTAGGAATTTAACACAGAATCAATTTTATGTTTATGTGACCGTGTGGTGTGATTGTATGGGTTCAGGGCAGCTCCTGTGGCTCTGTGAGATAAATTCAGAGGATGCAGTGACCACTGGATACTCTGGCGTTCTTAAAATAATCCTAATTGTAGGTCTGCAGATGGATTCTGATGGGAAATGGACAATTTTGGTCCACAAGGCCCACAAATGTGCAGTTATTATAGCCGAGCCAAGTTTGGCACATTCTTTCTGTATGAAAAAGCATCCAACCTTTGAAATCAGCTTGATAGACTTGAAGCATAAAATCATTCTTTGGCATTCTCTTTAAAGAGCGAGCCATCAAGGTGAAGTTAAATAAAAATGCGTCTGGAAATGGTTTCACAACCCCTGCATCTTTTAAGATGGCCTGGCCAGTTTTCTATTTTGTTGCCAAGAAGAAAGCTTAAATCATCATCGGTTATTTGTCAGAAGAGAACTAAAAACAAATGCTGAGACAAGAGCCTGCGAGCCAGCTCCTGCATGACCGCTGGACATAAATTAGACCAATCACAGCAAGGGTGGTGTTTGCCACCGTAGCCCACTGATGGTAATCTGTCTGGCCCATGCCAAGCTTTTAAAGGTGGCCACACTCGCTACATTACGATTGCTACAATTACAGCCTTCCAAAGCCCATTACCTGCTGATCTCTATTTAAAGCTACTGTAGCAAGCCTGTCTCAACATCCACCTTTGATTTGAGACTCACCTAAATAGAGGTAGCTTACACAATACACCATGTGCACTGATTGGATGTAATGATAGATATTTTCAGGCAGGAGTAATTTTTTCCTGTAATTTGGGAATTACATCAGACTAGGGTTAGTATTTTTCTACAGTATTTTATAGACTCAATATCTTTAAATGGGTCTGATAATAATAGTCATAAAGAATGTGTCCATTCAAATAAACTCCTTATTTAAATCTGGTTAAATGTATTTACTATAAACAGTGAAAAGAGTAGTTTTTGGAAATATGAATATCCGCTTATTTTGACAGAATTAGAGGGTAAAAAAGGGTATAGTTATATAGCTAAGAAAAAAAATGTGTATTCAATATGTGTAAGTATTTCAGGACAATTAATTTGTTGTTTTTGCTATATATAGACTGCAACTCTATCAAGATGTTTCAGTTGTTTTAATTTAATTTGCCAAGACTCAACTTTTCTAATTTCCTGCTCCGTCAGAAATCCTGCTACCGCCCTGTATATAATGCCACTCTTAAAATTCATGAATTTATGTCGGAGTTTTCCCAGGTTCCAGAGCAGAGAGATATCAGCATAACCCCTCCACCACAGCTACAGAGTCAAGATGTTGGACCAGAGTTCTGGGGAATCGGGGAGCGGCAACTGCAGAAGCCCAAAGCGGGCAGCCCTACTCACCAAGCTCAGAAACGTTCAGACTCAAAACCACAATTGGCAAACGGAGCAGTGACATCAGCGTCTCTGCACCACATTTCAGTGAATTGCATCTGAGCTGCATATGTACGGCACAATTGAAAACAGACACATCCATGAGTTGGGTGCAGGGTAGTGAAGGCAGTGTGCACTCCGTGAACACAGGGAGCAGAAGAAGTGTTGACCTTCAGTGATACTGAGCAGATGCCAGTAAGTCACAGGCCAAATAAAATGATATGGCTTTCCCAAACTACTGTGTCAGAGCAGATACTCTATCTCATTTCACTTCCATTGTTCTTGTCTTGTTCCTCTCAGTTTTCTCACTTTATTTTTGCTTTAACATGTCATGTTGTCCAAAGTCACAACTTCTGCATTCTGTTCTTCATTCTATCGGAAAAATGGTGTTCAAGAGTTACAGGGAACTCAAACATGACTGTCTTTGACAATATTAAGTCATTGTAGATCTTTCTTTTCCCATCACTAGTGGCCACAGGATATGTAAAGTCAACAACTGGAACAATTGCTAGCTTTACAGGAAATTAGATTATCATCAAGTAGGTCATTCAAAGTTAAGATGACTCTATGTAAACATGATCATTATTGCAGAGGGGACACATTAACAGCTGTGATCAGGCAAAGTGGACAGGAAAAGATGTACAGTATGTCTATGGCCAGAAAGGCAGTCAACTAAAATGATTCCCACTGAGGGAATACACAAGCCACGGCCAACAGAAGCCATACCAGCCTCCCTACGTTTCAGGGGAGTTCAGTTGTATGGAACATCTGTGTCAATATTATGGAGGTTTTAGGGTCCTCTGTTCTTTTTAAGAGGCGGAAAGGGAGTAGAGATTGCAGCTCTACAGCCTGGAGCCAGAGAGGTGTAAAGCAGGTTTTGGCAAACCTTACAGGAGAACCAAAACAAAAAAGTGGTCCAAAGTTTGCCCCTGTTTTGCAATATCACGACTCAACTTTCATATTGATTTGTGTTATTCTTTCTATTTCTTTTTAAGTATGACTACTCATTTTGTTGGGTTTTATGAACAAACACATGATGACTCTATAGGAATAACTCTAAAAGGCAGATTTGTAGACATTGTCGTGCCACGAACAAATAAGCCAGAACTTCTGACTTGTTTCCCGTGTGTGTGTGTGTGTGTGTGTGTGTGTGTGTGTGTGTGTGTGTGTGTGTGTGTGTGTGTGTGTGTGTGTGTGTGTGTGTGTGTGTGTGTGTGTGTGTGTGTGTGTGTGTGTGTGTGTGTGTTTAAGTCATACATTTTATTTTATTTTATTGCGTAGGCTAAATAATCAAAACAAGAGGACCCAAGCTTCATTAAGTGCTGTAAATAAACGTTACAGGCTAATAGCCTAAGGCTTTTTCTAATTAATAGGCCTAGACTTATAGACAGTAAAGGTCATTTAATTATACAAGCCCATGTATAGACTCATTTCCCACAACCTTGAATCATAACGCTTTTTTGCCTGAAAACTGACTTAAATTCATTTTGATTATGGAAATGTTGCGGATAAACTTTTTGCTTATTGATTACTCGACTCATTATTAAAACTCTGCCTGTGTTTACAGAAACAACGCAAGTCCGGGGGTGTAGAATAATAGCTTTCAACATCAGCCTTATCGCTGGGCATCCAGCTGCCTCCCCGCTGGAGAGGAGGGATGTTTCCTCAGTCTGTGCCGTGGTGTAGGGGCTGTTGCCTCAGCAGATCCCAGCTCAGTCCGTCCAGAGCAGCGGCGGGGATGAGCGCTGGGGACTAGGTGCCAAAGCAACAACGCATTTCACAGGTAAGAGTGTCGCCAGGTCCAACGACACACCGTGTTTAATTCAGGCTTTCGTTGGGGTTCTGTTTTTATTTTATTTCCACGTCCCATTCGTTTGGCTGAGGAGCTGTTTTGAGAAAAAGGCTACACAGAGGTTGAGAGTCGCATCTGCTCTTCGTTCAACATTTCCAGCTGTCCCTCAACTTGCCGCCTCCTCGGTGCTCTCCTGTCCGGTGTCCGGCTGTCCCTGCCTCCTCCGCCCGGATAAGAGGATTTAGGACCGCACTGGGGCACTTTCACCACGCGACATTAGAAGGTGAAGGAGTGAGAGGATGGCGGTGTTTGTGCCTTAACTTGAAGCGTCTGCGGGGGCGACTGCCACTATTTGCGGACGCGCTTCTATCAGCTGAAGGTTAAAGATTGCTGATGGAGCTAGCCCGGCTAGCGTTAGCCCCCTTATGAGCCGTTATATTTCTCTGGAAGAGAGGCCAAACTCCGTTCAAATTACGCCGTTTTAGCTTTCGAGCAGTAATTTATATCGAAAGAAACACTAATTTAGGAGTGCAGTGAAACCTCCAGACCATGGCTTGTATTCGCTTGGCATTTTGTGATACTCCACAATTACTTGTTGTATTACATTTTTAACTTGTAGACTTGCTTTGCCTTACATTTTCTCAGTGGGACTCCATCCTTAATGTGCTGTGGTGGGCGACAGTAAGCAGTTGGAGTTATAAAACAGACATTGAAACACAGTCTGAATAGTGGGTCATCCATCCGCCGAATAAAAAAATGGACCTATATTGATCCATAGAAGGTCTTAAGTGTAATTAGGTACGCATCCTTTCCTTACTGTAACGGACCCCTGAACGGGCAGATGTTTTAACGGAATTTGGCGTGGATTCTCCCTGCATCTGTGATCTGCGCGCATCTGGGCTAGGCTAGTATGCTACGGCAGCAAACGGAACCAGCGGGGCTAGCATCATGCCAAGCCTGTCAATCATTTCGTAACGACATGATGACAACACTCGGGTCCAGTAACGTGTAGCTCTCGGTTCTGCGTGGATGCTTGAGAACACCAAATGGCGATGGAAATGAGCTGCAAACGGCACTTGGCAAATGGTATGCCAAGTTAAGGTTGCTTTGATGTTTGCATGCTGTCACTTTGTCACACCTGCTGTTTGCATGATGATGGCTGCTGCTTGACCTCTCTTCTCCTTCCCCCATGCAGCCTCCTGCATGCACTGCTCACAACCTTGCATGCATACACCGTCAAAACAGCCATCCGACAGCCAGTTTGCTCTAATTGGTTAATGATATGCTATATTTAAGATTTGCATTGCATTTAATGTTTATAGCTGGACTGAACATGTCTAACAGCATAGCCTTTAGTAATAATGAATAGCCTACAAGACTGGATGGATAAAACACTTAGGCTATTGTTAACTCACACCTCAAATTATGCCACAGTGTTTGCAATTGCTTAATTGCTTTAATTTGAGAAGCTCTTGCACATAAATTGTTATTGTCACCTGGGGACCTCTGGAGGCCACATTGTCAAAGCTAATACTTCACCTGGCCTGTTCAAAATGATCACTCAGTTATTACAAAGTTTATGCAGTGAACACATGGAGTACCATCATCTTAAGTAGGTGTTTGTTTAGTTTTCTTAATTTATCCCTATGTCTTATTTGAGCTGATGTGTCATGGCCTCAGGTCTGATTATTTTAGGTTGTGTTACTTATAGTATTTAAGGAAGTTATATTAACATTGCCCCGGAGTGCTCTGTTCCTTCCTGCCAAAACCTTTTCATAGCTCAGTGAGCTTACATCAAAAGCTGTTAGTCAATGTCAGTAAAAAAAAGCATTTTCCTCACAGTTTGCAGGAGTTGTGGATAACAGCAGATGATTAATTATAAAGACAAAAATACTACAAGACAGAGCACAGACCAGCACCAGCTAGTGTGCATTTTCACACAAAAATCGTAGGTGTGTGTGTAGGCCCATGTGTGTTCTGTGGTTGGTCTTTCACACATCCTTGAGACCAGGATGGTGTGTGAACACAAGGCCCTGCTAGATGCCCTGAGGGGGGTGAGGTATGGTGGGAAGGGGAGCATATTAAGAAGGGAAGCAGCTCATTAATTCCTTCCAGCAGCGGAGGAAAGGGTTGGTCAGCGAAACTGGAGGGGCCCTCCACGGCTATGAAATGAGTCATACCAGTTCAACTTTCAGAAGTGGTCCAAAGTGTCTGCGATAAGTGTGCGCTTGGATAACTTCCTGGTGTTGCAGGCAGTCTGGTTATCCCAAGGCTAGACTTTCCATTTCCAGTAATCTTGTGTGTGTGCAGTAGCTGTTTAAGCTCTCTGTGTTCAGTTTCATTTCTAGGCCAAGTGCATCAAGAAAATGAGTTTTTCCGCCATTGGATAGCAAAAAGCCTTTGAAAGTCACCCGATGTTTGCCCGGTTACAGGGATCCCCTCGGAGGTCCTGCCTGATGTCACATGTGATGTCAGAGCAGAGGTGACGCAGGCAGGAGGAAAAGAGGCTGGTGGATGAAGCCAGCCAGAAACGTGTGAAAGCAACTGACATCTGCCAGTGTGCGTCTCACAGTGCGAATGCAGGGCGGAGAATGTGAAGAATGAAAAGGCGTGCATGCACATAGTGTATATACTGTCATGTCCATATGCTAGCAGGTTGATGTTCACATGTTTGGCAGATGGTTCAGCGGCCTGCTTTGTGATTTCTGCATGTCAGTTTTATGCCAGTGTGGTGATTGAGCCCTTGAGATAACCTGACCATTCATTTCCATGTGTGTACATAGCACTTTTCCAACACTTTCCTTACATTGCGTGGGAGAGCCCTTTCATCCCACCTGTGATCTGCGTCACAGTCATCCGTCAACACGTCTCTGTCGTTGCCACGTCCTATCAGCTGTCTTTAAACATCATACTTTTGATGTGCTTAGGCTTATTTAATGAAGCGTGGTCTCTTTGATTGTTCAAATATATTCACGTTGGGTTGTTTATTCCCTTTCCTACATAATACTGTGCAACAGGCATGCTGAGTCCATCTGATTAGCAGGAAGCCAAAGCGTGCTAGCCCTTTGATCACTGTGTTTCTGGCTGATAAACCATGCCACTGTCACTTCTAGCAAGCTTTGGACCTTGACAGACACTAATTACCATGAAGTTGGGAGTAGTTCAGTGCAGGTGAAGCCTACTGTGCTGCAGAACAGTGCCTCGTTGGATTAGCGTGCCTACTAACCCTCTTTTATGTTTTGTTTTTGTTCCTCTTATGTAATGATTTTAAAATGTTTAGATTTTAAATAACAATTTGCTCTTAATGACTCGTTAAATCAAGGTTAAATATATTAAATTAAAACAAGCTGTTGTGTTTTGGAACCAATGTGTTGCCCTGAATCTCCCTCTGTATATTAGGAGTGTTGGATCAGTTGAAGGAAATCTCATGACGTCAAATCGCTGCATTTCAGCTGAACTGAGCTAAGCCTGCTGTACAATGGAAAATGACTCCATTGATATAATTACCCTACATCGTCACTGTCTTACTGGTTGCCGCACAGCTTAGCCTTGTGCATTAATGAGCTATTAGCTATACTGCTCTTGTGCGTGAGCCAGTTTTTATTAACAATTTGCTTTGGATTCAAACACTGATACTGCACTAGACAAATGTTTAGCTAGAGTACTTTTTGACAATCTGAAATGAATCAGAACCAGACCATACTGTTTCAGACTGTGATGTGTTGGAGTATGCTGGAATAAAAACATCCCCCCACTCCCCATCCCATCCTGCCTTTGATTTCGCTGCCAGTAGAGTCTGACTGTAATAAGTTTTGGACTGAAGCAATGCAGCAGGAATATTTTAACAGCCCGCGCATGCTATTGTCTTGGAGCTGCCATTCACAAAAGCAAAACAACTGTTGCCATGGGATATGCTCAACCAAATATTGTAAGTGGGTGTTTTTTGGCTAAACCTTTCCACATGAGCTAATTGACTCACAATGCTCGGGCCCTGCCTGTTTTTACTCTCTACTACAAGGGCGTGGATGATAGTGAAAGCACATGGGTTGCAACGTGGTGATTTTGGAATGGATAGTAAAATATTTTTTGTTGTTACCCATCATTTGTAAACAGATTTCCCCTTTTTAGTTTACAAACCTGTTTTAGAGGTCTTCTACTGCAATTTCTCACCATTGCAAAAGGTCATAATTGCCCTAAACTACAGTTGAATGGTTCCCAACCCCAGTGGGATTCTTCTGATAGATTGCCAGTGTCCAGAGGGCAGATAGCTCCCCAGATAATATGCCCACACTTTATGTTGCTGAGTTACAGTCCACCTGAAGTGCAGAACATTGTGCTTTCCCGAGGTCAGTGAGGGAAAAATATGGCCGAGGTTGTTTGGCTGTTTATTTCTCCGGCCCTGGCCAAAAACAGGCCTCCAACTTCTTTCCCCAGGACAAATGAGAGCCTGCAGAGAGCCTGATTGGAAACATTTGCGACACTGTCGGCTCTCCTCCGTCCTCACAGCGACGTACTTCCTCAGGAAGAGATACGTCCCCTTTGCTGGACACAGTGATGTCACATAGATAAACAATCTGCGTACCATTGCTGTTTGCTGAATGTGATGGGCTGTCATCCCTGAGAAATCCCTGTGCGTGCACAGTCCTAACAGATGCAGACCGGGGACTAGCCAAGTACACACCCACTCGGGTCAGTTGCTATAGATCCAAGGAGACTGGGAACAATGTGGTGGAGAGGTGCGGCTCTTGTGGAATATTTTGGGAAGCAGGCTAATTGTCTTTTTGGTTCCAGGCTCTGGCGTATAAGATTTCTTTTGTTGTGGTGATTTTAGGCTGGAGCCTGTAAAATCCAGATTTGTTATTGTCTGTATCACTTTAAGGAGGCACATGCTATTTTAACACATCTCAGTGTCTACTCAGGACAACATGTATCACTTTCTCGATATGTTTTTGACCGAACATCTTCTGTTTTCCTATTTTAAGCCTCTTATACAGTTTATTTTCAAAGTATGTAACCCAGCCTGAAATCTGGTCTATTACCGAACACCCTCTAGCTCTGTACTACTGTCTCTCCCAAAGGCCTGATCTAGGTCTCTGTCCTGCATTGTCTGCCACCCATGCTGTCCCTCTGCTTCCATTCCTCCACACCTCCCCACTATGCCCTCATCTCAATTGGGCCATGAATAAGGAGCTGACACCAAACTGTCAACCTGCAAGCCATCATGCCCCTGCAGCTTTCCGTTAGTTTAGCCACCAGTAAGGGCACAGGCCCCCTAAAACAGCTTAAAAATGCTTGTTTCGGTTTTTATTAAACAAGTCGTGGCCTTGACAAAAGTTCACTTGATGTCAAAAGCAGAGGTCTTACATCTTTCACTGTGTGGAAAAATGTAAATGACCGTACTAGTGTACAGTGGCTGATTAGAGAAAATGCGGAGGCTGTTGTGAGGGTCGTCTGTAGGGAAACGCTGGCCCTCATGTGGTTTCTTTTTATTTTCAGCTTACTTTTCAGCACATCCATAAACTGTATCATTAATTTCTCCCTTTGAGCGAGCCGTGTCATTAAAATACAGAAGATCTGCCACTTTTTTTTCTTCCAGTTGCCGAATTCAAGAGCCTGTAATGCCAGCCATACAAGAAGGCATTGTAGCGAAACACAATGTTGTTGTGTTTAGAGGAATGAAAGCCGACCATTGTTGCATACCGTTGCTGGAATCCGAGGTTTTATTTGATATAAAATGGGTAATTCCATTGCGTAATAGTATTAGCAGTATTTAAACGGGGCTTGTCATGGGAAGGAAGGAGTAGGGATGGGGTAGTGGTGGAGGAATGAATGAGAGCAGGTCACTTTACAGGAGGAAATCCTCACTTTTACTGATGATAGAGATAATCCTCATTTAGTGATGACACCAAAAGCAATTGCCTTAGATTAAGGGTTTAGCTAGATTAGAGAGCATATGGATTTGCAGTCAAAACAGGTTAATGTGCAACGATCATAACAAAAATGAATTATCATATAAATGAACATAGCCTCTAACCTTAAGCTCAATTAATTAAAACTTTTGCCTGCATGGTTGGAGGGTTTGGCTTCATCTACAGATAGAAAAGGGTGGTGATACCAATCTGCCACTGATCGTTGAGTCTGATACGGGCTTCTCTAAAGCTGTAGGGAGACCTGGCTTTGGTTGTTAATGTAAATCATAGAGGGACAGAGTTGACATTTTAGAGAAATATTACTTTGAATAATGTGTAGTTACAAATGACCACCGATATTAACATTTTGGCTCCATTTTGTCTGCATTGTAAGTATTTCACAGACACTGTGCCTTTTTTAACATGTTCACTGGCCTGTTGCCCAGCAAGTTCAACTGCAGTTCATGAAATAACAGTCAATGAAAATATATACATTATCCGAGGTCTGCATGTTAATCTGGATGCGAATAAAGAAAACCCATTTTTTGACTGTGTTCTCAAGAACCTCCCTGCCAAACTCACAACTTCCCTCTCCTTGAGGAGATTACTCAAAACGTCAATGGGTAGAGTTAAACTCAACAAAAGTATTAACTGGGTAAGCGCCAAGAGTCAATCCTCCAAAGCTAACAGGTTTAAGGTTTTAAATGAAAAAGATAATCGTATTAGAGAGCCAGACATACAAAGAAAGCGGCATTTCACGGTCTTGGATCCTGTTAATCACCAAGTAGTCTATCCTAGGCTTCAGGTACATGGTGGGGGTAGGGATGAGGGAAGACGCTGGAGGAAAAAATGAGAACAGAAGAGACGCTGCCCTCTGAGTCAGGACTCCTTTCATAGATGGATTTTGTCATCTCTGTGGGACGATCAAGCCTAAACAAATGCTAAGAAGCAAAACAAATGCTAATCTGCTTGCAGCTGAATACATTTCAGTGAGGCTGTGTCGGCCGTCTGTTTTTCAGAAGCAAAAACAAGCAATTTTAGAGGTGCCATTAAGCAATCATAGTGTGATTGGCTTTTAAACTGTCTGAACAGCATTTTCATTCTGGCAACAAGTCTCACACTGCTGTTCCTGAATGCCATTTCTTATTAAGGACAGCCAGGTTGTTGGCAGTGTGTTCCAGTGAAGAGTATTGAATGAGTGGGCTGCAGCAGCATCTATCCTGTTGACAAGGCAGCAAGCATGACTTCACCAAGGCCGTTACATCATCAATTAAATTCTTCATCAGTCATTATTATTAATGTCATTTTTTGGGCCGAAAGCAAAGGTCATAATGCTATTCCACCTATAAAATGTATGTTATTTGCAATGTTATTGCAATATCCCTTGCTTATCTGTTTATCTTGTGTCCCTCAACAACTTAACCACCTTCAAGACCAATTAAAACACTGCATGGGTGCTTTTAAAAAAAACACAAAGCGAGGGGTTGCATCGATGTATTATTTTCATTATTGAGTAATGTCAATGATTTCCTTGATTAAGTGAGAATTTATTTTCTCGAAATGTATGCTAATACATCATTACAGGGCAGGTTTAGTCCAACCGGTTCAAGAAAAACTGAAAATATGCAATTGCATTTTATAGAAGAAATTCCCATTCAAGGAGCTGGGACCATTGACATTTTGACTTTTGTGCAAGTAAATTACATACCAGTTACATTTTCTGTACGGCTAATCATTTAAGCTCTACATTGCATTACATTGCATTCCATGACATTACATTACTCTACACACACGCACACACACACACACACACACACACACACACACACACACACACACACACACACACACACACACACACACACACACACACACACACACACACACACACACACACACACACACACACACACACACACACACACACACACACACACACACCATAAGAGAGGGCATGGGGCATGTTGAATCATTTTTGCTTTTGTATCATTTGTTTATTGATTTTTTTATTTGATTCAGATGATAGTTTTTTAACATTCTAACCCTTATCCAACACTGCATATAGCTGAAAAAATGTCCAGCGTCCGAAAAAACCAAGCCCACCTAAAATACATTTTTGAGAGTGAGCATGCTAAAATGAGCAGAGAGGTAAATACAATCATCCAGCTGCCCCATTGATGCGAAACATTAGCAGTGGTTGGCTGCTTACAGCGACTATGGAAGTCTGCAGGGAGACCATGCACTGTAAACAGTGACATTTCACTGGAGCACGGCAGCCTTCTGAAACTCTAGTTGCCTCTGATCATCATGCTATTTAGGGTTGTCTTTGAGGGTGTTTGTTTACCTTGCCCTACTACTTAGTTCTGGACATGGATGGGTTTTGGTGCCAGTGATTTCCGAATGAGATGGAAAGGGTTTTTTTGCTACGAGCAGCTCAAAAGAGAGGAGGGAGGGACGGGCTGCTGGGAAGGCGGGTGATATCGTTTTTGTCGTGGCGGGCGGCTCAGAATTCGAGTTTTGGGGTCCTTTTTTTTTTCATCTGTCCATATGGGTTGGGAACCTTGACAAAAATGGGTCACGGGTAGCGAGTGTAATGGTTTTAGCGTCACCTTCTTTTTTCTGTCTGTCTTCTTGTCTCCTGATGTCGTCCCCCTCTCTCTTTCTTTCCCAGTGATGGCCTCAGCTGCGCAGCTGTGCCGGTGATCCTGCCGCTGCATGTAGGGAAGAAGCAGAGACGCCTTGACAACCGACCTACCTTTCTCTCTCTCTCAGAAAAAGAAAAGACTGGGGGAGGGAAAAAAGAAAACACACCAGCATAAACAAATGCGACCATGTACAGCGTGGAGGACCTTCTCATCTCTCATGGATACAAGCTGCCCAAGCATAGCACCCCTTCCTCCACCCCTACCCCAGCCCCCGCGTCAACGTCCCACCAGGCTCCCTCGTCCTCACCTCCGTCCTACAGCAAACACCATGAAATCCTAGAGAACAGGCCTGGCCCCAGGGCAGTAAATGGCTATGAAAGAGGGCCTGGGCTGCCCTTTGGAAACGGAGGTGGAACCAGGCCGCCCCAAGCGTACGCCAGCGGCTGTCCCAACAACAACAATGAACCTAGGGACAGAGGCCTGTCGAGGCGGGAGGGCGAGGGCCGGAGCCAAATGGACACCCACTCCTTGGGGGAGTCGCTGACCTCAGACAGCGGGTAAGAGATAGTGTGCGCCGTACTGTAAGAACAGTCATGATTTCCTGTCTGATCGCCCCTTTTGCATGCCCTATCCTGATTATGGTTATCCTCAATCCTTATTGATGAATTACTCAATTATTCATTGTTATGGTGCTTTGATGGAGCATATTAATCAAATTGAATACTTCTACTTAAATGCCCCTCCTGGCACATTTTTTCTTGGTTCTGTCTTATCTCTTGTGTTAACTTCCTCTCTGTTCATCTCTATTCCCTTCTCTCTTCCTCTTCAACAAATCTTGTGCGTTGGGAAGAGAGATAGTGTGTGTTGGAGTCTTAATCTGCCACATGGGACCTTGGAGTTTTAATCAAAACAGCTTTCGGGCAAACCTATACATGTGCCCCATTTCAGCAAGCCTGATCTAACTCACACAGATTTACTGTTTTGTCAGGATGGTGTATTCTGCCTGATTCTCTCCCCAAGCATAACCAATATGCCGACCGGCTTCTACTGTTTCATAAGCATTATACCTACTTATATAAGGCAGACCCCATCAATAATACAGGATTCATATAGGCCGTATTTAAATATGTATATGGAGGATAGGCTATATTTAGCTTAGTCTGGAGTTATGCAATTGAAACTCTCTTGGGTAGGGGCAGTTAGAACGTATGATATTTTCAGAGATATCGCCTAGCTGCAGCCAATCTGTTTTCTCCTGAAAGCAGCATTGTTTAATTTGCCTATTTGCACCACTTCTGGGGGTTGGTGTGCTGTAACTGAGACAAAGTCAATACAGCTGTTCCAATGTCTACACTATCAGGCAGGCTTGTCAGATTTTCCCATTTCTTTACATTTTTTTTGGGCTGACTATTTTCTCCCTAATCCTCTTTTTGCCACAAGCCAGTGACAAAGCATCTGAAAATAGTCAAATGACCTTGAATAATGTCACTGGTTGTGATAATGTTTTTTTCATTTTTCACACTCATGGTTATGTTCTTTGAGACGAGTAATCCGCATTTTCATGTTGCGGCCCTGCGTTATCAGAGATTTCTATTGGGAATGTGGGACTTGCTAAGACATATGTTCTACGATTCCAGTCTGTTATTTGTTCATCCTTCTTTATTCCCTCTCATCCAAATCCATTTTGCCTAGAAGCTTACGTTTAGATAAGGAACAGGCCTGTCTTGGCACTCCCATTAGACAGTGCTACTTAAACCCAATTAGGCTAATGATGGTAACTCATCTTACGTAAGATGCCCTCAAATTCAGCGGATTGGCATGGCTAGCCCCCCTTCCCCCAACAAACATCTCTGCCCAGTGATCATGGATGGAAATGTCAAGGACGCTCAGTGGCCTCGGCCTCAAGGCGGTGTACACATGTGCTGGCGTCTTGTTTGCGTTGTCAGTCAGTCACTCCACAAATAGCCTGAAATGATCAGACTGCATGCAGGGACCCTGCATCCTGTTGTAGCCCATCAGATCTGCCATTAAACATATTTTCAGAGATAAATTGAGAGATATTCTTGCACTGGTTTAGAGAAATGCTGCTCATTTTCTCAGATAAGGAGCTACAGAACAGTGCAATAGAAAGCCTCTCAATTAAACGTCATCTAAATTGTTTATTTGTCTTGGAGGAAATCCGGGACTAACAGCCACTGTGTATCATTGTATAATGTGTTCATTATGCCCCATAGAAAATCACAATTACCAGACACTGCATGGTAACTCATGGTCATATGTCTCCATCTAGTGGGAGATGATTTTCTTTTTTATTTGTCCACATTGTAGACTGTTATTAGTTATTTGTCTCTTTTCATTTAGACCATTTCTTTAGCACTTTGTTACCCTGTATGTAATTGTTGTTATTATTTGTATTCAATGTTTTCATAGGGCTGAAGGGGATGAAGATCTAGGGAACACAATTTAGTATAATCAATACATTTCAAGTAAACGTGTTTGGGAAAAAAGGTGTGGGAATACTCACTTTCTCCTTTTACTCTGGACCCTTTACTCCCACACATCTGTCTGCAAGAAGTTAAAGGTATTCATCACTCTTCACAGTCAACAGCCAATTGCTGTGGAAAGTGAGCTAATTGTCAGATTGTTACAAGAAATCAATTCTGAGGCTATTTTAGACTGTATTTAACCATTTAACAAGCACTTTGTTTGAAACATAATGAAACCTTTTTTGTTTGTGTTTCCCTACAGGTTCTGTGATGGCACCAGAGGTCCTCAGGCGCAGTCCAAGGATGTGTCCTACTGGAGGAGGAGAGGCCAGGACTTCACTGTGCTACTGGACTATGCAGACCCCCATGGAGGGGGCCAGGGGGGTTGCAGCAGGCCGGAGGGATCTCAGCAAGCAAGAGGCCAAGAGTTTTCTGCAGAGGAGCGTCAGAGAGCAGCTCAGGAGAGGCAGCGCTGGGCGGCCCAGGCCCAGGCTCAGGTGCAGGCTCACGCCCAGGTCCAGGCTCAGTCCCGCTCTAGAGAGAGGGAAGCTGCTCTCCATCAGTGGAGGATGGCGAATGAGAGGAAGTGTCAGAGCCTGGGTACAGATGAGTGGCGTCCAGCCGTGAGCTTTAGTCGCCAGCTGTCCCAAAGTGAGGGTGAGCGTTGGGCACATGAGCAGCAGCGACTCCATGCCAGGACACCAGAGGGTATGGTAGTCCATCCAAGGACCAAAGCCAAATCCCAGTCCCTGCCTAGGATGCTGCAGCCTGAGAGCCTGCAATTCGTGGACATAGACCCGTCCAGTCTGGAACTGTACAGACGGCTCAATGGCCACCCGGTATCACAACATGACTTTTACAGAGCACCCCGCTGGCCGGAGAATGGCAGGCCGGCTAGCGCAAACCAACTCTCAATGACACCAAAGCCCCGCTTCACGAGACCCCCCAGACCTCCCTCTTATGAGATGCACCAGCAGATCAGGGGAAGCTGTGAGATGTTGTCTGGGAGAGACTCAGTGATTTCCCATGCCAGGGACAGAACGCCACTTCCAACACAAAGGATAGATGACCCTCAACTGGACTTTTATGGACAGGACTCTGAACCTCCGGGATACATCGCTCCCCCATCTTACAGAAGAGCTCCTTTGATGGCAGGGGCGTGTCGGGGATATGGTGAAATTGCTGTTGACTACAGGTAAGTCCTTTTTTACCCTTTCTATGTACATTCCTTAATCCTGTTTGCGACATCTCACCTAGCTTATGAATATAACATGGTACTATATTTAAAAAATGTGACAAAGCCTACATAATAGGGTTGAAACATTTAGAAAACGGACTTTACTGATATTTAAAAGGGTTTTCAAAAGGATCACTTACATCATCAGCGTGGTTGATTGTTCTAAGATAAAATAAAAAAATATATTTATATGAGGATTGTGTCATTTTTTGTGAGGAGCTATATAAAACAAAGTCAGTTTTATGCGATTTTTTGACATTTCTTTATCATATTGTGCAATTTTTCCATCTTTATTAAAAGTATATTAATCGTTCAGCCCTACTTTCCTATATGTAGGTCCTAAGCCAGATGTGTGTAGTTCTTTTCAAATAGATGTTATGTTTGGCAAAAACACTTATTGTTAACAAAACGACTGTGCTCTTTTTGCTTTTAGGTACAGAGGAGATGTGTACCAGCAGATACAAGTGGCTCCAGATGGTTCTCACTGGTTCAGACATCCAGCTGGTTCCTGGCCTGATCACCAGAGAGAAAGGATAATGTCTGGCCAGAAGCAGCTTTACCCCATGTATATGACCCAACAGCGGCCTGGTGGAGCGATTCAATACATCCCCTTTGATGACCCCCGCATCCGCCATATTTCCTCAGCCCTGGGTGGCAACTCCCTGACGGACGCTGACAAGATCCGGCACATCCGCAACGAGCTTCCCAGCGTCACCGTGTCGGAGCCTGCATCCAGCGACAGTGCCTTTTTGCCCCCGCCATTGGGGCCTTTCATCTCAGCCAAACTGGCCGATGATGCCAACCCAACGTCTTCTAGGGACAATGACAATAACAGGTGGCACAGTGATTTGCACAAAGAGGCGGTTGATAACTTCCCAGCAACGGACCAAAACTGCAACAACAGATACCCCAAAAACCCACGTCCTCCTCCATCTCCCTCTTCAGCCTTCCAGGCCCAATTATCAAGAAGTTCTTCTCGACAGGGGTCCAGCTCAGATAAGGTCTTTGCAGAAACCGTCACCCAAGTCAAAAAAATTGTCCCAGATACACGGCCAGAGAACACAAAGAGAAGAGTAAGTGAAACAATCTTCTGCCTTGTGTCTGTCCCTGTTCACACACCGACTAACATTTGCAAAGACTTACCAGCAGATCAGAACAATAATGAGACAATACCAAGCCTGACTGTCAGTAACAAAGACATATTCGCTGTAGGACTCAAAGAGAGCCCCAATGTGCGGAGCAAGTCAGTGAATGAAATGCCCATAACACCCCACTACTCTCACTTTCACACCAGCAGCACTTTCTCAATGAGGAACTACAAGAGGGCTCCTCTAAGGAAAGAGATAATAGATGCCTGGGCTCTCCAAGCCAGTCAAGATAAAGAGTTGTGCTACTCTGGGTCCTGGCCTGGAAACCAGTACCGTAACCAGGAAACTCAGACTGGCTCACCTTTGACGGTAGTAAAAAGTCCAGAACCCAAAAGTCCTCCTGGGGCTCAAGAGCCTGTTCAGTCTGCCTCAGACACAACTACTGACAGAGGTCTAGGAACAGACGGTAGTTCTGCTTATGGTTACCCCATGGCAGGCCAGAAAAACCTACATCCCTCTAGTAACAGCGCCTTCTCCCGTCTCAGCATCAGCCCAACACAGCAGACACACCTTGAACCCTCACGAGACCCTCTACCACAAACAAAGGCCCAGGATCAGCCATCTTCCCCGAAGAAGAGCACCTCCAGTCTCCTGGAGGATGAAGAGCAAGTGACCTTTGGTCAGTTTCTCTTAAAGCCAGTGAATCGACGACCCTGTGATGCCATTGATGAACTGGAGACCATTAATAAGGAGATGGAAAAAACCATCAGAAAGAGAGCCAATGTGGGCCAGTGCATTGACGATCTAGATGGGTTGAATAAGATGTTAGACCTAAATTCAGGAGCACATTTCACTGCTGGTCCAGAGTCAGTTAGGGAAGCAATCAGTTTTCCAATAATGCACACAGAAAAACCCAGTATAAAAGTCAGATCAAAGTCCTTGGCTTCCACCCCTGATTCGGACTCACTGGACTTAAAGAGTGCTTTCTTCAGGCCACAGGCCAACAACATACCACCAACAAATGAGCTACCCATATTCTCCAACCCTGACCCCAAAGACAGTTGCCTCAAGCCCTCACTACCAAAACACAATGAGTCAAGCCGGCTCTATAGACAGGATATCCCAGTCCCTCAAGAGTCCTTGCTGAGGGATGTGGGATTAACCGTCTACACAGAGACTCCTGGGGGTCCTGGGGAGCCAATGCAGCGCTCACTCTCAGTCCCATCTCCACTTGGTCATAAGGAGCTTATTCAGTCAATGCAGCTCCCATTGTTGAGCTGGACAGCACTTGTTAAAAATAGCGGTAGCCCTGAGCACAAATCAAATAAAGAACTTCAAGCTAAGGTAAAAACTGAGAGAAAGGTGAAATCACCACCATTCAGGGGCGAGGTAAATTTAGGCATCTATAGAACCAGGAGTGAAAGCAGTGCATCAACACATAAAGAGGGTTCATCCTATATCAACAGGCTGAACAGGGAAGTTTCTTTTCTGTTAAGGGATGATGCAGTCATTGGTAGAAATGCCCTCTCTGAGCCTCTGAACTACAAGAATGAGTCAACAATAGCAGATAAGCACCTTGAGAACTTACTGAATCAGGAGAAGGCCAATTCTTTACCTGCCGAAGACCTCAGCAAGCTCTATGAGGTGAAATTTGGAGAAGGCATCCCTGAAAATGAGTCCATCGAGCAGAGGGCTGCCAGAATCCTGGGTATAGCCGTTCCTGTGGAGGCCTTGGGTGTGGCTGACAAACTTTTAGAGGACAACCTCAATGATATGGGTACCACTGTCATCGAGAAACTACAAAGCCAAAGCGATGAGCCACAGCAGTTGATAGCAGAGTATGAGCAAGTCAAAGATGAACCTGTGATTGTTCAGGGAGCAAAGCATGAGCAGGTCCAAGATGAGCACCTGATCTTCCAGGAAGCAGAGCATGAGCAAGTCAAAGATGAGCCCGTGATTGTCCAGGGAGCAGAGCATGAGCAAGTCAAAGATGAGCCCGTGATTGTCCAGGGAGCAGAGCATGAGCAAGTCCAAGATGAGCCCCTGACTGCTCGGGGAGCACAGGCAGAGGAGGTCGAGGGGAGAGGTTCAGAAGTGGACCTCCAAGAAGGATACAGACAAAACCACAGCAGCAACCACAGTGATGGTGAGGACAACCAGGATACTGGGATTCAGTCCCTGGTGGTACTGGACCTGCCCGAGTTTCCACCTAATAAGCTTCCCCTCTCCCTTCCCGTAACATCTGATGACAAGCTAGCACTTAGCATTTGCAGTATAGAGAGGAAAGGGCGAGGTGGGACATGCAAACTAATCGAATCCATGCACGATAAGCTTAATTATTCCGCTTCTTCTACATCTTTGCACATGTCAACTCCAGAAAGAAGGGCCCGCCTGAAAGAGCTGGACTCAGTGTCTCGAATAAGACGCCTCAGCCTCAAAGGTTCGGAGTCTGGGGAAGAAATGTATTCTAAAGAAATGGACAGTGACAGAGAGGAGAATGAAGTCCAGGAAGTGCCAAAGGAGCAAGTTGTAGGGAAACAAGCAGAGGAAGAGGATACAAAGCTTAAGGAAGAAGCAGGGAATGTGGAGGAGAACCCAGATGAACATGAGAATGCACATAAAACACATGGAAAGTTGGGAGATCCTGAAGAAGATTGTAAACCTAAAGAAGAAGCGAATGGAGGGATATGTCAGGAAGAGCAAAGACAAGAAGAAAAGACAGAAGAGATGAATGTTGAGATTGCACTAAAACTAGAAAATGAAGGGAGTGAAGAAGTACATGTTGAATTAAAAACAGTAGAGCCAGGAGAGAAGATGGAGCTTCAAATTGTTGAGGATTGCAAAGAAAAGCCTTTGGAAAAGATGAGAGAGCGCCAGAATACAGCAGAGGTCAGAAGAGCTGAGGCAACACAGGGCACTAAGGGGAAAAAGGTGCCCAAACCAAAGCAGCGCACAAAGCTGCAGAAGCCTCCTCTGCTTCCTAAACCTCGCAGTGTTCCCAAGAGAGAAATAACACTGCCTGTCAGCTTCAGCACTGGGACCCGTGGCCCCTCAAATATGGAGGATGAGGAGAAGCACTCTGTCTCAGGTTAGTTTGAAGGAATTAAGAGATTGTGATTCTAATTTTAAAGGAATTGCTGGAAAAGAAAAATGTTTATATAAATATTTTCTCTTTTGTTGTGAGATGATAAATTGTCTATTTATCATATACCAATGCATTATGTGCTGATCTTATGTGGGTATGTGGTTTGCCATCCCCAATTTTAGTTACTAGTTATTTAGAATGAGCCAGGCAAGCTGTTTCCTTGTGCTTCCTAGATTTATGCTAAGCTACGCTAAGCATGGCCTGACTCCAGCTATAATCTCCACTTTAAAATATAATTCACTGTAGTTTGCCATATTGCCATATATTCTTTGTCCTAAATGTTTTAGTTTTTTTGCTTTTAAGGTTCTTTGTATATTTAAATTTGGTGTAAATACTTGTCTTTGGTATTCTTTTTTTAATGCTAAATAGTTTCTTAAAAACATTTATTTGTATTATCTTTAAAAAAAATTGAAACCTGCTATTGCGACTTGTTTTCATAGATCTGTTTATGTTCACACCAAAGGAAATTCCATGTATGTGTAAACGTACATATTTTATCAAATGTTTATGTATTCCTTTAAATTGGCCCCCTACTTTTAACAAAGTCCCCGTTAACATTAAGTGTTGCTCACTGACAGGCAATGTGTGAATCCTCAAGCTCTCAAAAACTGCCAAATCTCCACAGCGTTCCTTTGTATTCCACATCCTCAGGGCAAATAATATTGTTCTGTTTTGTTACGATTTCGTTTTCTCATCTTTTCTCTCCTTTCTTTTCTCATCAGACTCCTACGACCCCAGTCGAGTGGAGAGAGTGTAACCTCTGACACTGCCTTCACAACAGTGGAAATCTGTATTTCTCAAGTTAACAGCTTTTCCCAACAACAAAGGCTTTCATCACACCTCACGGCTTAGTGAGCTGTAACCCCCTTCAATATTGTTACGCATTAGTACTCAAAGAACTGACTGTCCTGGTGCTGCGAGAGCATTTTTTACAGCCAAATGAAAAGGCATTGTCGGTGCCAATTCTCCGGGCCTTTTCAACCTCGACATCCTCGTCCTTCCATTTTCTCCTCCTCTCCAAAAGTTTATTTGCTCAAGCAAGCAGACTTCCTGCTTTTGAAGTTGTCTTATTTTGCTTTTGGAAAATGCATGTCATTATTCCCGTCTGCACTTTGGCTCCTTCTCGAGCTTGGGTGTTGAAATATGAATGTAAAAGTGTTTCTACTCAACATACAAAAGAAATGTAACAGAAAAAAAACAACAACAGGAAGTCAACAGTATTGCATTACAATCAGTATTAACCTACACCAAATGTAAATAAGAAAGAGTTTTAAGATTTTATTAAGAATATAAAAAACAAACAATTTAAGTCATTAAATTGCTGGAGAAATGTATATTTTCTTATATATGTTAAGAAAAGACTAGATTTTTGGAATTGTGATCTTTGTGTGTAATACTTGTAATAAAACCCCCTGTTCTTTATTCTTATACTTGTGTGATAGAGAATGTACTCAGAGAGCCTGGATTGCAATGATAAACACTGTGGTCCTTGAATAGTTTCACTATAAGCAATATAGTTGTCGTATACAGGATATTTGTGACATGATTTAAGAAGTAAATCTCCATTTCAAGGAGCTGATCTCATTTAAGCGTCTGCTTTATCGTTTTGTACAAGTGTTAGGTTTGCGTTGCTGAGATTATTGGCTTTACGTAACAAGTGAGCACCTGATAATCTCTTCAAATACTCAGAGATTACACTCAGAGGGATTCATGTTGTAACCCTCCCCATTCTCCGGCGCCGTCAGTCTCAGCACCAGCAATCGCAACGTGTATCTGAAACGTGTCATTTCAGTGTTATTTCTGCTCATTCTCATCCTGTTGAATAAGAAAACATATATTTTGTGGCATTAACAGAAGTCTATATTTAACCGTTGAGTTCTCCTCTGTTCGCTTCTTAGTTCATGTGTGATTTCAGAAGTGCTTTTTCTGCAGGAAGTGATAGATGTAGCTATATTGATCGCAGTGTGCCTTGTACACACTGTTTCTGTGAACTCCATTCGTGTGTAACACATCCAGTATTGTCCGTTTACAAATCTTAATTTAAACTGGACATCAGTAATCATTCTTTAATCAAAAACTGTTACAGTTGTTTTGGCAATAATAATAATATTCAGCTGAAGAAGCTTAATATTAATGCTGTATAGAACAGTGCTGTTGGAATACTAATCACAGTATCTGAACATGTTCAATAATGTAATGTTGACATATCAGTGCTTTTGTGTGTTGTGGGCATAACTGGCAATTGGTTTACACTCACTTCACTTATGGGGTAGCAATACAATAGTTTAAAAACGTACCAAACTAAACTTTATGCTATGCATTGGACATTACATTACATGTAATTTGTTAGACGCTTTTATCCAAAGCGACATACATACATTCAGTTCTGTGGGCAATCCCCACAGGAAGAATTTGGGGCGAAGTTTCTTGCCCAGGGACACAACGACAGGCTGACTGCAGTGGGACTCGACATCCACATTTACTGGGTTTAATACCAAAATTCAAAGCTAAACTGTAACTTCTGGTTTGCCTGTTTGAACCTGTCACTCTTTGATCCAGTATTTGATGTTGATCTGGTCGTAGACTTGCATAGACGTAGCTGTGACTGGAGTTTGTCAGTGGAAGCTCAGTGCGAGTCTTTGTCCTGTTACCAACCCAGTACCTGTACCTCTGTGTTCCAGGTAATGTGTTATCTGGTCATTCTCGTAGGTCTTTTTGTACTGCAAGTTCTTTGTAACATGATATAGACTATTGGTGCACATCATGCTTTGATATTTTCTATTTTCATACAGAAGTATGTACAGCTTCTTTTGTATGTGTGGCATCATTTTTTTTTTTTTTTTTTCTTTGTGCATGAAATGCGTAAGACGTCACAGAGAGAAGGTATGTTTGCATATAATTGCATTTGGTACTATATAGTCTATCCAATAAACAACTGTTATATTTCATATAATGTATATTTTATTTTCAAGAAGTACTACATATTTAAAACAGAACAAGGTATTTTTAGATTATTGTGAAAAGGGAACTGTTTTTGAAGGCACAATATTTGTCTATTTGAAATGATCATTGAGAGTGATGATCAGAAATAGAGACAAGTGTGTGCTATTGTACAGTACTGCAGACTATTCATAAATAAAAGTCTTTGCATGAAACATGTTGTCACTGATTTTGTTAATTTGATTAATTGATGTTATATTTGAGGAAAAAATGTTGTGGAATGTGCCCAAAGAAAGAAACCAGCACTACTGTGTCATAAAAATATTGCTCACATGACCTACCCCAGTTAAAATCATTAAAGTGTATCATGCTTTACAGCACATAATAGGACAAATTAATCATAAACATAAATGCGTTTGTAGAGAACTGAGGAACCACGTCATAGGACCTTCAAAAGGCCTGGCTGCTTTCCAATGATTGGAGTCCATCAAAATATGAGTTATTGATTTAAAGAGCTTGATGCTTAACCCGAAACTGGACCTTTAAATTACAGCTTCATTTATAAAGAGGTCAAAGTAGCTCAGAATATTTATTTTAGAGTAGTTCATTTTAACATTGTTCTGCATTGTGTCCATGAAAAGTCTAAGGAGTCTAACGCAGCCCTGCTAATTAACAAACGTTATGTGTTGTTGAAATATTCTAATGATTATTTAACTAGTTTTTTTAAATTCATTTTAGTTTTTATAAGTAACTAATAATAAGCATAAACATTTGAATAATGATAATACAAACATTTTCAATAATTGATCTAGAAATAGAAAATTACTTTGATGCCCCCTATTGGATTATAGAAGTATTGTTGCTGTCCTGAAATCCATTTAATTTACTTATATTGTTTTGTTTTTCTTTATAGCAATGATTTTTTACAACAAGAATAGTGGTACATTTACTGACTTTTGTGGTCTAAAAAAGTCTAGGGTCATTCAAAGGGCTTGTAGAAAAATGGGACTTTAAATAAATGGGAGAAAAGTTTTTATTTAAACATACAAGAGCATATTATTCAGAAACATAGTGTCTGAAGCCAAGGGGTCAGCTAGAAATGCAAATCAAACCACATACAGAGGTATTAAGATACTCCAGTCACATAGCTAAACTGTCAGGGGTCAAAATAATATGGGTTATTTGCTTCATGTAATGTAAATGCTCTTATGTTTAATCTTTCTGAAAAACAAATTAACAAAAGTGGGCTAAAATATTCCTGTAAAAACTTAAATCTTGAAATGTAATCGTACAGTATTATCACTCAGGTGCATATTAAATTAGCCTACTTAATCGCTCTATATTTGGGACAGAGTAAGAGGGCCATCTGCTGGAAAAAGTGGGCATTGTTCTTATTCTTTTCAAATGTATTTCGGAAAGCAGTCCTACCAAAATAACTGTTGGGAGTCGCTAGGTCCTGGTGAAAAGGGTGATTAAAAAGAGGTAACTCATTGTTACACTAATTTCTTTGGAGTTTTAACTTAAGGTTTTGAGTGAATGTTGAAAAAAACTGTACAAACTCCGTCATATCATAACAAGGCGATGGTGGTATAGTGGTGAGCAGAGCTGCCTTCCAAGCAGTTGGCCCGGGTTCGATTCGCAAAAGCTTTAACTTGTACAAATAAAGGGGGAGGTAAAGTTGGTAATGGAAACAAGATACACGTATAATTGTATCCGATAGCATGCAATAATCAGACATACACATTGCTGCTCACAGTATGGAGATCAGTATTGGATACATAATCAAACATAGACACATAGAAATACTAAAAATGTTTATCTTTGCAACACTAGGCCAGCTGGTTTCACCCCCTTCCTGTAGTGGGTCTCGTCGTTGTTGCTGATGAGACCCACCGTAGTTCTGTCATCCGCCAACTTGAGGAAGTAGTTGGAGCTGTAGGTGGGTGTGCAGTCGTGGGTCAAAAGGGTGTAGAGCAGGGGGCTGAGCACACATCCTTGGGGGGCCCCTGTACTCAGCGTGATGGTGTCCTGTGTGTTGACGCTGACCCGTACAGATTGCTGTCTGGCACTGAGGAAGTCCAGCAGCCAGTTGCAGAGAGAGGGGCTGAGGCCAAGTTTTGTTAGTTTACAAATCAGCTGCATTAGGATGATGGTGGTGTTGAATGCTTAGCTGAAATGTAATCGTATTCTTGCTCAGGTGCATATTCAATTAGCCTACTAAATCTCTCTATAGTTTGTGTTGAGTTTTGTTGATTCTGGTTTTGAATCTTTATTGAGTGCACTCAGCACTCACTCTCACAGTATGGGACAGAGTAAGAGTGCCATCTGCTGGAAACAGTGAGCATTGTTATTCTCCTTTTCAAATGTATTTTTGGATGTTGGTAGTCGCTAGGTCCTGGTGAAAATGGTGAATTTAGAGAGGGTACTCATTGTTAAAGTCCTTTCTTTGAAGATTTATCCTATGGTTTTGAGGGACTGTTGAAAGAAAAATGTACCACCACCATATAGGCAGTACAAGGCGATGGTGGTATAGTGGTAAGCATAGCTGCCTTCCAAGCAGTTGACCCGGGTTCGATTCCCGGCCATCGCAAAAGCTTTATATATGTACAAATAAGGCGGGAGGTAACATTGCTAATGCAAACACGATAAACCTATTATTGTATCGGATAGCATGCAATAATCAGACATACACATTGCTGCCAACAGTCTAGAGATCAATCTTGGATACATAATCAAACATAGACACATATATAGAAATACAAAAAAAAATGTATCTTTGCAACACGAGGCCAGCTGGTTTCACCCCCTTCCTGTAGTGGGTCTCGTCGTTGTTGTTGATGAGACCCACCATAGTTCTGTCATCCGCAAACTTGAGGAAGTAGTTGGAGCTGTAGGTGGGTGTGCAGTCGTGGTTCAACAGGGTGTAGAGCAGGGGGCTGAGCACAAATCCTTGGGGGGCCCCTGTACTCAGCGTGATGGTGTCCTGTGTGTTGTCGCTGACCCGTACAGATTGCTGTCTGGCACTGAGGAAGTCCAGCAGCCAGTTGCAGAGAGAGGGGCTGAGGCCAACTTTTGTTAGTTTACAAATCAGCTGCTTTAGGATGATGGTGGTGTTGAATGCTTAGCTGAAATGTAATCGTATTCTTGCTCAGGTGCATATTCAATTAGCCTACTAAATCTCTCTATAGTTTGTGTTGAGTTTTGTTGATTCTTGTTTTGAATCTTTATTGAGTGCACTCAGCACTCACTCTCACAGTATGGGACAGAGTAAGAGGGCCATCTGCTGGAAACAGTGAGCATTGTTATTCTCCTTTTCAAATGTATTTCTTGATGTTGGTAGTTGCTAGGTCCTGGTGAAAATTGTGAATTTAGAGAGGGTACTTATTGTTACAGTCCTTTCTTTGCAGATTTATCCTATGGTTTTCAGTGAATGTTGAAAAAACCATATACCACCACCAATTTAGCAGCACAAGGCGATGGTGGTATAGTGGTAAGCATAGCTGCCTTCCAAGCAGTTGACCCGGGTTCGATTCCCGGCCATCGCAAAAGCTTTAATATGTACAAATAAAGCGGGAGCTAACATTGGTAATGCAAACTCGATAAACGTATCATTGTATCGGATAGCATGCAATAATCAGACATACACATTGCTGCCAACAGTCGAGAGATCAGTCTTGGATACATAGTCAAACATAGACATATATAGAAATACCCAAAAAATGTATCTTTGCAATACGAGGCCAGCTGGTTTCACTCCCTTCATGTAGTGGGTCTCGTCGTCGTTGTTGCTGATGAGATCCACCATAGTTCTGTCATCCGCAAACTTGAGGAAGTAGTTGGAGCTGTAAGTGGGTCAGCAGGGTGTATCGCAGGGAGCTGAGCAGACCTATGTGTTATCGCCGACCCGTACAGATTGCTGTCTGGCAGTGAGGAAGTCCAGCAGCCAGTTGCAGAGAGAGGGGCTGAGGCCAACTTTTGTTAATTTACAAATCAGCTGCTTTAGGATGATGGTGGTGTTGAATGCTTAGCTGAAATGTAATCGTATTCTTGCTCAGGTGCATATTCAATTAGCCTACTAAATCTTTCTATAGTTTGTGTTGAGTTTTGTTGATTCTGGTTTTTAATCTTTATTGAGTGCACTCGGCACTCACTCTCACAGTATGGGACAGAGTAAGAGTGCCATCCGCTGGAAACAGTGAGCATTGTTATTCTCCTTTTCCAATGTATTTCTTGATGTTGGTAGTTGCTAGGTCCTGGTGAAAATGGTGAATTTAGAGAGGGTACTCATTGTTACAGTCCTTTCTTTGCAGATTTATCCTATGGTTTTGAGTGAATGTTGAAAAAAACATATACCACCACCAATTTAGCAGCACAAGGCGATGGTGGTATAGTGGTAAGCATAGCTGCCTTCCAAGCAGTTGACCCGGGTTCGATTCCCGGCCATCGCGAAAGCTTTAATATGTACAAATAAAGCGGGAGGTAACATTGGTAATGCAAACACGATAAACTTATCATTGTATCGGACAGCATGCAATAATCAGACATACACGTTGCTGCCAACAGTCTAGAGATCAGTCTTGGGTACATAATCAAACATAGACATATATATAATAAATAAAAAAATGTATCTTTGCAACACGAGGCCAGCTGGTTTCACCCCCTTCCTGTAGTGGGTCTCGTCGTTGTTGTTGATGAGACCCACCATAGTTCTGTCATCCGCAAACTTGAGGAAGTAGTTGGAGCTGTAGGTGGGTGTGCAGTCGTGGTTCAACAGGGTGTAGAGCAGGGGGCTGAGCACACATCCTTGGGGGGCCCCTGTACTCAGCGTGATGGTGTCCTGTGTGTTGTCGCTGACCCGTACAGATTGCTGTCTGGCACTGAGGAAGTCCAGCAGCCAGTTGCAGAGAGAGGGGCTGAGGCCAACTTTTGTTAGTTTACAAATCAGCTGCTTTAGGATGATGGTGGTGTTGAATGCTTAGCTGAAATGTAATCGTATTCTTGCTCAGGTGCATATTCAATTAGCCTACTAAATCTCTCTATAGTTTGTGTTGAATTTTGTTGATTCTGGTTTTGAATCTTTATTGAGTGCACTCAGCACTCACTCTCACAGTATGGGACAGAGTAAGAGGGCCATCTGCTGGAAACAGTGAGCATTGTTATTCTCCTTTTCAAATGTATTTCTGGATGTTGGTAGTCGCTAGGTCCTGGTGAAAATGGTGAATTTAGAGAGGGTACTCATTGTTAAAGTCCTTTCTTTGAAGATTTATCCTATGGTTTTGAGGGACTGTTGAAAGAAAAATGTACCACCACCATATAGGCAGTACAAGGCGATGGTGGTATAGTGGTAAGCATAGCTGCCTTCCAAGCAGTTGACCCGGGTTCGATTCCCGGCCATCGCAAAAGCTTTATATATGTACAAATAAGGCGGGAGGTAACATTGCTAATGCAAACACGATAAACCTATTATTGTATCGGATAGCATGCAATAATCAGACATACACATTGCTGCCAACAGTCTAGAGATCAATCTTGGATACATAATCAAACATAGACACATATATAGAAATACAAAAAAAAATGTATCTTTGCAACACGAGGCCAGCTGGTTTCACCCCCTTCCTGTAGTGGGTCTCGTCGTTGTTGTTGATGAGACCCACCATAGTTCTGTCATCCGCAAACTTGAGGAAGTAGTTGGAGCTGTAGGTGGGTGTGCAGTCGTGGTTCAACAGGGTGTAGAGCAGGGGGCTGAGCACACATCCTTGGGGGGCCCCTGTACTCAGCGTGATGGTGTCCTGTGTGTTGTCGCTGACCCGTACAGATTGCTGTCTGGCACTGAGGAAGTCCAGCAGCCAGTTGCAGAGAGAGGGGCTGAGGCCAACTTTTGTTTGTTTACAAATCAGCTGCTTTAGGATGATGGTGGTGTTGAATGCTTAGCTGAAATGTAATCGTATTCTTGCTCAGGTGCATATTCAATTAGCCTACTAAATCTCTCTATAGTTTGTGTTGAATTTTGTTGATTCTGGTTTTGAATCTTTATTGAGTGCACTCAGCACTCACTCTCACAGTATGGGACAGAGTAAGAGGGCCATCTGCTGGAAACAGTGAGCATTGTTATTCTCCTTTTCAAATGTATTTCTGGATGTTGGTAGTCGCTAGGTCCTGGTGAAAATGGTGAATTTAGAGAGGGTACTCATTGTTAAAGTCCTTTCTTTGAAGATTTATCCTATGGTTTTGAGGGACTGTTGAAAGAAAAATGTACCACCACCATATAGGCAGTACAAGGCGATGGTGGTATAGTGGTAAGCATAGCTGCCTTCCAAGCAGTTGACCCGGGTTCGATTCCCGGCCATCGCAAAAGCTTTATATATGTACAAATAAGGCGGGAGGTAACATTGCTAATGCAAACACGATAAACCTGTTATTGTATCGGATAGCATGCAATAATCAGACATACACATTGCTGCCAACAGTCTAGAGATCAATCTTGGATACATAATCAAACATAGACACATATATAGAAATACAAAAAAAAATGTATCTTTGCAACACGAGGCCAGCTGGTTTCACCCCCTTCCTGTAGTGGGTCTCGTCGTTGTTGTTGATGAGACCCACCATAGTTCTGTCATCCGCAAACTTGAGGAAGTAGTTGGAGCTGTAGGTGGGTGTGCAGTCGTGGTTCAACAGGGTGTAGAGCAGGGGGCTGAGCACACATCCTTGGGGGGCCCCTGTACTCAGCGTGATGGTGTCCTGTGTGTTGTCGCTGACCCGTACAGATTGCTGTCTGGCACTGAGGAAGTCCAGCAGCCAGTTGCAGAGAGAGGGGCTGAGGCCAACTTTTGTTAGTTTACAAATCAGCTGCTTTAGGATGATGGTGGTGTTGAATGCTTAGCTGAAATGTAATCGTATTCTTGCTCAGGTGCATATTCAATTAGCCTACTAAATCTTTCTATAGTTTGTGTTGAGTTTTGTTGATTCTGGTTTTTAATCTTTATTGAGTGCACTCGGCACTCACTCTCACAGTATGGGACAGAGTAAGAGTGCCATCCGCTGGAAACAGTGAGCATTGTTATTCTCCTTTTCCAATGTATTTCTTGATGTTGGTAGTTGCTAGGTCCTGGTGAAAATTGTGAATTTAGAGAGGGTACTCATTGTTACAGTCCTTTCTTTGCAGATTTATCCTATGGTTTTGAGTGAATGTTGAAAAAACCATATACCACCACCAATTTAGCAGCACAAGGCGATGGTGGTATAGTGGTAAGCATAGCTGCCTTCCAAGCAGTTGACCCGGGTTCGATTCCCGGCCATCGCAAAAGCTTTAATATGTACAAATAAAGCGGGAGGTAACATTGGTAATGCAAACACGATAAACTTATCATTGTATCGGACAGCATGCAATAATCAGACATACACGTTGCTGCCAACAGTCTAGAGATCAGTCTTGGGTACATAATCAAACATAGACATATATATAATAAATAAAAAAATGTATCTTTGCAACACGAGGCCAGCTGGTTTCACCCCCTTCCTGTAGTGGGTCTCGTCGTTGTTGTTGATGAGACCCACCATAGTTCTGTCATCCGCAGACTTGAGGAAGTAGTTGGAGCTGTAGGTGGGTGTGCAGTCGTGGTTCAACAGGGTGTAGAGCAGGGGGCTGAGCACAAATCCTTGGGGGGCCCCTGTACTCAGCGTGATGGTGTCCTGTGTGTTGTCGCTGACCCGTACAGATTGCTGTCTGGCACTGAGGAAGTCCAGCAGCCAGTTGCAGAGAGAGGGGCTGAGGCCAACTTTTGTTAGTTTACAAATCAGCTGCTTTAGGATGATGGTGGTGTTGAATGCTTAGCTGAAATGTAATCGTATTCTTGCTCAGGTGCATATTCAATTAGCCTACTAAATCTGTCTATAGTTTGTGTTGAATTTTGTTGATTCTGGTTTTTAATCTTTATTGAGTGCACTCAGCACTCACTCTCACAGTATGGGACAGAGTAAGAGGGCCATCTGCTGGAAACAGTGAGCATTGTTATTCTCCTTTTCAAATGTATTTCTGGATGTTGGTAGTCGCTAGGTCCTGGTGAAAATGGTGAATTTAGAGAGGGTACTCATTGTTACAGTCCTTTCTTTGCAGATTTATCCTATGGTTTTGAGGGACTGTTGAAAGAAAAATGTACCACCACCATATAGGCAGTACAAGGCGATGGTGGTATAGTGGTAAGCATAGCTGCCTTCCAAGCAGTTGACCCGGTTCGATTCCCGGCCATCGCAAAAGCTTTAATATGTACAAATAAAGCGGGAGGTAACATTGGTAATGCAAACACGATAAACGTATCATTGTATCGGATAGCATGCAATAATCAGACATACACATTGCTGCCAACAGTCTAGAGATCAGTCTTGGATACATAGTCAAACATAGACATATATAGAAATACAAAAAAAATGTATCTTTGCAACACGAGGCCAGCTGGTTTCACCCCCTTCATGTAGTGGGTCTCGTCGTCGTTGTTGCTGATGAGATCCACCATAGTTCTGTCATCCGCAAACTTGAGGAAGTAGTTGGAGCTGTAGGTGGGTGTGCAGTCGTGGGTCAACAGGGTGTAGAGCAGGGGGCTGAGCACAACTCCTTGGGGGGCCCCTGTACTCACCCTGATGGTGTCCTGTGTGTTGTCGCTGACCCGTACAGATTGCTGTCTGGCACTGAGGAAGTCCAGCAGCCAGTTGCAGAGAGAGGGGCTGAGGCCAACTTTTGTTAGTTTACAAATCAGCTGCTTTAGGATGATGGTGGTGTTGAATGCTTAGCTGAAATGTAATCGTATTCTTGCTCAGGTGCATATTCAATTAGCCTACTAAATCTCTCTATAGTTTGTGTTGAGTTTTGTTGATTCTTGTTTTGAATCTTTATTGAGTGCACTCAGCACTCACTCTCACAGTATGGGACAGAGTAAGAGGGCCATCTGCTGGAAACAGTGAGCATTGTTATTCTCCTTTTCAAATGTATTTCTGGATGTTGGTAGTCGCTAGGTCCTGGTGAAAATTGTGAATTTAGAGAGGGTACTCATTGTTACAGTCCTTTCTTTGCAGATTTATCCTATGGTTTCACGTGAATATTGAAAAAAACATATACCACCACCAATTTAGCAGCACAAGGCGATGGTGGTATAGTGGTAAGCATAGCTGCCTTCCAAGCAGTTGACCCGGGTTCGATTCCCGGCCATCGCAAAAGCTTTAATATGTACAAATAAAGCGGGAGGTAACATTGGTAATGCAAACTCGATAAACGTATCATTGTATCGGATAGCATGCAATAATCAGACATACACATTGCTGCCAACAGTCGAGAGATCAGTCTTGGATACATAGTCAAACATAGACATATATAGAAATACCCAAAAAATGTATCTTTGCAATACGAGGCCAGCTGGTTTCACTCCCTTCGTGTAGTGGGTCTCGTCGTCGTTGTTGCTGATGAGATCCACCATAGTTCTGTCATCCGCAAACTTGAGGAAGTAGTTGGAGCTGTAAGTGGGTCAGCAGGGTGTATCGCAGGGAGCTGAGCAGACCTATGTGTTATCGCCGACCCGTACAGATTGCTGTCTGGCAGTGAGGAAGTCCAGCAGCCAGTTGCAGAGAGAGGGGCTGAGGCCAACTTTTGTTAGTTTACAAATCAGCTGCTTTAGGATGATGGTGGTGTTGAATGCTTAGCTGAAATGTAATCGTATTCTTGCTCAGGTGCATATTCAATTAGCCTACTAAATCTTTCTATAGTTTGTGTTGAGTTTTGTTGATTCTGGTTTTTAATCTTTATTGAGTGCACTCGGCACTCACTCTCACAGTATGGGACAGAGTAAGAGTGCCATCCGCTGGAAACAGTGAGCATTGTTATTCTCCTTTTCCAATGTATTTCTTGATGTTGGTAGTTGCTAGGTCCTGGTGAAAATGGTGAATTTAGAGAGGGTACTCATTGTTACAGTCCTTTCTTTGCAGATTTATCCTATGGTTTTGAGTGAATGTTGAAAAAACCATATACCACCACCAATTTAGCAGCACAAGGCGATGGTGGTATAGTGGTAAGCATAGCTGCCTTCCAAGCAGTTGACCCGGGTTCGATTCCCGGCCATCGCAAAAGCTTTAATATGTACAAATAAAGCGGGAGGTAACATTGGTAATGCAAACACGATAAACTTATCATTGTATCGGACAGCATGCAATAATCAGACATACACGTTGCTGCCAACAGTCTAGAGATCAGTCTTGGGTACATAATCAAACATAGACATATATATAATAAATAAAAAAATGTATCTTTGCAACACGAGGCCAGCTGGTTTCACCCCCTTCCTGTAGTGGGTCTCGTCGTTGTTGTTGATGAGACCCACCATAGTTCTGTCATCCGCAAACTTGAGGAAGTAGTTGGAGCTGTAGGTGGGTGTGCAGTCGTGGTTCAACAGGGTGTAGAGCAGGGGGCTGAGCACACATCCTTGGGGGGCCCCTGTACTCAGCGTGATGGTGTCCTGTGTGTTGTCGCTGACCCGTACAGATTGCTGTCTGGCACTGAGGAAGTCCAGCAGCCAGTTGCAGAGAGAGGGGCTGAGGCCAACTTTTGTTAGTTTACAAATCAGCTGCTTTAGGATGATGGTGGTGTTGAATGCTTAGCTGAAATGTAATCGTATTCTTGCTCAGGTGCATATTCAATTAGCCTACTAAATCTCTCTATAGTTTGTGTTGAATTTTGTTGATTCTGGTTTTGAATCTTTATTGAGTGCACTCAGCACTCACTCTCACAGTATGGGACAGAGTAAGAGGGCCATCTGCTGGAAACAGTGAGCAATGTTATTCTCCTTTTCAAATGTATTTCTGGATGTTGGTAGTCGCTAGGTCCTGGTGAAAATGGTGAATTTAGAGAGGGTACTCATTGTTAAAGTCCTTTCTTTGAAGATTTATCCTATGGTTTTGAGGGACTGTTGAAAGAAAAATGTACCACCACCATATAGGCAGTACAAGGCGATGGTGGTATAGTGGTAAGCATAGCTGCCTTCCAAGCAGTTGACCCGGGTTCGATTCCCGGCCATCGCAAAAGCTTTATATATGTACAAATAAGGCGGGAGGTAACATTGCTAATGCAAACACGATAAACCTATTATTGTATCGGATAGCATGCAATAATCAGACATACACATTGCTGCCAACAGTCTAGAGATCAATCTTGGATACATAATCAAACATAGACACATATATAGAAATACAAAAAAAAATGTATCTTTGCAACACGAGGCCAGCTGGTTTCACCCCCTTCCTGTAGTGGGTCTCGTCGTTGTTGTTGATGAGACCCACCATAGTTCTGTCATCCGCAAACTTGAGGAAGTAGTTGGAGCTGTAGGTGGGTGTGCAGTCGTGGTTCAACAGGGTGTAGAGCAGGGGGCTGAGCACACATCCTTGGGGGGCCCCTGTACTCAGCGTGATGGTGTCCTGTGTGTTGTCGCTGACCCGTACAGATTGCTGTCTGGCACTGAGGAAGTCCAGCAGCCAGTTGCAGAGAGAGGGGCTGAGGCCAACTTTTGTTAGTTTACAAATCAGCTGCTTTAGGATGATGGTGGTGTTGAATGCTTAGCTGAAATGTAATCGTATTCTTGCTCAGGTGCATATTCAATTAGCCTACTAAATCTCTCTATAGTTTGTGTTGAATTTTGTTGTTTCTGGTTTTTAATCTTTATTGAGTGCACTCAGCACTCACTCTCACAGTATGGGACAGAGTAAGAGGGCCATCTGCTGGAAACAGTGAGCTTTGTTATTCTCCTTTTCAAATGTATTTCGGGATGTTGGTAGTCACTAGGTCCTGGTGAAAATGGTGAATTTAGAGAGGGTACTCATTGTTACAGTCCTTTCTTTGCAGATTTATCCTATGGTTTTGAGGGACTGTTGAAAGAAAAATGTACCACCACCATATAGGCAGTACAAGGCGATGGTGGTATAGTGGTAAGCATAGCTGCCTTCCAAGCAGTTGACCCGGGTTCGATTCCCGGCCATCGCAAAAGCTTTATATATGTACAAATAAGGCGGGAGGTAACATTGCTAATGCAAACACGATAAACCTATTATTGTATCGGATAGCATGCAATAATCAGACATACACATTGCTGCCAACAGTCTAGAGATCAATCTTGGATACATAATCAAACATAGACACATATATAGAAATACAAAAAAAAATGTATCTTTGCAACACGAGGCCAGCTGGTTTCACCCCCTTCCTGTAGTGGGTCTCGTCGTTGTTGTTGATGAGACCCACCATAGTTCTGTCATCCGCAGACTTGAGGAAGTAGTTGGAGCTGTAGGTGGGTGTGCAGTCGTGGTTCAACAGGGTGTAGAGCAGGGGGCTGAGCACAAATCCTTGGGGGGCCCCTGTACTCAGCGTGATGGTGTCCTGTGTGTTGTCGCTGACCCGTACAGATTGCTGTCTGGCACTGAGGAAGTCCAGCAGCCAGTTGCAGAGAGAGGGGCTGAGGCCAACTTTTGTTAGTTTACAAATCAGCTGCTTTAGGATGATGGTGGTGTTGAATGCTTAGCTGAAATGTAATCGTATTCTTGCTCAGGTGCATATTCAATTAGCCTACTAAATCTGTCTATAGTTTGTGTTGAATTTTGTTGATTCTGGTTTTTAATCTTTATTGAGTGCACTCAGCACTCACTCTCACAGTATGGGACAGAGTAAGAGGGCCATCTGCTGGAAACAGTGAGCATTGTTATTCTCCTTTTCAAATGTATTTCTGGATGTTGGTAGTCGCTAGGTCCTGGTGAAAATGGTGAATTTAGAGAGGGTACTCATTGTTAAAGTCCTTTCTTTGAAGATTTATCCTATGGTTTTGAGGGACTGTTGAAAGAAAAATGTACCACCACCATATAGGCAGTACAAGGCGATGGTGGTATAGTGGTAAGCATAGCTGCCTTCCAAGCAGTTGACCCGGGTTCGATTCCCGGCCATCGCAAAAGCTTTAATATGTACAAATAAAGCGGGAGGTAACATTGGTAATGCAAACACGATAAACGTATCATTGTATCGGATAGCATGCAATAATCAGACATACACATTGCTGCCAACAGTCTAGAGATCAGTCTTGGATACATAGTCAAACATAGACATATATAGAAATACAAAAAAAATGTATCTTTGCAACACGAGGCCAGCTGGTTTCACCCCCTTCATGTAGTGGGTCTCGTCGTCGTTGTTGCTGATGAGATCCACCATAGTTCTGTCATCCGCAAACTTGAGGAAGTAGTTGGAGCTGTAAGTGGGTCAGCAGGGTGTATCGCAGGGAGCTGAGCAGACCTACAGTATGTGTTATCGCCGACCTGTACAGATTGCTGTCTGGCAGTGAGGAAGTCCAGCAGCCAGTTGCAGAGAGAGGGGCTGAGGCCAACTTTTGTTAGTTTACAAATCAGCTGCTTTAGGATGATGGTGGTGTTGAATGCTTAGCTGAAATGTAATCGTATTCTTGCTCAGGTGCATATTCAATTAGCCTACTAAATCTCTCTATAGTTTGTGTTGAGTTTTGTTCATTCTGGTTTTTAATCTTTATTGAGTGCACTCGGCACTCACTCTCACAGTATGGGACAGAGTAAGAGTGCCATCCGCTGGAAACAGTGAGCATTGTTATTCTCCTTTTCAAATGTATTTCTTGATGTTGGTAGTTGCTAGGTCCTGGTGAAAATGGTGAATTTAGAGAGGGTACTCATTGTTACAGTCCTTTCTTTGCAGATTTATCCTATGGTTTTGAGTGAATGTTTAAAAAACCATATACCACCACCAATTTAGCAGCACAAGGCGATGGTGGTATAGTGGTAAGCATAGCTGCCTTCCAAGCAGTTGACCCGGGTTCGATTCCCGGCCATCGCAAAAGCTTTAATATGTACAAATAAAGCGGGAGGTAACATTGGTAATGCAAACACGATAAACTTATCATTGTATCGGACAGCATGCAATAATCAGACATACACGTTGCTGCCAACAGTCTAGAGATCAGTCTTGGGTACATAATCAAACATAGACATATATATAATAAATAAAAAAATGTATCTTTGCAACACGAGGCCAGCTGGTTTCACCCCCTTCCTGTAGTGGGTCTCGTCGTTGTTGCTGATGAGAGACCCACCATAGTTCTGTCATCCGCAAACCTGAGGAAGTAGTTGGAGCTGTAGGTGGGTGTGCAGTCGTGGGTCAACAGGGTGTAGAGCAGGGGGCTGAGCACAACTCCTTGGGGGGCCCCTGTACTCACCCTGATGGTGTCCTGTGTGTTGTCGCTGACCCGTACAGATTGCTGTCTGGCACTGAGGAAGTCCAGCAGCCAGTTGCAGAGAGAGGGGCTGAGGCCAACTTTTGTTAGTTTACAAATCAGCTGCTTTAGGATGATGGTGGTGTTGAATGCTTAGCTGAAATGTAATCGTATTCTTGCTCAGGTGCATATTCAATTAGCCTACTAAATCTCTCTATAGTTTGTGTTGAGTTTTGTTGATTCTTGTTTTGAATCTTTATTGAGTGCACTCAGCACTCACTCTCACAGTATGGGACAGAGTAAGAGGGCCATCTGCTGGAAACAGTGAGCATTGTTATTCTCCTTTTCAAATGTATTTCTGGATGTTGGTAGTCGCTAGGTCCTGGTGAAAATTGTGAATTTAGAGAGGGTACTCATTGTTACAGTCCTTTCTTTGCAGATTTATCCTATGGTTTTGAGTGAATATTGAAAAAAACATATACCACCACCAATTTAGCAGCACAAGGCGATGGTGGTATAGTGGTAAGCATAGCTGCCTTCCAAGCAGTTGACCCGGGTTCGATTCCCGGCCATCGCAAAAGCTTTAATATGTACAAATAAAGCGGGAGGTAACATTGGTAATGCAAACTCGATAAACGTATCATTGTATCGGATAGCATGCAATAATCAGACATACACATTGCTGCCAACAGTCGAGAGATCAGTCTTGGATACATAGTCAAACATAGACATATATAGAAATACCCAAAAAATGTATCTTTGCAATACGAGGCCAGCTGGTTTCACTCCCTTCGTGTAGTGGGTCTCGTCGTCGTTGTTGCTGATGAGATCCACCATAGTTCTGTCATCCGCAAACTTGAGGAAGTAGTTGGAGCTGTAAGTGGGTCAGCAGGGTGTATCGCAGGGAGCTGAGCAGACCTATGTGTTATCGCCGACCCGTACAGATTGCTGTCTGGCAGTGAGGAAGTCCAGCAGCCAGTTGCAGAGAGAGGGGCTGAGGCCAACTTTTGTTAGTTTACAAATCAGCTGCTTTAGGATGATGGTGGTGTTGAATGCTTAGCTGAAATGTAATCGTATTCTTGCTCAGGTGCATATTCAATTAGCCTACTAAATCTTTCTATAGTTTGTGTTGAGTTTTGTTGATTCTGGTTTTTAATCTTTATTGAGTGCACTCACTCACTCTCACAGTATGGGACAGAGTAAGAGTGCCATCCGCTGGAAACAGTGAGCATTGTTATTCTCCTTTTCCAATGTATTTCTTGATGTTGGTAGTTGCTAGGTCCTGGTGAAAATGGTGAATTTAGAGAGGGTACTCATTGTTACAGTCCTTTCTTTGCAGATTTATCCTATGGTTTTGAGTGAATGTTGAAAAAACCATATACCACCACCAATTTAGCAGCACAAGGCGATGGTGGTATAGTGGTAAGCATAGCTGCCTTCCAAGCAGTTGACCCGGGTTCGATTCCCGGCCATCGCAAAAGCTTTAATATGTACAAATAAAGCGGGAGGTAACATTGGTAATGCAAACACGATAAACTTATCATTGTATCGGACAGCATGCAATAATCAGACATACACGTTGCTGCCAACAGTCTAGAGATCAGTCTTGGGTACATAATCAAACATAGACATATATATAATAAATAAAAAAATGTATCTTTGCAACACGAGGCCAGCTGGTTTCACCCCCTTCCTGTAGTGGGTCTCGTCGTTGTTGTTGATGAGACCCACCATAGTTCTGTCATCCGCAAACTTGAGGAAGTAGTTGGAGCTGTAGGTGGGTGTGCAGTCGTGGTTCAACAGGGTGTAGAGCAGGGGGCTGAGCACAAATCCTTGGGGGGCCCCTGTACTCAGCGTGATGGTGTCCTGTGTGTTGTCGCTGACCCGTACAGATTGCTGTCTGGCACTGAGGAAGTCCAGCAGCCAGTTGCAGAGAGAGGGGCTGAGGCCAACTTTTGTTAGTTTACAAATCAGCTGCTTTAGGATGATGGTGGTGTTGAATGCTTAGCTGAAATGTAATCGTATTCTTGCTCAGGTGCATATTCAATTAGCCTACTAAATCTCTCTATAGTTTGTGTTGAATTTTGTTGATTCTGGTTTTGAATCTTTATTGAGTGCACTCAGCACTCACTCTCACAGTATGGGACAGAGTAAGAGGGCCATCTGCTGGAAACAGTGAGCATTGTTATTCTCCTTTTCAAATGTATTTCTGGATGTTGGTAGTCGCTAGGTCCTGGTGAAAATGGTGAATTTAGAGAGGGTACTCATTGTTAAAGTCCTTTCTTTGAAGATTTATCCTATGGTTTTGAGGGACTGTTGAAAGAAAATTGTACCACCACCATATAGGCAGTACAAGGCGATGGTGGTATAGTGGTAAGCATAGCTGCCTTCCAAGCAGTTGACCCGGGTTCGATTCCCGGCCATCGCAAAAGCTTTATATATGTACAAATAAGGCGGGAGGTAACATTGCTAATGCAAACACGATAAACCTATTATTGTATCGGATAGCATGCAATAATCAGACATACACATTGCTGCCAACAGTCTAGAGATCAATCTTGGATACATAATCAAACATAGACACATATATAGAAATACAAAAAAAAATGTATCTTTGCAACACGAGGCCAGCTGGTTTCACCCCCTTCCTGTAGTGGGTCTCGTCGTTGTTGTTGATGAGACCCACCATAGTTCTGTCATCCGCAAACTTGAGGAAGTAGTTGGAGCTGTAGGTGGGTGTGCAGTCGTGGTTCAACAGGGTGTAGAGCAGGGGGCTGAGCACACATCCTTGGGGGGCCCCTGTACTCAGCATGATGGATTCCTGTGTGTTGTCGCTGACCCGTACAGATTGCTGTCTGGCACTGAGGAAGTCCAGCAGCCAGTTGCAGAGAGAGGGGCTGAGGCCAACTTTTGTTAGTTTACAAATCAGCTGCTTTAGGATGATGGTGGTGTTGAATGCTTAGCTGAAATGTAATCGTATTCTTGCTCAGGTGCATATTCAATTAGCCTACTAAATCTCTCTATAGTTTGTGTTGAATTTTGTTGTTTCTGGTTTTTAATCTTTATTGAGTGCACTCAGCACTCACTCTCACAGTATGGGACAGAGTAAGAGGGCCATCTGCTGGAAACAGTGAGCTTTGTTATTCTCCTTTTCAAATGTATTTCTGGATGTTGGTAGTCACTAGGTCCTGGTGAAAATGGTGAATTTAGAGAGGGTACTCATTGTTACAGTCCTTTCTTTGCAGATTTATCCTATGGTTTTGAGGGACTGTTGAAAGAAAAATGTACCACCACCATATAGGCAGTACAAGGCGATGGTGGTATAGTGGTAAGCATAGCTGCCTTCCAAGCAGTTGACCCGGGTTCGATTCCCGGCCATCGCAAAAGCTTTATATATGTACAAATAAGGCGGGAGGTAACATTGCTAATGCAAACACGATAAACCTATTATTGTATCGGATAGCATGCAATAATCAGACATACACATTGCTGCCAACAGTCTAGAGATCAATCTTGGATACATAATCAAACATAGACACATATATAGAAATACAAAAAAAAAATGTATCTTTGCAACACGAGGCCAGCTGGTTTCACCCCCTTCCTGTAGTGGGTCTCGTCGTTGTTGTTGATGAGACCCACCATAGTTCTGTCATCCGCAGACTTGAGGAAGTAGTTGGAGCTGTAGGTGGGTGTGCAGTCGTGGTTCAACAGGGTGTAGAGCAGGGGGCTGAGCACAAATCCTTGGGGGGCTCCTGTACTCAGCGTGATGGTGTCCTGTGTGTTGTCGCTGACCCGTACAGATTGCTGTCTGGCACTGAGGAAGTCCAGCAGCCAGTTGCAGAGAGAGGGGCTGAGGCCAACTTTTGTTAGTTTACAAATCAGCTGCTTTAGGATGATGGTGGTGTTGAATGCTTAGCTGAAATGTAATCGTATTCTTGCTCAGGTGCATATTCAATTAGCCTACTAAATCTGTCTATAGTTTGTGTTGAATTTTGTTGATTCTGGTTTTTAATCTTTATTGAGTGCACTCAGCACTCACTCTCACAGTATGGGACAGAGTAAGAGGGCCATCTGCTGGAAACAGTGAGCATTGTTATTCTCCTTTTCAAATGTATTTCTGGATGTTGGTAGTCGCTAGGTCCTGGTGAAAATGGTGAATTTAGAGAGGGTACTCATTGTTAAAGTCCTTTCTTTGAAGATTTATCCTATGGTTTTGAGGGACTGTTGAAAGAAAAATGTACCACCACCATATAGGCAGTACAAGGCGATGGTGGTATAGTGGTAAGCATAGCTGCCTTCCAAGCAGTTGACCCGGGTTCGATTCCCGGCCATCTCAAAAGCTTTAATATGTACAAATAAAGCGGGAGGTAACATTGGTAATGCAAACACGATAAACGTATCATTGTATCGGATAGCATGCAATAATCAGACATACACATTGCTGCCAACAGTCTAGAGATCAGTCTTGGATACATAGTCAAACATAGACATATATAGAAATACAAAAAAAATGTATCTTTGCAACACGAGGCCAGCTGGTTTCACCCCCTTCATGTAGTGGGTCTCGTCGTCGTTGTTGCTGATGAGATCCACCATAGTTCTGTCATCCGCAAACTTGAGGAAGTAGTTGGAGCTGTAAGTGGGTCAGCAGGGTGTATCGCAGGGAGCTGAGCAGACCTACAGTATGTGTTATCGCCGACCTGTACAGATTGCTGTCTGGCAGTGAGGAAGTCCATCAGCCAGTTGCAGAGAGAGGGGCTGAGGCCAACTTTTGTTAGTTTACAAATCAGCTGCTTTAGGATGATGGTGGTGTTGAATGCTTAGCTGAAATGTAATCGTATTCTTGCTCAGGTGCATATTCAATTAGCCTACTAAATCTTTCTATAGTTTGTGTTGAGTTTTGTTCATTCTGGTTTTTAATCTTTATTGAGTGCACTCGGCACTCACTCTCACAGTATGGGACAGAGTAAGAGTGCCATCCGCTGGAAACAGTGAGCATTGTTATTCTCCTTTTCAAATGTATTTCTTGATGTTGGTAGTTGCTAGGTCCTGGTGAAAATGGTGAATTTAGAGAGGGTACTCATTGTTACAGTCCTTTCTTTGCAGATTTATCCTATGGTTTTGAGTGAATGTTTAAAAAACCATATACCACCACCAATTTAGCAGCACAAGGCGATGGTGGTATAGTGGTAAGCATAGCTGCCTTCCAAGCAGTTGACCCGGGTTCGATTCCCGGCCATCGCAAAAGCTTTAATATGTACAAATAAAGCGGGAGGTAACATTGGTAATGCAAACACGATAAACTTATCATTGTATCGGACAGCATGCAATAATCAGACATACACGTTGCTGCCAACAGTCTAGAGATCAGTCTTGGGTACATAATCAAACATAGACATATATATAATAAATAAAAAAATGTATCTTTGCAACACGACGCAACGCTGGTTTCACCCCCTTCCTGTAGTGGGTCTCGTCGTTGTTGTTGATGAGACCCACCATAGTTCTGTCATCCGCAAACTTGAGGAAGTAGTTGGAGCTGTAGGTGGGTGTGCAGTCGTGGTTCAACAGGGTGTAGAGCAGGGGGCTGAGCACACATCCTTGGAGGGCCCCTGTACTCAGCGTGATGGTGTCCTGTGTGTTGTCGCTGACCCGTACAGATTGATGTCTGGCACTGAGGAAGTCCAGCAGCCAGTTGCAGAGAGAGGGGCTGAGGCCAACTTTTGTTAGTTTACAAATCAGCTGCTTTAGGATGATGGTGGTGTTGAATGCTTAGCTGAAATGTAATCGTATTCTTGCTCAGGTGCATATTCAATTAGCCTACTAAATCTGTCTATAGTTTGTGTTGAATTTTGTTGATTCTGGTTTTTAATCTTTATTGAGTGCACTCAGCACTCACTCTCACAGTATGGGACAGAGTAAGAGGGCCATCTGCTGGAAACAGTGAGCATTGTTATTCTCCTTTTCAAATGTATTTATGGATGTTGGTAGTCGCTAGGTCCTGGTGAAAATGGTGAATTTAGAGAGGGTACTCATTGTTAAAGTCCATTCTTTGAAGATTTATCCTATGTTTTTGAGGGACTGTTGAAAGAAAAATGTACCACCACCATATAGGCAGTACAAGGCGATGGTGGTATAGTGGTAAGCATAGCTGCCTTCCAAGCAGTTGACCCGGGTTCGATTCCCGGCCATCGCAAAAGCTTTGTATATGTACAAATAAGGCGGGAGGTAACATTGCTAATGCAAACACGATAAACCTATTATTGTATCGGATAGCATGCAATAATCAGACATACACATTGCTGCCAACAGTCTAGAGATCAATCTTGGATACATAATCAAACATAGACACATATATAGAAATACAAAAAAAAATGTATCTTTGCAACACGAGGCCAGCTGGTTTCACCCGCTTCCTGTAGTGGGTCTCGTCGTTGTTGTTGATGAGACCCACCATAGTTCTGTCATCCGCAAACTTGAGGAAGTAGTTGGAGCTGTAGGTGGGTGTGCAGTCGTGGTTCAACAGGGTGTAGAGCAGGGGGCTGAGCACACATCCTTGGGGGGCCCTGTACTCAGCGTGATGGTGTCCTGTGTGTTGTCGCTGACCCGTACAGATTGCTGTCTGGCACTGAGGAAGTCCAGCAGCCAGTTGCAGAGAGAGGGGCTGAGGCCAACTTTTGTTAGTTTACAAATCAGCTGCTTTAGGATGATGGTGGTGTTGAATGCTTAGCTGAAATGTAATCGTATTCTTGCTCAGGTGCATATTCAATTAGCCTACTAAATCTCTCTATAGTTTGTGTTGAATTTTGTTGATTCTGGTTTTGAATCTTTATTGAGTGCACTCAGCACTCACTCTCACAGTATGGGACAGAGTAAGAGGGCCATCTGCTGGAAACAGTGAGCATTGTTATTCTCCTTTTCAAATGTATTTCTGGATGTTGGTAGTCGCTAGGTCCTGGTGAAAATGGTGAATTTAGAGAGGGTACTCATTGTTAAAGTCCTTTCTTTGAAGATTTATCCTATGGTTTTGAGGGACTGTTGAAAGAAAAATGTACCACCACCATATAGGCAGTACAAGGCGATGGTGGTATAGTGGTAAGCATAGCTGCCTTCCAAGCAGTTGACCCGGGTTCGATTCCCGGCCATCGCAAAAGCTTTAATATGTACAAATAAAGAGGGAGGTAACATTGGTAATGCAAACACGATAAACGTATCATTGTATCGGATAGCATGCAATAATCAGACATACACATTGCTGCCAACAGTCTAGAGATCAGTCTTGGATACATAGTCAAACATAGACATATATAGAAATACAAAAAAAATGTATCTTTGCAACACGAGGCCAGCTGGTTTCACCCCCTTCATGTAGTGGGTCTCGTCGTCGTTGTTGCTGATGAGATCCACCATAGTTCTGTCATCCGCAAACTTGAGGAAGTAGTTGGAGCTGTAAGTGGGTCAGCAGGGTGTATCGCAGGGAGCTGAGCAGACCTACAGTATGTGTTATCGCCGACCTGTACAGATTGCTGTCTGGCAGTGAGGAAGTCCAGCAGCCAGTTGCAGAGAGAGGGGCTGAGGCCAACTTTTGTTAGTTTACAAATCAGCTGCTTTAGGATGATGGTGGTGTTGAATGCTTAGCTGAAATGTAATCGTATTCTTGCTCAGGTGCATATTCAATTAGCCTACTAAATCTCTCTATAGTTTGTGTTGAGTTTTGTTCATTCTGGTTTTTAATCTTTATTGAGTGCACTCGGCACTCACTCTCACAGTATGGGACAGAGTAAGAGTGCCATCCGCTGGAAACAGTGAGCATTGTTATTCTCCTTTTCAAATGTATTTCTTGATGTTGGTAGTTGCTAGGTCCTGGTGAAAATGGTGAATTTAGAGAGGGTACTCATTGTTACAGTCCTTTCTTTGCAGATTTATCCTATGGTTTTGAGTGAATGTTTAAAAAACCATATACCACCACCAATTTAGCAGCACAAGGCGATGGTGGTATAGTGGTAAGCATAGCTGCCTTCCAAGCAGTTGACCCGGGTTCGATTCCCGGCCATCGCAAAAGCTTTAATATGTACAAATAAAGCGGGAGGTAACATTGGTAATGCAAACACGATAAACTTATCATTGTATCGGACAGCATGCAATAATCAGACATACACGTTGCTGCCAACAGTCTAGAGATCAGTCTTGGGTACATAATCAAACATAGACATATATATAATAAATAAAAAAATGTATCTTTGCAACACGAGGCCAGCTGGTTTCACCCCCTTCCTGTAGTGGGTCTCGTCGTTGTTGCTGATGAGAGACCCACCATAGTTCTGTCATCCGCAAACTTGAGGAAGTAGTTGGAGCTGTAGGTGGGTGTGCAGTCGTGGGTCAACAGGGTGTAGAGCAGGGTGCTGAGCACAACTCCTTGGGGGGCCCCTGTACTCACCCTGATGGTGTCCTGTGTGTTGTCGCTGACCCGTACAGATTGCTGTCTGGCACTGAGGAAGTCCAGCAGCCAGTTGCAGAGAGAGGGGCTGAGGCCAACTTTTGTTAGTTTACAAATCAGCTGCTTTAGGATGATGGTGGTGTTGAATGCTTAGCTGAAATGTAATCGTATTCTTGCTCAGGTGCATATTCAATTAGCCTACTAAATCTCTCTATAGTTTGTGTTGAGTTTTGTTGATTCTTGTTTTGAATCTTTATTGAGTGCACTCAGCACTCACTCTCACAGTATGGGACAGAGTAAGAGGGCCATCTGCTGGAAACAGTGAGCATTGTTATTCTCCTTTTCAAATGTATTTCTGGATGTTGGTAGTCGCTAGGTCCTGGTGAAAATGGTGAATTTAGAGAGGGTACTCATTGTTACAGTCCTTTCTTTGCAGATTTATCCTATGGTTTTGAGTGAATATTGAAAAAAACATATACCACCACCAATTTAGCAGCACAAGGCGATGGTGGTATAGTGGTAAGCATAGCTGCCTTCCAAGCAGTTGACCCGGGTTCGATTCCCGGCCATCGCAAAAGCTTTAATATGTACAAATAAAGCGGGAGGTAACATTGGTAATGCAAACTCGATAAACGTATCATTGTATCGGATAGCATGCAATAATCAGACATACACATTGCTGCCAACAGTCGAGAGATCAGTCTTGGATACATAGTCAAACATAGACATATATAGAAATACCCAAAAAATGTATCTTTGCAATACGAGGCCAGCTGGTTTCACTCCCTTCGTGTAGTGGGTCTCGTCGTCGTTGTTGCTGATGAGATCCACCATAGTTCTGTCATCCGCAAACTTGAGGAAGTAGTTGGAGCTGTAAGTGGGTCAGCAGGGTGTATCGCAGGGAGCTGAGCAGACCTATGTGTTATCGCCGACCCGTACAGATTGCTGTCTGGCAGTGAGGAAGTCCAGCAGCCAGTTGCAGAGAGAGGGGCTGAGGCCAACTTTTGTTAGTTTACAAATCAGCTGCTTTAGGATGATGGTGGTGTTGAATGCTTAGCTGAAATGTAATCGTATTCTTGCTCAGGTGCATATTCAATTAGCCTACTAAATCTTTCTATAGTTTGTGTTGAGTTTTGTTGATTCTGGTTTTTAATCTTTATTGAGTGCACTCACTCACTCTCACAGTATGGGACAGAGTAAGAGTGCCATCCGCTGGAAACAGTGAGCATTGTTATTCTCCTTTTCCAATGTATTTCTTGATGTTGGTAGTTGCTAGGTCCTGGTGAAAATGGTGAATTTAGAGAGGGTACTCATTGTTACAGTCCTTTCTTTGCAGATTTATCCTATGGTTTTGAGTGAATGTTGAAAAAACCATATACCACCACCAATTTAGCAGCACAAGGCGATGGTGGTATAGTGGTAAGCATAGCTGCCTTCCAAGCAGTTGACCCGGGTTCGATTCCCGGCCATCGCAAAAGCTTTAATATGTACAAATAAAGCGGGAGGTAACATTGGTAATGCAAACACGATAAACTTATCATTGTATCGGACAGCATGCAATAATCAGACATACACGTTGCTGCCAACAGTCTAGAGATCAGTCTTGGGTACATAATCAAACATAGACATATATATAATAAATAAAAAAATGTATCTTTGCAACACGAGGCCAGCTGGTTTCACCCCCTTCCTGTAGTGGGTCTCGTCGTTGTTGTTGATGAGACCCACCATAGTTCTGTCATCCGCAAACTTGAGGAAGTAGTTGGAGCTGTAGGTGGGTGTGCAGTCGTGGTTCAACAGGGTGTAGAGCAGGGGGCTGAGCACACATCCTTGGGGGGCCCCTGTACTCAGCGTGATGGTGTCCTGTGTGTTGTCGCTGACCCGTACAGATTGCTGTCTGGCACTGAGGAAGTCCAGCAGCCAGTTGCAGAGAGAGGGGCTGAGGCCAACTTTTGTTAGTTTACAAATCAGCTGCTTTAGGATGATGGTGGTGTTGAATGCTTAGCTGAAATGTAATCGTATTCTTGCTCAGGTGCATATTCAATTAGCCTACTAAATCTCTCTATAGTTTGTGTTGAATTTTGTTGATTCTGGTTTTGAATCTTTATTGAGTGCACTCAGCACTCACTCTCACAGTATGGGACAGAGTAAGAGGGCCATCTGCTGGAAACAGTGAGCATTGTTATTCTCCTTTTCAAATGTATTTCTGGATGTTGGTAGTCGCTAGGTCCTGGTGAAAATGGTGAATTTAGAGAGGGTACTCATTGTTAAAGTCCTTTCTTTGAAGATTTATCCTATGGTTTTGAGGGACTGTTGAAAGAAAATTGTACCACCACCATATAGGCAGTACAAGGCGATGGTGGTATAGTGGTAAGCATAGCTGCCTTCCAAGCAGTTGACCCGGGTTCGATTCCCGGCCATCGCAAAAGCTTTATATATGTACAAATAAGGCGGGAGGTAACATTGCTAATGCAAACACGATAAACCTATTATTGTATCGGATAGCATGCAATAATCAGACATACACATTGCTGCCAACAGTCTAGAGATCAATCTTGGATACATAATCAAACATAGACACATATATAGAAATACAAAAAAAAATGTATCTTTGCAACACGAGGCCAGCTGGTTTCACCCCCTTCCTGTAGTGGGTCTCGTCGTTGTTGTTGATGAGACCCACCATAGTTCTGTCATCCGCAAACTTGAGGAAGTAGTTGGAGCTGTAGGTGGGTGTGCAGTCGTGGTTCAACAGGGTGTAGAGCAGGGGGCTGAGCACACATCCTTGGGGGGCCCCTGTACTCAGCATGATGGATTCCTGTGTGTTGTCGCTGACCCGTACAGATTGCTGTCTGGCACTGAGGAAGTCCAGCAGCCAGTTGCAGAGAGAGGGGCTGAGGCCAACTTTTGTTAGTTTACAAATCAGCTGCTTTAGGATGATGGTGGTGTTGAATGCTTAGCTGAAATGTAATCGTATTCTTGCTCAGGTGCATATTCAATTAGCCTACTAAATCTCTCTATAGTTTGTGTTGAATTTTGTTGTTTCTGGTTTTTAATCTTTATTGAGTGCACTCAGCACTCACTCTCACAGTATGGGACAGAGTAAGAGGGCCATCTGCTGGAAACAGTGAGCTTTGTTATTCTCCTTTTCAAATGTATTTCTGGATGTTGGTAGTCACTAGGTCCTGGTGAAAATGGTGAATTTAGAGAGGGTACTCATTGTTACAGTCCTTTCATTGCAGATTTATCCTATGGTTTTGAGGGACTGTTGAAAGAAAAATGTACCACCACCATATAGGCAGTACAAGGCGATGGTGGTATAGTGGTAAGCATAGCTGCCTTCCAAGCAGTTGACCCGGGTTCGATTCCCGGCCATCGCAAAAGCTTTATATATGTACAAATAAGGCGGGAGGTAACATTGCTAATGCAAACACGATAAACCTATTATTGTATCGGATAGCATGCAATAATCAGACATACACATTGCTGCCAACAGTCTAGAGATCAATCTTGGATACATAATCAAACATAGACACATATATAGAAATACAAAAAAAAAATGTATCTTTGCAACACGAGGCCAGCTGGTTTCACCCCCTTCCTGTAGTGGGTCTCGTCGTTGTTGTTGATGAGACCCACCATAGTTCTGTCATCCGCAGACTTGAGGAAGTAGTTGGAGCTGTAGGTGGGTGTGCAGTCGTGGTTCAACAGGGTGTAGAGCAGGGGGCTGAGCACAAATCCTTGGGGGGCCCCTGTACTCAGCGTGATGGTGTCCTGTGTGTTGTCGCTGACCCGTACAGATTGCTGTCTGGCACTGAGGAAGTCCAGCAGCCAGTTGCAGAGAGAGGGGCTGAGGCCAACTTTTGTTAGTTTACAAATCAGCTGCTTTAGGATGATGGTGGTGTTGAATGCTTAGCTGAAATGTAATCGTATTCTTGCTCAGGTGCATATTCAATTAGCCTACTAAATCTGTCTATAGTTTGTGTTGAATTTTGTTGATTCTGGTTTTTAATCTTTATTGAGTGCACTCAGCACTCACTCTCACAGTATGGGACAGAGTAAGAGGGCCATCTGCTGGAAACAGTGAGCATTGTTATTCTCCTTTTCAAATGTATTTCTGGATGTTGGTAGTCGCTAGGTCCTGGTGAAAATGGTGAATTTAGAGAGGGTACTCATTGTTAAAGTCCTTTCTTTGAAGATTTATCCTATGGTTTTGAGGGACTGTTGAAAGAAAAATGTACCACCACCATATAGGCAGTACAAGGCGATGGTGGTATAGTGGTAAGCATAGCTGCCTTCCAAGCAGTTGACCCGGGTTCGATTCCCGGCCATCGCAAAAGCTTTAATATGTACAAATAAAGCGGGAGGTAACATTGGTAATGCAAACACGATAAACGTATCATTGTATCGGATAGCATGCAATAATCAGACATACACATTGCTGCCAACAGTCTAGAGATCAGTCTTGGATACATAGTCAAACATAGACATATATAGAAATACAAAAAAAATGTATCTTTGCAACACGAGGCCAGCTGGTTTCACCCCCTTCATGTAGTGGGTCTCGTCGTCGTTGTTGCTGATGAGATCCACCATAGTTCTGTCATCCGCAAACTTGAGGAAGTAGTTGGAGCTGTAAGTGGGTCAGCAGGGTGTATCGCAGGGAGCTGAGCAGACCTACAGTATGTGTTATCGCCGACCTGTACAGATTGCTGTCTGGCAGTGAGGAAGTCCAGCAGCCAGTTGCAGAGAGAGGGGCTGAGGCCAACTTTTGTTAGTTTACAAATCAGCTGCTTTAGGATGATGGTGGTGTTGAATGCTTAGCTGAAATGTAATCGTATTCTTGCTCAGGTGCATATTCAATTAGCCTACTAAATCTTTCTATAGTTTGTGTTGAGTTTTGTTCATTCTGGTTTTTAATCTTTATTGAGTGCACTCGGCACTCACTCTCACAGTATGGGACAGAGTAAGAGTGCCATCCGCTGGAAACAGTGAGCATTGTTATTCTCCTTTTCAAATGTATTTCTTGATGTTGGTAGTTGCTAGGTCCTGGTGAAAATGGTGAATTTAGAGAGGGTACTCATTGTTACAGTCCTTTCTTTGCAGATTTATCCTATGGTTTTGAGTGAATGTTTAAAAAACCATATACCACCACCAATTTAGCAGCACAAGGCGATGGTGGTATAGTGGTAAGCATAGCTGCCTTCCAAGCAGTTGACCCGGGTTCGATTCCCGGCCATCGCAAAAGCTTTAATATGTACAAATAAAGCGGGAGGTAACATTGGTAATGCAAACACGATAAACTTATCATTGTATCGGACAGCATGCAATAATCAGACATACACGTTGCTGCCAACAGTCTAGAGATCAGTCTTGGGTACATAATCAAACATAGACATATATATAATAAATAAAAAAATGTATCTTTGCAACACGACGCAACGCTGGTTTCACCCCCTTCCTGTAGTGGGTCTCGTCGTTGTTGTTGATGAGACCCACCATAGTTCTGTCATCCGCAAACTTGAGGAAGTAGTTGGAGCTGTAGGTGGGTGTGCAGTCGTGGTTCAACAGGGTGTAGAGCAGGGGGCTGAGCACACATCCTTGGAGGGCCCCTGTACTCAGCGTGATGGTGTCCTGTGTGTTGTCGCTGACCCGTACAGATTGATGTCTGGCACTGAGGAAGTCCAGCAGCCAGTTGCAGAGAGAGGGGCTGAGGCCAACTTTTGTTAGTTTACAAATCAGCTGCTTTAGGATGATGGTGGTGTTGAATGCTTAGCTGAAATGTAATCGTATTCTTGCTCAGGTGCATATTCAATTAGCCTACTAAATCTGTCTATAGTTTGTGTTGAATTTTGTTGATTCTGGTTTTTAATCTTTATTGAGTGCACTCAGCACTCACTCTCACAGTATGGGACAGAGTAAGAGGGCCATCTGCTGGAAACAGTGAGCATTGTTATTCTCCTTTTCAAATGTATTTATGGATGTTGGTAGTCGCTAGGTCCTGGTGAAAATGGTGAATTTAGAGAGGGTACTCATTGTTAAAGTCCATTCTTTGAAGATTTATCCTATGTTTTTGAGGGACTGTTGAAAGAAAAATGTACCACCACCATATAGGCAGTACAAGGCGATGGTGGTATAGTGGTAAGCATAGCTGCCTTCCAAGCAGTTGACCCGGGTTCGATTCCCGGCCATCGCAAAAGCTTTGTATATGTACAAATAAGGCGGGAGGTAACATTGCTAATGCAAACACGATAAACCTATTATTGTATCGGATAGCATGCAATAATCAGACATACACATTGCTGCCAACAGTCTAGAGATCAATCTTGGATACATAATCAAACATAGACACATATATAGAAATACAAAAAAAAATGTATCTTTGCAACACGAGGCCAGCTGGTTTCACCCGCTTCCTGTAGTGGGTCTCGTCGTTGTTGTTGATGAGACCCACCATAGTTCTGTCATCCGCAAACTTGAGGAAGTAGTTGGAGCTGTAGGTGGGTGTGCAGTCGTGGTTCAACAGGGTGTAGAGCAGGGGGCTGAGCACACATCCTTGGGGGGCCCTGTACTCAGCGTGATGGTGTCCTGTGTGTTGTCGCTGACCCGTACAGATTGCTGTCTGGCACTGAGGAAGTCCAGCAGCCAGTTGCAGAGAGAGGGGCTGAGGCCAACTTTTGTTAGTTTACAAATCAGCTGCTTTAGGATGATGGTGGTGTTGAATGCTTAGCTGAAATGTAATCGTATTCTTGCTCAGGTGCATATTCAATTAGCCTACTAAATCTCTCTATAGTTTGTGTTGAATTTTGTTGATTCTGGTTTTGAATCTTTATTGAGTGCACTCAGCACTCACTCTCACAGTATGGGACAGAGTAAGAGGGCCATCTGCTGGAAACAGTGAGCATTGTTATTCTCCTTTTCAAATGTATTTCTGGATGTTGGTAGTCGCTAGGTCCTGGTGAAAATGGTGAATTTAGAGAGGGTACTCATTGTTAAAGTCCTTTCTTTGAAGATTTATCCTATGGTTTTGAGGGACTGTTGAAAGAAAAATGTACCACCACCATATAGGCAGTACAAGGCGATGGTGGTATAGTGGTAAGCATAGCTGCCTTCCAAGCAGTTGACCCGGGTTCGATTCCCGGCCATCGCAAAAGCTTTAATATGTACAAATAAAGAGGGAGGTAACATTGGTAATGCAAACTCGATAAACGTATCATTGTATCGGATAGCATGCAATAATCAGACATACACATTGCTGCCAACAGTCGAGAGATCAGTCTTGGATACATAGTCAAACATAGACATATATAGAAATACCCAAAAAATGTATCTTTGCAATACGAGGCCAGCTGGTTTCACTCCCTTCATGTAGTGGGTCTCGTCGTCGTTGTTGCTGATGAGATCCACCATAGTTCTGTCATCCGCAAACTTGAGGAAGTAGTTGGAGCTGTAAGTGGGTCAGCAGGGTGTATCGCAGGGAGCTGAGCAGACCTATGTGTTATCGCCGACCCGTACAGATTGCTGTCTGGCAGTGAGGAAGTCCAGCAGCCAGTTGCAGAGAGAGGGGCTGAGGCCAACTTTTGTTAGTTTACAAATCAGCTGCTTTAGGATGATGGTGGTGTTGAATGCTTAGCTGAAATGTAATCGTATTCTTGCTCAGGTGCATATTCAATTAGCCTACTAAATCTTTCTATAGTTTGTGTTGAGTTTTGTTGATTCTGGTTTTTAATCTTTATTGAGTGCACTCACTCACTCTCACAGTATGGGACAGAGTAAGAGTGCCATCCGCTGGAAACAGTGAGCATTGTTATTCTCCTTTTCCAATGTATTTCTTGATGTTGGTAGTTGCTAGGTCCTGGTGAAAATGGTGAATTTAGAGAGGGTACTCATTGTTACAGTCCTTTCTTTGCAGATTTATCCTATGGTTTTGAGTGAATGTTGAAAAAACCATATACCACCACCAATTTAGCAGCACAAGGCGATGGTGGTATAGTGGTAAGCATAGCTGCCTTCCAAGCAGTTGACCCGGGTTCGATTCCCGGCCATCGCAAAAGCTTTAATATGTACAAATAAAGCGGGAGGTAACATTGGTAATGCAAACACGATAAACTTATCATTGTATCGGACAGCATGCAATAATCAGACATACACATTGCTGCCAACAGTCTAGAGATCAGTCTTGGGTACATAATCAAACATAGACATATATATAATAAATAAAAAAATGTATCTTTGCAACACGAGGCCAGCTGGTTTCACCCCCTTCCTGTAGTGGGTCTCGTCGTTGTTGTTGATGAGACCCACCATAGTTCTGTCATCCGCAAACTTGAGGAAGTAGTTGGAGCTGTAGGTGGGTGTGCAGTCGTGGTTCAACAGGGTGTAGAGCAGGGGGCTGAGCACACATCCTTGGGGGGCCCCTGTACTCAGCGTGATGGTGTCCTGTGTGTTGTCGCTGACCCGTACAGATTGCTGTCTGGCACTGAGGAAGTCCAGCAGCCAGTTGCAGAGAGAGGGGCTGAGGCCAACTTTTGTTAGTTTACAAATCAGCTGCTTTAGGATGATGGTGGTGTTGAATGCTTAGCTGAAATGTAATCGTATTCTTGCTCAGGTGCATATTCAATTAGCCTACTAAATCTCTCTATAGTTTGTGTTGAATTTTGTTGATTCTGGTTTTGAATCTTTATTGAGTGCACTCAGCACTCACTCTCACAGTATGGGACAGAGTAAGAGGGCCATCTGCTGGAAACAGTGAGCATTGTTATTCTCCTTTTCAAATGTATTTCTGGATGTTGGTAGTCGCTAGGTCCTGGTGAAAATGGTGAATTTAGAGAGGGTACTCATTGTTACAGTCCTTTCTTTGCAGATTTATCCTATGGTTTTGAGGGACTGTTGAAAGAAAAATGTACCACCACCATATAGGCAGTACAAGGCGATGGTGGTATAGTGGTAAGCATAGCTGCCTTCCAAGCAGTTGACCCGGGTTCGATTCCCGGCCATCGCAAAAGCTTTATATATGTACAAATAAGGCGGGAGGTAACATTGCTAATGCAAACACGATAAACCTATTATTGTATCGGATAGCATGCAATAATCAGACATACACATTGCTGCCAACAGTCTAGAGATCAATCTTGGATACATAATCAAACATAGACACATATATAGAAATACAAAAAAAAAATGTATCTTTGCAACACGAGGCCAGCTGGTTTCACCCCCTTCCTGTAGTGGGTCTCGTCGTTGTTGTTGATGAGACCCACCATAGTTCTGTCATCCGCAGACTTGAGGAAGTAGTTGGAGCTGTAGGTGGGTGTGCAGTCGTGGTTCAACAGGGTGTAGAGCAGGGGGCTGAGCACAAATCCTTGGGGGGCCCCTGTACTCAGCGTGATGGTGTCCTGTGTGTTGTCGCTGACCCGTACAGATTGCTGTCTGGCACTGAGGAAGTCCAGCAGCCAGTTGCAGAGAGAGGGGCTGAGGCCAACTTTTGTTAGTTTACAAATCAGCTGCTTTAGGATGATGGTGGTGTTGAATGCTTAGCTGAAATGTAATCGTATTCTTGCTCAGGTGCATATTCAATTAGCCTACTAAATCTGTCTATAGTTTGTGTTGAATTTTGTTGATTCTGGTTTTTAATCTTTATTGAGTGCACTCAGCACTCACTCTCACAGTATGGGACAGAGTAAGAGGGCCATCTGCTGGAAACAGTGAGCATTGTTATTCTCCTTTTCAAATGTATTTCTGGATGTTGGTAGTCGCTAGGTCCTGGTGAAAATGGTGAATTTAGAGAGGGTACTCATTGTTAAAGTCCTTTCTTTGAAGATTTATCCTATGGTTTTGAGGGACTGTTGAAAGAAAAATGTACCACCACCATATAGGCAGTACAAGGCGATGGTGGTATAGTGGTAAGCATAGCTGCCTTCCAAGCAGTTGACCCGGGTTCGATTCCCGGCCATCGCAAAAGCTTTAATATGTACAAATAAAGCGGGAGGTAACATTGGTAATGCAAACACGATAAACGTATCATTGTATCGGATAGCATGCAATAATCAGACATACACATTGCTGCCAACAGTCTAGAGATCAGTCTTGGATACATAGTCAAACATAGACATATATAGAAATACAAAAAAAATGTATCTTTGCAACACGAGGCCAGCTGGTTTCACCCCCTTCATGTAGTGGGTCTCGTCGTCGTTGTTGCTGATGAGATCCACCATAGTTCTGTCATCCGCAAACTTGAGGAAGTAGTTGGAGCTGTAAGTGGGTCAGCAGGGTGTATCGCAGGGAGCTGAGCAGACCTACAGTATGTGTTATCGCCGACCTGTACAGATTGCTGTCTGGCAGTGAGGAAGTCCAGCAGCCAGTTGCAGAGAGAGGGGCTGAGGCCAACTTTTGTTAGTTTACAAATCAGCTGCTTTAGGATGATGGTGGTGTTGAATGCTTAGCTGAAATGTAATCGTATTCTTGCTCAGGTGCATATTCAATTAGCCTACTAAATCTTTCTATAGTTTGTGTTGAGTTTTGTTCATTCTGGTTTTTAATCTTTATTGAGTGCACTCGGCACTCACTCTCACAGTATGGGACAGAGTAAGAGTGCCATCCGCTGGAAACAGTGAGCATTGTTATTCTCCTTTTCAAATGTATTTCTTGATGTTGGTAGTTGCTAGGTCCTGGTGAAAATGGTGAATTTAGAGAGGGTACTCATTGTTACAGTCCTTTCTTTGCAGATTTATCCTATGGTTTTGAGTGAATGTTGAAAAAACCATATACCACCACCAATTTAGCAGCACAAGGCGATGGTGGTATAGTGGTAAGCATAGCTGCCTTCCAAGCAGTTGACCCGGGTTCGATTCCCGGCCATCGCAAAAGCTTTAATATGTACAAATAAAGCGGGAGGTAACATTGGTAATGCAAACACGATAAACTTATCATTGTATCGGACAGCATGCAATAATCAGACATACACGTTGCTGCCAACAGTCTAGAGATCAGTCTTGGGTACATAATCAAACATAGACATATATATAATAAATAAAAAAATGTATCTTTGCAACACGAGGCCAGCTGGTTTCACCCCCTTCCTGTAGTGGGTCTCGTCGTTGTTGCTGATGAGAGACCCACCATAGTTCTGTCATCCGCAAACTTGAGGAAGTAGTTGGAGCTGTAGGTGGGTGTGCAGTCGTGGGTCAACAGGGTGTAGAGCAGGGGGCTGAGCACACATCCTTGGGGGGCCCCTGTACTCACCCTGATGGTGTCCTGTGTGTTGTCGCTGACCCGTACAGATTGCTGTCTGGCACTGAGGAAGTCCAGCAGCCAGTTGCAGAGAGAGGGGCTGAGGCCAACTTTTGTTAGTTTACAAATCAGCTGCTTTAGGATGATGGTGGTGTTGAATGCTTAGCTGAAATGTAATCGTATTCTTGCTCAGGTGCATATTCAATTAGCCTACTAAATCTGTCTATAGTTTGTGTTGAGTTTTGTTGATTCTTGTTTTGAATCTTTATTGAGTGCACTCAGCACTCACTCTCACAGTATGGGACAGAGTAAGAGGGCCATCTGCTGGAAACAGTGAGCATTGTTATTCTCCTTTTCAAATGTATTTCTGGATGTTGGTAGTCGCTAGGTCCTGGTGAAAATTGTGAATTTAGAGAGGGTACTCATTGTTACAGTCCTTTCTTTGCAGATTTATCCTATGGTTTTGAGTGAATATTGAAAAAAACATATACCACCACCAATTTAGCAGCACAAGGCGATGGTGGTATAGTGGTAAGCATAGCTGCCTTCCAAGCAGTTGACCCGGGTTCGATTCCCGGCCATCGCAAAAGCTTTAATATGTACAAATAAAGCGGGAGGTAACATTGGTAATGCAAACTCGATAAACGTATCATTGTATCGGATAGCATGCAATAATCAGACATACACATTGCTGCCAACAGTCGAGAGATCAGTCTTGGATACATAGTCAAACATAGACATATATAGAAATACCCAAAAAATGTATCTTTGCAATACGAGGCCAGCTGGTTTCACTCCCTTCGTGTAGTGGGTCTCGTCGTCGTTGTTGCTGATGAGATCCACCATAGTTCTGTCATCCGCAAACTTGAGGAAGTAGTTGGAGCTGTAAGTGGGTCAGCAGGGTGTATCGCAGGGAGCTGAGCAGACCTATGTGTTATCGCCGACCCGTACAGATTGCTGTCTGGCACTGAGGAAGTCCAGCAGCCAGTTGCAGAGAGAGGGGCTGAGGCCAACTTTTGTTAGTTTACAAATCAGCTGCTTTAGGATGATGGTGGTGTTGAATGCTTAGCTGAAATGTAATCGTATTCTTGCTCAGGTGCATATTCAATTAGCCTACTAAATCTTTCTATAGTTTGTGTTGAGTTTTGTTGATTCTGGTTTTTAATCTTTATTGAGTGCACTCGGCACTCACTCTCACAGTATGGGACAGAGTAAGAGTGCCATCCGCTGGAAACAGTGAGCATTGTTATTCTCCTTTTCCAATGTATTTCTTGATGTTGGTAGTTGCTAGGTCCTGGTGAAAATGGTGAATTTAGAGAGGGTACTCATTGTTACAGTCCTTTCTTTGCAGATTTATCCTATGGTTTTGAGTGAATGTTGAAAAAACCATATACCACCACCAATTTAGCAGCACAAGGCGATGGTGGTATAGTGGTAAGCATAGCTGCCTTCCAAGCAGTTGACCCGGGTTCGATTCCCGGCCATCGCAAAAGCTTTAATATGTACAAATAAAGCGGGAGGTAACATTGTTAATGCAAACACGATAAACTTATCATTGTATCGGACAGCATGCAATAATCAGACATACACGTTGCTGTCAACAGTCTAGAGATCAGTCTTGGGTACATAATCAAACATAGACATATATATAATAAATAAAAAAATGTATCTTTGCAACACGACGCAACGCTGGTTTCACCCCCTTCCTGTAGTGGGTCTCGTCGTTGTTGTTGATGAGACCCACCATAGTTCTGTCATCCGCAAACTTGAGGAAGTAGTTGGAGCTGTAGGTGGGTGTGCAGTCGTGGTTCAACAGGGTGTAGAGCAGGGGGCTGAGCACACATCCTTGGAGGGCCCCTGTACTCAGCGTGATGGTGTCCTGTGTGTTGTCGCTGACCCGTACAGATTGATGTCTGGCACTGAGGAAGTCCAGCAGCCAGTTGCAGAGAGAGGGGCTGAGGCCAACTTTTGTTAGTTTACAAATCAGCTGCTTTAGGATGATGGTGGTGTTGAATGCTTAGCTGAAATGTAATCGTATTCTTGCTCAGGTGCATATTCAATTAGCCTACTAAATCTGTCTATAGTTTGTGTTGAATTTTGTTGATTCTGGTTTTTAATCTTTATTGAGTGCACTCAGCACTCACTCTCACAGTATGGGACAGAGTAAGAGGGCCATCTGCTGGAAACAGTGAGCATTGTTATTCTCCTTTTCAAATGTATTTATGGATGTTGGTAGTCGCTAGGTCCTGGTGAAAATGGTGAATTTAGAGAGGGTACTCATTGTTAAAGTCCATTCTTTGAAGATTTATCCTATGTTTTTGAGGGACTGTTGAAAGAAAAATGTACCACCACCATATAGGCAGTACAAGGCGATGGTGGTATAGTGGTAAGCATAGCTGCCTTCCAAGCAGTTGACCCGGGTTCGATTCCCGGCCATCGCAAAAGCTTTGTATATGTACAAATAAGGCGGGAGGTAACATTGCTAATGCAAACACGATAAACCTATTATTGTATCGGATAGCATGCAATAATCAGACATACACATTGCTGCCAACAGTCTAGAGATCAATCTTGGATACATAATCAAACATAGACACATATATAGAAATACAAAAAAAAATGTATCTTTGCAACACGAGGCCAGCTGGTTTCACCCGCTTCCTGTAGTGGGTCTCGTCGTTGTTGTTGATGAGACCCACCATAGTTCTGTCATCCGCAAACTTGAGGAAGTAGTTGGAGCTGTAGGTGGGTGTGCAGTCGTGGTTCAACAGGGTGTAGAGCAGGGGGCTGAGCACACATCCTTGGGGGGCCCTGTACTCAGCGTGATGGTGTCCTGTGTGTTGTCGCTGACCCGTACAGATTGCTGTCTGGCACTGAGGAAGTCCAGCAGCCAGTTGCAGAGAGAGGGGCTGAGGCCAACTTTTGTTAGTTTACAAATCAGCTGCTTTAGGATGATGGTGGTGTTGAATGCTTAGCTGAAATGTAATCGTATTCTTGCTCAGGTGCATATTCAATTAGCCTACTAAATCTCTCTATAGTTTGTGTTGAATTTTGTTGATTCTGGTTTTGAATCTTTATTGAGTGCACTCAGCACTCACTCTCACAGTATGGGACAGAGTAAGAGGGCCATCTGCTGGAAACAGTGAGCATTGTTATTCTCCTTTTCAAATGTATTTCTGGATGTTGGTAGTCGCTAGGTCCTGGTGAAAATGGTGAATTTAGAGAGGGTACTCATTGTTAAAGTCCTTTCTTTGAAGATTTATCCTATGGTTTTGAGGGACTGTTGAAAGAAAAATGTACCACCACCATATAGGCAGTACAAGGCGATGGTGGTATAGTGGTAAGCATAGATGCCTTCCAAGCAGTTGACCCGGGTTCGATTCCCGGCCATCGCAAAAGCTTTATATGTACAAATAAGGCGGGAGGTAACATTGCTAATGCAAACACGATAAACCTATTATTGTATCGGATAGCATGCAATAATCAGACATACACATTGCTGCCAACAGTCTAGAGATCAATCTTGGATACATAATCAAACATAGACACATATATAGAAATACAAAAAAAATGTATCTTTGCAACACGAGGCCAGCTGGTTTCACCCCCTTCATGTAGTGGGTCTCGTCGTCGTTGTTGCTGATGAGATCCACCATAGTCCTGTCATCCGCAAACTTGAGGAAGTAGTTGGAGCTGTAAGTGGGTCAGCAGGGTGTATCGCAGGGAGCTGAGCAGACCTACAGTATGTGTTATCGCCGACCTGTACAGATTGCTGTCTGGCAGTGAGGAAGTCCAGCAGCCAGTTGCAGAGAGAGGGGCTGAGGCCAACTTTTGTTAGTTTACAAATCAGCTGCTTTAGGATGATGGTGGTGTTGAATGCTTAGCTGAAATGTAATCGTATTCTTGCTCAGGTGCATATTCAATTAGCCTACTAAATCTGTCTATAGTTTGTGTTGAATTTTGTTGATTCTGGTTTTTAATCTTTATTGAGTGCACTCAGCACTCACTCTCACAGTATGGGACAGAGTAAGAGGGCCATCTGCTGGAAACAGTGAGCATTGTTATTCTCCTTTTCAAATGTATTTCTGGATGTTGGTAGTCGCTAGGTCCTGGTGAAAATGGTGAATTTAGAGAGGGTACTCATTGTTAAAGTCCTTTCTTTGAAGATTTATCCTATGGTTTTGAGGGACTGTTGAAAGAAAAATGTACCACCACCATATAGGCAGTACAAGGCGATGGTGGTATAGTGGTAAGCATAGCTGCCTTCCAAGCAGTTGACCCGGGTTCGATTCCCGGCCATCGCAAAAGCTTTAATATGTACAAATAAAGCGGGAGGTAACATTGGTAATGCAAACACGATAAACGTATCATTGTATCGGATAGCATGCAATAATCAGACATACACATTGCTGCCAACAGTCTAGAGATCAGTCTTGGATACATAGTCAAACATAGACATATATAGAAATACAAAAAAAATGTATCTTTGCAACACGAGGCCAGCTGGTTTCACCCCCTTCATGTAGTGGGTCTCGTCGTCGTTGTTGCTGATGAGATCCACCATAGTTCTGTCATCCGCAAACTTGAGGAAGTAGTTGGAGCTGTAAGTGGGTCAGCAGGGTGTATCGCAGGGAGCTGAGCAGACCTACAGTATGTGTTATCGCCGACCTGTACAGATTGCTGTCTGGCAGTGAGGAAGTCCAGCAGCCAGTTGCAGAGAGAGGGGCTGAGGCCAACTTTTGTTAGTTTACAAATCAGCTGCTTTAGGATGATGGTGGTGTTGAATGCTTAGCTGAAATGTAATCGTATTCTTGCTCAGGTGCATATTCAATTAGCCTACTAAATCTTTCTATAGTTTGTGTTGAGTTTTGTTCATTCTGGTTTTTAATCTTTATTGAGTGCACTCGGCACTCACTCTCACAGTATGGGACAGAGTAAGAGTGCCATCCGCTGGAAACAGTGAGCATTGTTATTCTCCTTTTCAAATGTATTTCTTGATGTTGGTAGTTGCTAGGTCCTGGTGAAAATGGTGAATTTAGAGAGGGTACTCATTGTTACAGTCCTTTCTTTGCAGATTTATCCTATGGTTTTGAGTGAATGTTGAAAAAACCATATACCACCACCAATTTAGCAGCACAAGGCGATGGTGGTATAGTGGTAAGCATAGCTGCCTTCCAAGCAGTTGACCCGGGTTCGATTCCCGGCCATCGCAAAAGCTTTAATATGTACAAATAAAGCGGGAGGTAACATTGGTAATGCAAACACGATAAACTTATCATTGTATCGGACAGCATGCAATAATCAGACATACACGTTGCTGCCAACAGTCTAGAGATCAGTCTTGGGTACATAATCAAACATAGACATATATATAATAAATAAAAAAATGTATCTTTGCAACACGAGGCCAGCTGGTTTCACCCCCTTCCTGTAGTGGGTCTCGTCGTTGTTGCTGATGAGAGACCCACCATAGTTCTGTCATCCGCAAACTTGAGGAAGTAGTTGGAGCTGTAGGTGGGTGTGCAGTCGTGGTTCAACAGGGTGTAGAGCAGGGGGCTGAGCACAAATCCTTGGGGGGCCCCTGTACTCAGCGTGATGGTGTCCTGTGTGTTGTCGCTGACCCGTACAGATTGCTGTCTGGCACTGAGGAAGTCCAGCAGCCAGTTGCAGAGAGAGGGGCTGAGGCCAACTTTTGTTAGTTTACAAATCAGCTGCTTTAGGATGATGGTGGTGTTGAATGCTTAGCTGAAATGTAATCGTATTCTTGCTCAGGTGCATATTCAATTAGCCTACTAAATCTCTCTATAGTTTGTGTTGAGTTTTGTTGATTCTTGTTTTGAATCTTTATTGAGTGCACTCAGCACTCACTCTCACAGTATGGGACAGAGTAAGAGGGCCATCTGCTGGAAACAGTGAGCATTGTTATTCTCCTTTTCAAATGTATTTCTTGATGTTGGTAGTTGCTAGGTCCTGGTGAAAATTGTGAATTTAGAGAGGGTACTTATTGTTACAGTCCTTTCTTTGCAGATTTATCCTATGGTTTTCAGTGAATGTTGAAAAAACCATATACCACCACCAATTTAGCAGCACAAGGCGATGGTGGTATAGTGGTAAGCATAGCTGCCTTCCAAGCAGTTGACCCGGGTTCGATTCCCGGCCATCGCAAAAGCTTTAATATGTACAAATAAAGCGGGAGCTAACATTGGTAATGCAAACTCGATAAACGTATCATTGTATCGGATAGCATGCAATAATCAGACATACACATTGCTGCCAACAGTCGAGAGATCAGTCTTGGATACATAGTCAAACATAGACATATATAGAAATACCCAAAAAATGTATCTTTGCAATACGAGGCCAGCTGGTTTCACTCCCTTCATGTAGTGGGTCTCGTCGTCGTTGTTGCTGATGAGATCCACCATAGTTCTGTCATCCGCAAACTTGAGGAAGTAGTTGGAGCTGTAAGTGGGTCAGCAGGGTGTATCGCAGGGAGCTGAGCAGACCTATGTGTTATCGCCGACCCGTACAGATTGCTGTCTGGCAGTGAGGAAGTCCAGCAGCCAGTTGCAGAGAGAGGGGCTGAGGCCAACTTTTGTTAATTTACAAATCAGCTGCTTTAGGATGATGGTGGTGTTGAATGCTTAGCTGAAATGTAATCGTATTCTTGCTCAGGTGCATATTCAATTAGCCTACTAAATCTTTCTATAGTTTGTGTTGAGTTTTGTTGATTCTGGTTTTTAATCTTTATTGAGTGCACTCGGCACTCACTCTCACAGTATGGGACAGAGTAAGAGTGCCATCCGCTGGAAACAGTGAGCATTGTTATTCTCCTTTTCCAATGTATTTCTTGATGTTGGTAGTTGCTAGGTCCTGGTGAAAATGGTGAATTTAGAGAGGGTACTCATTGTTACAGTCCTTTCTTTGCAGATTTATCCTATGGTTTTGAGTGAATGTTGAAAAAACCATATACCACCACCAATTTAGCAGCACAAGGCGATGGTGGTATAGTGGTAAGCATAGCTGCCTTCCAAGCAGTTGACCCGGGTTCGATTCCCGGCCATCGCAAAAGCTTTAATATGTACAAATAAAGCGGGAGGTAACATTGGTAATGCAAACACGATAAACTTATCATTGTATCGGACAGCATGCAATAATCAGACATACACGTTGCTGCCAACAGTCTAGAGATCAGTCTTGGGTACATAATCAAACATAGACATATATATAATAAATAAAAAAATGTATCTTTGCAACACGAGGCCAGCTGGTTTCACCCCCTTCCTGTAGTGGGTCTCGTCGTTGTTGTTGATGAGACCCACCATAGTTCTGTCATCCGCAAACTTGAGGAAGTAGTTGGAGCTGTAGGTGGGTGTGCAGTCGTGGTTCAACAGGGTGTAGAGCAGGGGGCTGAGCACACATCCTTGGGGGGCCCCTGTACTCAGCGTGATGGTGTCCTGTGTGTTGTCGCTGACCCGTACAGATTGCTGTCTGGCACTGAGGAAGTCCAGCAGCCAGTTGCAGAGAGAGGGGCTGAGGCCAACTTTTGTTAGTTTACAAATCAGCTGCTTTAGGATGATGGTGGTGTTGAATGCTTAGCTGAAATGTAATCGTATTCTTGCTCAGGTGCATATTCAATTAGCCTACTAAATCTCTCTATAGTTTGTGTTGAATTTTGTTGATTCTGGTTTTGAATCTTTATTGAGTGCACTCAGCACTCACTCTCACAGTATGGGACAGAGTAAGAGGGCCATCTGCTGGAAACAGTGAGCATTGTTATTCTCCTTTTCAAATGTATTTCTGGATGTTGGTAGTCGCTAGGTCCTGGTGAAAATGGTGAATTTAGAGAGGGTACTCATTGTTAAAGTCCTTTCTTTGAAGATTTATCCTATGGTTTTGAGGGACTGTTGAAAGAAAAATGTACCACCACCATATAGGCAGTACAAGGCGATGGTGGTATAGTGGTAAGCATAGCTGCCTTCCAAGCAGTTGACCCGGGTTCGATTCCCGGCCATCGCAAAAGCTTTATATATGTACAAATAAGGCGGGAGGTAACATTGCTAATGCAAACACGATAAACCTGTTATTGTATCGGATAGCATGCAATAATCAGACATACACATTGCTGCCAACAGTCTAGAGATCAATCTTGGATACATAATCAAACATAGACACATATATAGAAATACAAAAAAAAATGTATCTTTGCAACACGAGGCCAGCTGGTTTCACCCCCTTCCTGTAGTGGGTCTCGTCGTTGTTGTTGATGAGACCCACCATAGTTCTGTCATCCGCAAACTTGAGGAAGTAGTTGGAGCTGTAGGTGGGTGTGCAGTCGTGGTTCAACAGGGTGTAGAGCAGGGGGCTGAGCACACATCCTTGGGGGGCCCCTGTACTCAGCGTGATGGTGTCCTGTGTGTTGTCGCTGACCCGTACAGATTGCTGTCTGGCACTGAGGAAGTCCAGCAGCCAGTTGCAGAGAGAGGGGCTGAGGCCAACTTTTGTTAGTTTACAAATCAGCTGCTTTAGGATGATGGTGGTGTTGAATGCTTAGCTGAAATGTAATCGTATTCTTGCTCAGGTGCATATTCAATTAGCCTACTAAATCTTTCTATAGTTTGTGTTGAGTTTTGTTGATTCTGGTTTTTAATCTTTATTGAGTGCACTCGGCACTCACTCTCACAGTATGGGACAGAGTAAGAGTGCCATCCGCTGGAAACAGTGAGCATTGTTATTCTCCTTTTCCAATGTATTTCTTGATGTTGGTAGTTGCTAGGTCCTGGTGAAAATGGTGAATTTAGAGAGGGTACTCATTGTTACAGTCCTTTCTTTGCAGATTTATCCTATGGTTTTGAGTGAATGTTGAAAAAACCATATACCACCACCAATTTAGCAGCACAAGGCGATGGTGGTATAGTGGTAAGCATAGCTGCCTTCCAAGCAGTTGACCCGGGTTCGATTCCCGGCCATCGCAAAAGCTTTAATATGTACAAATAAAGCGGGAGGTAACATTGGTAATGCAAACACGATAAACTTATCATTGTATCGGACAGCATGCAATAATCAGACATACACGTTGCTGCCAACAGTCTAGAGATCAGTCTTGGGTACATAATCAAACATAGACATATATATAATAAATAAAAAAATGTATCTTTGCAACACGAGGCCAGCTGGTTTCACCCCCTTCCTGTAGTGGGTCTCGTCGTTGTTGTTGATGAGACCCACCATAGTTCTGTCATCCGCAGACTTGAGGAAGTAGTTGGAGCTGTAGGTGGGTGTGCAGTCGTGGTTCAACAGGGTGTAGAGCAGGGGGCTGAGCACAAATCCTTGGGGGGCCCCTGTACTCAGCGTGATGGTGTCCTGTGTGTTGTCGCTGACCCGTACAGATTGCTGTCTGGCACTGAGGAAGTCCAGCAGCCAGTTGCAGAGAGAGGGGCTGAGGCCAACTTTTGTTAGTTTACAAATCAGCTGCTTTAGGATGATGGTGGTGTTGAATGCTTAGCTGAAATGTAATCGTATTCTTGCTCAGGTGCATATTCAATTAGCCTACTAAATCTGTCTATAGTTTGTGTTGAATTTTGTTGATTCTGGTTTTTAATCTTTATTGAGTGCACTCAGCACTCACTCTCACAGTATGGGACAGAGTAAGAGGGCCATCTGCTGGAAACAGTGAGCATTGTTATTCTCCTTTTCAAATGTATTTCTGGATGTTGGTAGTCGCTAGGTCCTGGTGAAAATGGTGAATTTAGAGAGGGTACTCATTGTTACAGTCCTTTCTTTGCAGATTTATCCTATGGTTTTGAGGGACTGTTGAAAGAAAAATGTACCACCACCATATAGGCAGTACAAGGCGATGGTGGTATAGTGGTAAGCATAGCTGCCTTCCAAGCAGTTGACCCGGGTTCGATTCCCGATCATCGCAAAAGCTTTAATATGTACAAATAAAGCGGGAGGTAACATTGGTAATGCAAACACGATAAACGTATCATTGTATCGGATAGCATGCAATAATCAGACATACACATTGCTGCCAACAGTCTAGAGATCAGTCTTGGATACATAGTCAAACATAGACATATATAGAAATACAAAAAAAATGTATCTTTGCAACACGAGGCCAGCTGGTTTCACCCCCTTCATGTAGTGGGTCTCGTCGTCGTTGTTGCTGATGAGATCCACCATAGTTCTGTCATCCGCAAACTTGAGGAAGTAGTTGGAGCTGTAGGTGGGTGTGCAGTCGTGGGTCAACAGGGTGTAGAGCAGGGGGCTGAGCACAACTCCTTGGGGGGCCCCTGTACTCACCCTGATGGTGTCCTGTGTGTTGTCGCTGACCCGTACAGATTGCTGTCTGGCACTGAGGAAGTCCAGCAGCCAGTTGCAGAGAGAGGGGCTGAGGCCAACTTTTGTTAGTTTACAAATCAGCTGCTTTAGGATGATGGTGGTGTTGAATGCTTAGCTGAAATGTAATCGTATTCTTGCTCAGGTGCATATTCAATTAGCCTACTAAATCTCTCTATAGTTTGTGTTGAGTTTTGTTGATTCTTGTTTTGAATCTTTATTGAGTGCACTCAGCACTCACTCTCACAGTATGGGACAGAGTAAGAGGGCCATCTGCTGGAAACAGTGAGCATTGTTATTCTCCTTTTCAAATGTATTTCTGGATGTTGGTAGTCGCTAGGTCCTGGTGAAAATTGTGAATTTAGAGAGGGTACTCATTGTTACAGTCCTTTCTTTGCAGATTTATCCTATGGTTTCACGTGAATATTGAAAAAAACATATACCACCACCAATTTAGCAGCACAAGGCGATGGTGGTATAGTGGTAAGCATAGCTGCCTTCCAAGCAGTTGACCCGGGTTCGATTCCCGGCCATCGCAAAAGCTTTAATATGTACAAATAAAGCGGGAGGTAACATTGGTAATGCAAACTCGATAAACGTATCATTGTATCGGATAGCATGCAATAATCAGACATACACATTGCTGCCAACAGTCGAGAGATCAGTCTTGGATACATAGTCAAACATAGACATATATAGAAATACCCAAAAAATGTATCTTTGCAATACGAGGCCAGCTGGTTTCACTCCCTTCGTGTAGTGGGTCTCGTCGTCGTTGTTGCTGATGAGATCCACCATAGTTCTGTCATCCGCAAACTTGAGGAAGTAGTTGGAGCTGTAAGTGGGTCAGCAGGGTGTATCGCAGGGAGCTGAGCAGACCTATGTGTTATCGCCGACCCGTACAGATTGCTGTCTGGCAGTGAGGAAGTCCAGCAGCCAGTTGCAGAGAGAGGGGCTGAGGCCAACTTTTGTTAGTTTACAAATCAGCTGCTTTAGGATGATGGTGGTGTTGAATGCTTAGCTGAAATGTAATCGTATTCTTGCTCAGGTGCATATTCAATTAGCCTACTAAATCTTTCTATAGTTTGTGTTGAGTTTTGTTGATTCTGGTTTTTAATCTTTATTGAGTGCACTCGGCACTCACTCTCACAGTATGGGACAGAGTAAGAGTGCCATCCGCTGGAAACAGTGAGCATTGTTATTCTCCTTTTCCAATGTATTTCTTGATGTTGGTAGTTGCTAGGTCCTGGTGAAAATGGTGAATTTAGAGAGGGTACTCATTGTTACAGTCCTTTCTTTGCAGATTTATCCTATGGTTTTGAGTGAATGTTGAAAAAACCATATACCACCACCAATTTAGCAGCACAAGGCGATGGTGGTATAGTGGTAAGCATAGCTGCCTTCCAAGCAGTTGACCCGGGTTCGATTCCCGGCCATCGCAAAAGCTTTAATATGTACAAATAAAGCGGGAGGTAACATTGGTAATGCAAACACGATAAACTTATCATTGTATCGGACAGCATGCAATAATCAGACATACAGAGATCAGTCTTGGGTACATAATCAAACATAGACATATATATAATAAATAAAAAAATGTATCTTTGCAACACGAGGCCAGCTGGTTTCACCCCCTTCCTGTAGTGGGTCTCGTCGTTGTTGTTGATGAGACCCACCATAGTTCTGTCATCCGCAAACTTGAGGAAGTAGTTGGAGCTGTAGGTGGGTGTGCAGTCGTGGTTCAACAGGGTGTAGAGCAGGGGGCTGAGCACACATCCTTGGGGGGCCCCTGTACTCAGCGTGATGGTGTCCTGTGTGTTGTCGCTGACCCGTACAGATTGCTGTCTGGCACTGAGGAAGTCCAGCAGCCAGTTGCAGAGAGAGGGGCTGAGGCCAACTTTTGTTAGTTTACAAATCAGCTGCTTTAGGATGATGGTGGTGTTGAATGCTTAGCTGAAATGTAATCGTATTCTTGCTCAGGTGCATATTCAATTAGCCTCCTAAATCTCTCTATAGTTTGTGTTGAATTTTGTTGATTCTGGTTTTGAATCTTTATTGAGTGCACTCAGCACTCACTCTCACAGTATGGGACAGAGTAAGAGGGCCATCTGCTGGAAACAGTGAGCAATGTTATTCTCCTTTTCAAATGTATTTCTGGATGTTGGTAGTCGCTAGGTCCTGGTGAAAATGGTGAATTTAGAGAGGGTACTCATTGTTAAAGTCCTTTCTTTGAAGATTTATCCTATGGTTTTGAGGGACTGTTGAAAGAAAAATGTACCACCACCATATAGGCAGTACAAGGCGATGGTGGTATAGTGGTAAGCATAGCTGCCTTCCAAGCAGTTGACCCGGGTTCGATTCCCGGCCATCGCAAAAGCTTTATATATGTACAAATAAGGCGGGAGGTAACATTGCTAATGCAAACACGATAAACCTATTATTGTATCGGATAGCATGCAATAATCAGACATACACATTGCTGCCAACAGTCTAGAGATCAATCTTGGATACATAATCAAACATAGACACATATATAGAAATACAAAAAAAAATGTATCTTTGCAACACGAGGCCAGCTGGTTTCACCCCCTTCCTGTAGTGGGTCTCGTCGTTGTTGTTGATGAGACCCACCATAGTTCTGTCATCCGCAAACTTGAGGAAGTAGTTGGAGCTGTAGGTGGGTGTGCAGTCGTGGTTCAACAGGGTGTAGAGCAGGGGGCTGAGCACACATCCTTGGGGGGCCCCTGTACTCAGCGTGATGGTGTCCTGTGTGTTGTCGCTGACCCGTACAGATTGCTGTCTGGCACTGAGGAAGTCCAGCAGCCAGTTGCAGAGAGAGGGGCTGAGGCCAACTTTTGTTAGTTTACAAATCAGCTGCTTTAGGATGATGGTGGTGTTGAATGCTTAGCTGAAATGTAATCGTATTCTTGCTCAGGTGCATATTCAATTAGCCTACTAAATCTCTCTATAGTTTGTGTTGAATTTTGTTGTTTCTGGTTTTTAATCTTTATTGAGTGCACTCAGCACTCACTCTCACAGTATGGGACAGAGTAAGAGGGCCATCTGCTGGAAACAGTGAGCTTTGTTATTCTCCTTTTCAAATGTATTTCGGGATGTTGGTAGTCACTAGGTCCTGGTGAAAATGGTGAATTTAGAGAGGGTACTCATTGTTACAGTCCTTTCTTTGCAGATTTATCCTATGGTTTTGAGGGACTGTTGAAAGAAAAATGTACCACCACCATATAGGCAGTACAAGGCGATGGTGGTATAGTGGTAAGCATAGCTGCCTTCCAAGCAGTTGACCCGGGTTCGATTCCCGGCCATCGCAAAAGCTTTATATATGTACAAATAAGGCGGGAGGTAACATTGCTAATGCAAACACGATAAACCTATTATTGTATCGGATAGCATGCAATAATCAGACATACACATTGCTGCCAACAGTCTAGAGATCAATCTTGGATACATAATCAAACATAGACACATATATAGAAATACAAAAAAAAATGTATCTTTGCAACACGAGGCCAGCTGGTTTCACCCCCTTCCTGTAGTGGGTCTCGTCGTTGTTGTTGATGAGACCCACCATAGTTCTGTCATCCGCAGACTTGAGGAAGTAGTTGGAGCTGTAGGTGGGTGTGCAGTCAAGTTCAACAGGGTGTAGAGCAGGGGGCTGAGCACAAATCCTTGGGGGGCCCCTGTACTCAGCGTGATGGTGTCCTGTGTGTTGTCGCTGACCCGTACAGATTGCTGTCTGGCACTGAGGAAGTCCAGCAGCCAGTTGCAGAGAGAGGGGCTGAGGCCAACTTTTGTTAGTTTACAAATCAGCTGCTTTAGGATGATGGTGGTGTTGAATGCTTAGCTGAAATGTAATCGTATTCTTGCTCAGGTGCATATTCAATTAGCCTACTAAATCTGTCTATAGTTTGTGTTGAATTTTGTTGATTCTGGTTTTTAATCTTTATTGAGTGCACTCAGCACTCACTCTCACAGTATGGGACAGAGTAAGAGGGCCATCTGCTGGAAACAGTGAGCATTGTTATTCTCCTTTTCAAATGTATTTCTGGATGTTGGTAGTCGCTAGGTCCTGGTGAAAATGGTGAATTTAGAGAGGGTACTCATTGTTAAAGTCCTTTCTTTGAAGATTTATCCTATGGTTTTGAGGGACTGTTGAAAGAAAAATGTACCACCACCATATAGGCAGTACAAGGCGATGGTGGTATAGTGGTAAGCATAGCTGCCTTCCAAGCAGTTGACCCGGGTTCGATTCCCGGCCATCGCAAAAGCTTTAATATGTACAAATAAAGCGGGAGGTAACATTGGTAATGCAAACACGATAAACGTATCATTGTATCGGATAGCATGCAATAATCAGACATACACATTGCTGCCAACAGTCTAGAGATCAGTCTTGGATACATAGTCAAACATAGACATATATAGAAATACAAAAAAAATGTATCTTTGCAACACGAGGCCAGCTGGTTTCACCCCCTTCATGTAGTGGGTCTCGTCGTCATTGTTGCTGATGAGATCCACCATAGTTCTGTCATCCGCAAACTTGAGGAAGTAGTTGGAGCTGTAAGTGGGTCAGCAGGGTGTATCGCAGGGAGCTGAGCAGACCTACAGTATGTGTTATCGCCGACCTGTACAGATTGCTGTCTGGCAGTGAGGAAGTCCAGCAGCCAGTTGCAGAGAGAGGGGCTGAGGCCAACTTTTGTTAGTTTACAAATCAGCTGCTTTAGGATGATGGTGGTGTTGAATGCTTAGCTGAAATGTAATCGTATTCTTGCTCAGGTGCATATTCAATTAGCCTACTAAATCTCTCTATAGTTTGTGTTGAGTTTTGTTCATTCTGGTTTTTAATCTTTATTGAGTGCACTCGGCACTCACTCTCACAGTATGGGACAGAGTAAGAGTGCCATCCGCTGGAAACAGTGAGCATTGTTATTCTCCTTTTCAAATGTATTTCTTGATGTTGGTAGTTGCTAGGTCCTGGTGAAAATGGTGAATTTAGAGAGGGTACTCATTGTTACAGTCCTTTCTTTGCAGATTTATCCTATGGTTTTGAGTGAATGTTTAAAAAACCATATACCACCACCAATTTAGCAGCACAAGGCGATGGTGGTATAGTGGTAAGCATAGCTGCCTTCCAAGCAGTTGACCCGGGTTCGATTCCCGGCCATCGCAAAAGCTTTAATATGTACAAATAAAGCGGGAGGTAACATTGGTAATGCAAACACGATAAACTTATCATTGTATCGGACAGCATGCAATAATCAGACATACACGTTGCTGCCAACAGTCTAGAGATCAGTCTTGGGTACATAATCAAACATAGACATATATATAATAAATAAAAAAATGTATCTTTGCAACACGAGGCCAGCTGGTTTCACCCCCTTCCTGTAGTGGGTCTCGTCGTTGTTGCTGATGAGAGACCCACCATAGTTCTGTCATCCGCAAACTTGAGGAAGTAGTTGGAGCTGTAGGTGGGTGTGCAGTCGTGGGTCAACAGGGTGTAGAGCAGGGGGCTGAGCACAACTCCTTGGGGGGCCCCTGTACTCACCCTGATGGTGTCCTGTGTGTTGTCGCTGACCCGTACAGATTGCTGTCTGGCACTGAGGAAGTCCAGCAGCCAGTTGCAGAGAGAGGGGCTGAGGCCAACTTTTGTTAGTTTACAAATCAGCTGCTTTAGGATGATGGTGGTGTTGAATGCTTAGCTGAAATGTAATCGTATTCTTGCTCAGGTGCATATTCAATTAGCCTACTAAATCTCTCTATAGTTTGTGTTGAGTTTTGTTGATTCTTGTTTTGAATCTTTATTGAGTGCACTCAGCACTCACTCTCACAGTATGGGACAGAGTAAGAGGGCCATCTGCTGGAAACAGTGAGCATTGTTATTCTCCTTTTCAAATGTATTTCTGGATGTTGGTAGTCGCTAGGTCCTGGTGAAAATTGTGAATTTAGAGAGGGTACTCATTGTTACAGTCCTTTCTTTGCAGATTTATCCTATGGTTTTGAGTGAATATTGAAAAAAACATATACCACCACCAATTTAGCAGCACAAGGCGATGGTGGTATAGTGGTAAGCATAGCTGCCTTCCAAGCAGTTGACCCGGGTTCGATTCCCGGCCATCGCAAAAGCTTTAATATGTACAAATAAAGCGGGAGGTAACATTGGTAATGCAAACTCGATAAACGTATCATTGTATCGGATAGCATGCAATAATCAGACATACACATTGCTGCCAACAGTCGAGAGATCAGTCTTGGATACATAGTCAAACATAGACATATATAGAAATACCCAAAAAATGTATCTTTGCAATACGAGGCCAGCTGGTTTCACTCCCTTCGTGTAGTGGGTCTCGTCGTCGTTGTTGCTGATGAGATCCACCATAGTTCTGTCATCCGCAAACTTGAGGAAGTAGTTGGAGCTGTAAGTGGGTCAGCAGGGTGTATCGCAGGGAGCTGAGCAGACCTATGTGTTATCGCCGACCCGTACAGATTGCTGTCTGGCAGTGAGGAAGTCCAGCAGCCAGTTGCAGAGAGAGGGGCTGAGGCCAACTTTTGTTAGTTTACAAATCAGCTGCTTTAGGATGATGGTGGTGTTGAATGCTTAGCTGAAATGTAATCGTATTCTTGCTCAGGTGCATATTCAATTAGCCTACTAAATCTTTCTATAGTTTGTGTTGAGTTTTGTTGATTCTGGTTTTTAATCTTTATTGAGTGCACTCACTCACTCTCACAGTATGGGACAGAGTAAGAGTGCCATCCGCTGGAAACAGTGAGCATTGTTATTCTCCTTTTCCAATGTATTTCTTGATGTTGGTAGTTGCTAGGTCCTGGTGAAAATGGTGAATTTAGAGAGGGTACTCATTGTTACAGTCCTTTCTTTGCAGATTTATCCTATGGTTTTGAGTGAATGTTGAAAAAACCATATACCACCACCAATTTAGCAGCACAAGGCGATGGTGGTATAGTGGTAAGCATAGCTGCCTTCCAAGCAGTTGACCCGGGTTCGATTCCCGGCCATCGCAAAAGCTTTAATATGTACAAATAAAGCGGGAGGTAACATTGGTAATGCAAACACGATAAACTTATCATTGTATCGGACAGCATGCAATAATCAGACATACACGTTGCTGCCAACAGTCTAGAGATCAGTCTTGGGTACATAATCAAACATAGACATATATATAATAAATAAAAAAATGTATCTTTGCAACACGAGGCCAGCTGGTTTCACCCCCTTCCTGTAGTGGGTCTCGTCGTTGTTGTTGATGAGACCCACCATAGTTCTGTCATCCGCAAACTTGAGGAAGTAGTTGGAGCTGTAGGTGGGTGTGCAGTCGTGGTTCAACAGGGTGTAGAGCAGGGGGCTGAGCACACATCCTTGGGGGGCCCCTGTACTCAGCGTGATGGTGTCCTGTGTGTTGTCGCTGACCCGTACAGATTGCTGTCTGGCACTGAGGAAGTCCAGCAGCCAGTTGCAGAGAGAGGGGCTGAGGCCAACTTTTGTTAGTTTACAAATCAGCTGCTTTAGGATGATGGTGGTGTTGAATGCTTAGCTGAAATGTAATCGTATTCTTGCTCAGGTGCATATTCAATTAGCCTACTAAATCTCTCTATAGTTTGTGTTGAATTTTGTTGATTCTGGTTTTGAATCTTTATTGAGTGCACTCAGCACTCACTCTCACAGTATGGGACAGAGTAAGAGGGCCATCTGCTGGAAACAGTGAGCATTGTTATTCTCCTTTTCAAATGTATTTCTGGATGTTGGTAGTCGCTAGGTCCTGGTGAAAATGGTGAATTTAGAGAGGGTACTCATTGTTAAAGTCCTTTCTTTGAAGATTTATCCTATGGTTTTGAGGGACTGTTGAAAGAAAATTGTACCACCACCATATAGGCAGTACAAGGCGATGGTGGTATAGTGGTAAGCATAGCTGCCTTCCAAGCAGTTGACCCGGGTTCGATTCCCGGCCATCGCAAAAGCTTTATATATGTACAAATAAGGCGGGAGGTAACATTGCTAATGCAAACACGATAAACCTATTATTGTATCGGATAGCATGCAATAATCAGACATACACATTGCTGCCAACAGTCTAGAGATCAATCTTGGATACATAATCAAACATAGACACATATATAGAAATACAAAAAAAAATGTATCTTTGCAACACGAGGCCAGCTGGTTTCACCCCCTTCCTGTAGTGGGTCTCGTCGTTGTTGTTGATGAGACCCACCATAGTTCTGTCATCCGCAAACTTGAGGAAGTAGTTGGAGCTGTAGGTGGGTGTGCAGTCGTGGTTCAACAGGGTGTAGAGCAGGGGGCTGAGCACACATCCTTGGGGGGCCCCTGTACTCAGCATGATGGATTCCTGTGTGTTGTCGCTGACCCGTACAGATTGCTGTCTGGCACTGAGGAAGTCCAGCAGCCAGTTGCAGAGAGAGGGGCTGAGGCCAACTTTTGTTAGTTTACAAATCAGCTGCTTTAGGATGATGGTGGTGTTGAATGCTTAGCTGAAATGTAATCGTATTCTTGCTCAGGTGCATATTCAATTAGCCTACTAAATCTCTCTATAGTTTGTGTTGAATTTTGTTGTTTCTGGTTTTTAATCTTTATTGAGTGCACTCAGCACTCACTCTCACAGTATGGGACAGAGTAAGAGGGCCATCTGCTGGAAACAGTGAGCTTTGTTATTCTCCTTTTCAAATGTATTTCTGGATGTTGGTAGTCACTAGGTCCTGGTGAAAATGGTGAATTTAGAGAGGGTACTCATTGTTACAGTCCTTTCTTTGCAGATTTATCCTATGGTTTTGAGGGACTGTTGAAAGAAAAATGTACCACCACCATATAGGCAGTACAAGGCGATGGTGGTATAGTGGTAAGCATAGCTGCCTTCCAAGCAGTTGACCCGGGTTCGATTCCCGGCCATCGCAAAAGCTTTATATATGTACAAATAAGGCGGGAGGTAACATTGCTAATGCAAACACGATAAACCTATTATTGTATCGGATAGCATGCAATAATCAGACATACACATTGCTGCCAACAGTCTAGAGATCAATCTTGGATACATAATCAAACATAGACACATATATAGAAATACAAAAAAAAAATGTATCTTTGCAACACGAGGCCAGCTGGTTTCACCCCCTTCCTGTAGTGGGTCTCGTCGTTGTTGTTGATGAGACCCACCATAGTTCTGTCATCCGCAGACTTGAGGAAGTAGTTGGAGCTGTAGGTGGGTGTGCAGTCGTGGTTCAACAGGGTGTAGAGCAGGGGGCTGAGCACAAATCCTTGGGGGGCCCCTGTACTCAGCGTGATGGTGTCCTGTGTGTTGTCGCTGACCCGTACAGATTGCTGTCTGGCACTGAGGAAGTCCAGCAGCCAGTTGCAGAGAGAGGGGCTGAGGCCAACTTTTGTTAGTTTACAAATCAGCTGCTTTAGGATGATGGTGGTGTTGAATGCTTAGCTGAAATGTAATCGTATTCTTGCTCAGGTGCATATTCAATTAGCCTACTAAATCTGTCTATAGTTTGTGTTGAATTTTGTTGATTCTGGTTTTTAATCTTTATTGAGTGCACTCAGCACTCACTCTCACAGTATGGGACAGAGTAAGAGGGCCATCTGCTGGAAACAGTGAGCATTGTTATTCTCCTTTTCAAATGTATTTCTGGATGTTGGTAGTCGCTAGGTCCTGGTGAAAATGGTGAATTTAGAGAGGGTACTCATTGTTAAAGTCCTTTCTTTGAAGATTTATCCTATGGTTTTGAGGGACTGTTGAAAGAAAAATGTACCACCACCATATAGGCAGTACAAGGCGATGGTGGTATAGTGGTAAGCATAGCTGCCTTCCAAGCAGTTGACCCGGGTTCGATTCCCGGCCATCGCAAAAGCTTTAATATGTACAAATAAAGCGGGAGGTAACATTGGTAATGCAAACACGATAAACGTATCATTGTATCGGATAGCATGCAATAATCAGACATACACATTGCTGCCAACAGTCTAGAGATCAGTCTTGGATACATAGTCAAACATAGACATATATAGAAATACAAAAAAAATGTATCTTTGCAACACGAGGCCAGCTGGTTTCACCCCCTTCATGTAGTGGGTCTCGTCGTCGTTGTTGCTGATGAGATCCACCATAGTTCTGTCATCCGCAAACTTGAGGAAGTAGTTGGAGCTGTAAGTGGGTCAGCAGGGTGTATCGCAGGGAGCTGAGCAGACCTACAGTATGTGTTATCGCCGACCTGTACAGATTGCTGTCTGGCAGTGAGGAAGTCCAGCAGCCAGTTGCAGAGAGAGGGGCTGAGGCCAACTTTTGTTAGTTTACAAATCAGCTGCTTTAGGATGATGGTGGTGTTGAATGCTTAGCTGAAATGTAATCGTATTCTTGCTCAGGTGCATATTCAATTAGCCTACTAAATCTTTCTATAGTTTGTGTTGAGTTTTGTTCATTCTGGTTTTTAATCTTTATTGAGTGCACTCGGCACTCACTCTCACAGTATGGGACAGAGTAAGAGTGCCATCCGCTGGAAACAGTGAGCATTGTTATTCTCCTTTTCAAATGTATTTCTTGATGTTGGTAGTTGCTAGGTCCTGGTGAAAATGGTGAATTTAGAGAGGGTACTCATTGTTACAGTCCTTTCTTTGCAGATTTATCCTATGGTTTTGAGTGAATGTTTAAAAAACCATATACCACCACCAATTTAGCAGCACAAGGCGATGGTGGTATAGTGGTAAGCATAGCTGCCTTCCAAGCAGTTGACCCGGGTTCGATTCCCGGCCATCGCAAAAGCTTTAATATGTACAAATAAAGCGGGAGGTAACATTGGTAATGCAAACACGATAAACTTATCATTGTATCGGACAGCATGCAATAATCAGACATACACGTTGCTGCCAACAGTCTAGAGATCAGTCTTGGGTACATAATCAAACATAGACATATATATAATAAATAAAAAAATGTATCTTTGCAACACGACGCAACGCTGGTTTCACCCCCTTCCTGTAGTGGGTCTCGTCGTTGTTGTTGATGAGACCCACCATAGTTCTGTCATCCGCAAACTTGAGGAAGTAGTTGGAGCTGTAGGTGGGTGTGCAGTCGTGGTTCAACAGGGTGTAGAGCAGGGGGCTGAGCACACATCCTTGGAGGGCCCCTGTACTCAGCGTGATGGTGTCCTGTGTGTTGTCGCTGACCCGTACAGATTGATGTCTGGCACTGAGGAAGTCCAGCAGCCAGTTGCAGAGAGAGGGGCTGAGGCCAACTTTTGTTAGTTTACAAATCAGCTGCTTTAGGATGATGGTGGTGTTGAATGCTTAGCTGAAATGTAATCGTATTCTTGCTCAGGTGCATATTCAATTAGCCTACTAAATCTGTCTATAGTTTGTGTTGAATTTTGTTGATTCTGGTTTTTAATCTTTATTGAGTGCACTCAGCACTCACTCTCACAGTATGGGACAGAGTAAGAGGGCCATCTGCTGGAAACAGTGAGCATTGTTATTCTCCTTTTCAAATGTATTTATGGATGTTGGTAGTCGCTAGGTCCTGGTGAAAATGGTGAATTTAGAGAGGGTACTCATTGTTAAAGTCCATTCTTTGAAGATTTATCCTATGTTTTTGAGGGACTGTTGAAAGAAAAATGTACCACAACCATATAGGCAGTACAAGGCGATGGTGGTATAGTGGTAAGCATAGCTGCCTTCCAAGCAGTTGACCCGGGTTCGATTCCCGGCCATCGCAAAAGCTTTGTATATGTACAAATAAGGCGGGAGGTAACATTGCTAATGCAAACACGATAAACCTATTATTGTATCGGATAGCATGCAATAATCAGACATACACATTGCTGCCAACAGTCTAGAGATCAATCTTGGATACATAATCAAACATAGACACATATATAGAAATACAAAAAAAAATGTATCTTTGCAACACGAGGCCAGCTGGTTTCACCCGCTTCCTGTAGTGGGTCTCGTCGTTGTTGTTGATGAGACCCACCATAGTTCTGTCATCCGCAAACTTGAGGAAGTAGTTGGAGCTGTAGGTGGGTGTGCAGTCGTGGTTCAACAGGGTGTAGAGCAGGGGGCTGAGCACACATCCTTGGGGGGCCCTGTACTCAGCGTGATGGTGTCCTGTGTGTTGTCGCTGACCCGTACAGATTGCTGTCTGGCACTGAGGAAGTCCAGCAGCCAGTTGCAGAGAGAGGGGCTGAGGCCAACTTTTGTTAGTTTACAAATCAGCTGCTTTAGGATGATGGTGGTGTTGAATGCTTAGCTGAAATGTAATCGTATTCTTGCTCAGGTGCATATTCAATTAGCCTACTAAATCTCTCTATAGTTTGTGTTGAATTTTGTTGATTCTGGTTTTGAATCTTTATTGAGTGCACTCAGCACTCACTCTCACAGTATGGGACAGAGTAAGAGGGCCATCTGCTGGAAACAGTGAGCATTGTTATTCTCCTTTTCAAATGTATTTCTGGATGTTGGTAGTCGCTAGGTCCTGGTGAAAATGGTGAATTTAGAGAGGGTACTCATTGTTAAAGTCCTTTCTTTGAAGATTTATCCTATGGTTTTGAGGGACTGTTGAAAGAAAAATGTACCACCACCATATAGGCAGTACAAGGCGATGGTGGTATAGTGGTAAGCATAGCTGCCTTCCAAGCAGTTGACCCGGGTTCGATTCCCGGCCATCGCAAAAGCTTTAATATGTACAAATAAAGAGGGAGGTAACATTGGTAATGCAAACTCGATAAACGTATCATTGTATCGGATAGCATGCAATAATCAGACATACACATTGCTGCCAACAGTCGAGAGATCAGTCTTGGATACATAGTCAAACATAGACATATATAGAAATACCCAAAAAATGTATCTTTGCAATACGAGGCCAGCTGGTTTCACTCCCTTCATGTAGTGGGTCTCGTCGTCGTTGTTGCTGATGAGATCCACCATAGTTCTGTCATCCGCAAACTTGAGGAAGTAGTTGGAGCTGTAAGTGGGTCAGCAGGGTGTATCGCAGGGAGCTGAGCAGACCTATGTGTTATCGCCGACCCGTACAGATTGCTGTCTGGCAGTGAGGAAGTCCAGCAGCCAGTTGCAGAGAGAGGGGCTGAGGCCAACTTTTGTTAGTTTACAAATCAGCTGCTTTAGGATGATGGTGGTGTTGAATGCTTAGCTGAAATGTAATCGTATTCTTGCTCAGGTGCATATTCAATTAGCCTACTAAATCTTTCTATAGTTTGTGTTGAGTTTTGTTGATTCTGGTTTTTAATCTTTATTGAGTGCACTCACTCACTCTCACAGTATGGGACAGAGTAAGAGTGCCATCCGCTGGAAACAGTGAGCATTGTTATTCTCCTTTTCCAATGTATTTCTTGATGTTGGTAGTTGCTAGGTCCTGGTGAAAATGGTGAATTTAGAGAGGGTACTCATTGTTACAGTCCTTTCTTTGCAGATTTATCCTATGGTTTTGAGTGAATGTTGAAAAAACCATATACCACCACCAATTTAGCAGCACAAGGCGATGGTGGTATAGTGGTAAGCATAGCTGCCTTCCAAGCAGTTGACCCGGGTTCGATTCCCGGCCATCGCAAAAGCTTTAATATGTACAAATAAAGCGGGAGGTAACATTGGTAATGCAAACACGATAAACTTATCATTGTATCGGACAGCATGCAATAATCAGACATACACGTTGCTGCCAACAGTCTAGAGATCAGTCTTGGGTACATAATCAAACATAGACATATATATAATAAATAAAAAAATGTATCTTTGCAACACGAGGCCAGCTGGTTTCACCCCCTTCCTGTAGTGGGTCTCGTCGTTGTTGTTGATGAGACCCACCATAGTTCTGTCATCCGCAAACTTGAGGAAGTAGTTGGAGCTGTAGGTGGGTGTGCAGTCGTGGTTCAACAGGGTGTAGAGCAGGGGGCTGAGCACACATCCTTGGGGGGCCCCTGTACTCAGCGTGATGGTGTCCTGTGTGTTGTCGCTGACCCGTACAGATTGCTGTCTGGCACTGAGGAAGTCCAGCAGCCAGTTGCAGAGAGAGGGGCTGAGGCCAACTTTTGTTAGTTTACAAATCAGCTGCTTTAGGATGATGGTGGTGTTGAATGCTTAGCTGAAATGTAATCGTATTCTTGCTCAGGTGCATATTCAATTAGCCTACTAAATCTCTCTATAGTTTGTGTTGAATTTTGTTGATTCTGGTTTTGAATCTTTATTGAGTGCACTCAGCACTCACTCTCACAGTATGGGACAGAGTAAGAGGGCCATCTGCTGGAAACAGTGAGCATTGTTATTCTCCTTTTCAAATGTATTTCTGGATGTTGGTAGTCGCTAGGTCCTGGTGAAAATGGTGAATTTAGAGAGGGTACTCATTGTTACAGTCCTTTCTTTGCAGATTTATCCTATGGTTTTGAGGGACTGTTGAAAGAAAAATGTACCACCACCATATAGGCAGTACAAGGCGATGGTGGTATAGTGGTAAGCATAGCTGCCTTCCAAGCAGTTGACCCGGGTTCGATTCCCGGCCATCGCAAAAGCTTTATATATGTACAAATAAGGCGGGAGGTAACATTGCTAATGCAAACACGATAAACCTATTATTGTATCGGATAGCATGCAATAATCAGACATACACATTGCTGCCAACAGTCTAGAGATCAATCTTGGATACATAATCAAACATAGACACATATATAGAAATACAAAAAAAAAATGTATCTTTGCAACACGAGGCCAGCTGGTTTCACCCCCTTCCTGTAGTGGGTCTCGTCGTTGTTGTTGATGAGACCCACCATAGTTCTGTCATCCGCAGACTTGAGGAAGTAGTTGGAGCTGTAGGTGGGTGTGCAGTCGTGGTTCAACAGGGTGTAGAGCAGGGGGCTGAGCACAAATCCTTGGGGGGCCCCTGTACTCAGCGTGATGGTGTCCTGTGTGTTGTCGCTGACCCGTACAGATTGCTGTCTGGCACTGAGGAAGTCCAGCAGCCAGTTGCAGAGAGAGGGGCTGAGGCCAACTTTTGTTAGTTTACAAATCAGCTGCTTTAGGATGATGGTGGTGTTGAATGCTTAGCTGAAATGTAATCGTATTCTTGCTCAGGTGCATATTCAATTAGCCTACTAAATCTCTCTATAGTTTGTGTTGAATTTTGTTGATTCTGGTTTTGAATCTTTATTGAGTGCACTCAGCACTCACTCTCACAGTATGGGACAGAGTAAGAGGGCCATCTGCTGGAAACAGTGAGCATTGTTATTCTCCTTTTCAAATGTATTTCTGGATGTTGGTAGTCGCTAGGTCCTGGTGAAAATGGTGAATTTAGAGAGGGTACTCATTGTTACAGTCCTTTCTTTGCAGATTTATCCTATGGTTTTGAGTGAATGTTGAAAAAACCATATACCACCACCAATTTAGCAGCACAAGGCGATGGTGGTATAGTGGTAAGCATAGCTGCCTTCCAAGCAGTTGACCCGGGTTCGATTCCCGGCCATCGCAAAAGCTTTAATATGTACAAATAAAGCGGGAGGTAACATTGGTAATGCAAACACGATAAACTTATCATTGTATCGGACAGCATGCAATAATCAGACATACACGTTGCTGCCAACAGTCTAGAGATCAGTCTTGGGTACATAATCAAACATAGACATATATATAATAAATAAAAAAATGTATCTTTGCAACACGAGGCCAGCTGGTTTCACCCCCTTCCTGTAGTGGGTCTCGTCGTTGTTGTTGATGAGACCCACCATAGTTCTGTCATCCGCAAACTTGAGGAAGTAGTTGGAGCTGTAGGTGGGTGTGCAGTCGTGGTTCAACAGGGTGTAGAGCAGGGGGCTGAGCACACATCCTTGGGGGGCCCCTGTACTCAGCGTGATGGTGTCCTGTGTGTTGTCGCTGACCCGTACAGATTGCTGTCTGGCACTGAGGAAGTCCAGCAGCCAGTTGCAGAGAGAGGGGCTGAGGCCAACTTTTGTTAGTTTACAAATCAGCTGCTTTAGGATGATGGTGGTGTTGAATGCTTAGCTGAAATGTAATCGTATTCTTGCTCAGGTGCATATTCAATTAGCCTACTAAATCTCTCTATAGTTTGTGTTGAATTTTGTTGATTCTGGTTTTGAATCTTTATTGAGTGCACTCAGCACTCACTCTCACAGTATGGGACAGAGTAAGAGGGCCATCTGCTGGAAACAGTGAGCATTGTTATTCTCCTTTTCAAATGTATTTCTGGATGTTGGTAGTCGCTAGGTCCTGGTGAAAATGGTGAATTTAGAGAGGGTACTCATTGTTACAGTCCTTTCTTTGCAGATTTATCCTATGGTTTTGAGGGACTGTTGAAAGAAAAATGTACCACCACCATATAGGCAGTACAAGGCGATGGTGGTATAGTGGTAAGCATAGCTGCCTTCCAAGCAGTTGACCCGGGTTCGATTCCCGGCCATCGCAAAAGCTTTATATATGTACAAATAAGGCGGGAGGTAACATTGCTAATGCAAACACGATAAACCTATTATTGTATCGGATAGCATGCAATAATCAGACATACACATTGCTGCCAACAGTCTAGAGATCAATCTTGGATACATAATCAAACATAGACACATATATAGAAATACAAAAAAAAAATGTATCTTTGCAACACGAGGCCAGCTGGTTTCACCCCCTTCCTGTAGTGGGTCTCGTCGTTGTTGTTGATGAGACCCACCATAGTTCTGTCATCCGCAGACTTGAGGAAGTAGTTGGAGCTGTAGGTGGGTGTGCAGTCGTGGTTCAACAGGGTGTAGAGCAGGGGGCTGAGCACAAATCCTTGGGGGGCCCCTGTACTCAGCGTGATGGTGTCCTGTGTGTTGTCGCTGACCCGTACAGATTGCTGTCTGGCACTGAGGAAGTCCAGCAGCCAGTTGCAGAGAGAGGGGCTGAGGCCAACTTTTGTTAGTTTACAAATCAGCTGCTTTAGGATGATGGTGGTGTTGAATGCTTAGCTGAAATGTAATCGTATTCTTGCTCAGGTGCATATTCAATTAGCCTACTAAATCTGTCTATAGTTTGTGTTGAATTTTGTTGATTCTGGTTTTTAATCTTTATTGAGTGCACTCAGCACTCACTCTCACAGTATGGGACAGAGTAAGAGGGCCATCTGCTGGAAACAGTGAGCATTGTTATTCTCCTTTTCAAATGTATTTCTGGATGTTGGTAGTCGCTAGGTCCTGGTGAAAATGGTGAATTTAGAGAGGGTACTCATTGTTAAAGTCCTTTCTTTGAAGATTTATCCTATGGTTTTGAGGGACTGTTGAAAGAAAAATGTACCACCACCATATAGGCAGTACAAGGCGATGGTGGTATAGTGGTAAGCATAGCTGCCTTCCAAGCAGTTGACCCGGGTTCGATTCCCGGCCATCGCAAAAGCTTTAATATGTACAAATAAAGCGGGAGGTAACATTGGTAATACAAACACGATAAACGTATCATTGTATCGGATAGCATGCAATAATCAGACATACACATTGCTGCCAACAGTCTAGAGATCAGTCTTGGATACATAGTCAAACATAGACATATATAGAAATACAAAAAAAATGTATCTTTGCAACACGAGGCCAGCTGGTTTCACCCCCTTCATGTAGTGGGTCTCGTCGTCGTTGTTGCTGATGAGATCCACCATAGTTCTGTCATCCGCAAACTTGAGGAAGTAGTTGGAGCTGTAAGTGGGTCAGCAGGGTGTATCGCAGGGAGCTGAGCAGACCTACAGTATGTGTTATCGCCGACCTGTACAGATTGCTGTCTGGCAGTGAGGAAGTCCAGCAGCCAGTTGCAGAGAGAGGGGCTGAGGCCAACTTTTGTTAGTTTACAAATCAGCTGCTTTAGGATGATGGTGGTGTTGAATGCTTAGCTGAAATGTAATCGTATTCTTGCTCAGGTGCATATTCAATTAGCCTACTAAATCTTTCTATAGTTTGTGTTGAGTTTTGTTCATTCTGGTTTTTAATCTTTATTGAGTGCACTCGGCACTCACTCTCACAGTATGGGACAGAGTAAGAGTGCCATCCGCTGGAAACAGTGAGCATTGTTATTCTCCTTTTCAAATGTATTTCTTGATGTTGGTAGTTGCTAGGTCCTGGTGAAAATGGTGAATTTAGAGAGGGTACTCATTGTTACAGTCCTTTCTTTGCAGATTTATCCTATGGTTTTGAGTGAATGTTGAAAAAACCATATACCACCACCAATTTAGCAGCACAAGGCGATGGTGGTATAGTGGTAAGCATAGCTGCCTTCCAAGCAGTTGACCCGGGTTCGATTCCCGGCCATCGCAAAAGCTTTAATATGTACAAATAAAGCGGGAGGTAACATTGGTAATGCAAACACGATAAACTTATCATTGTATCGGACAGCATGCAATAATCAGACATACACGTTGCTGCCAACAGTCTAGAGATCAGTCTTGGGTACATAATCAAACATAGACATATATATAATAAATAAAAAAATGTATCTTTGCAACACGAGGCCAGCTGGTTTCACCCCCTTCCTGTAGTGGGTCTCGTCGTTGTTGCTGATGAGAGACCCACCATAGTTCTGTCATCCGCAAACTTGAGGAAGTAGTTGGAGCTGTAGGTGGGTGTGCAGTCGTGGGTCAACAGGGTGTAGAGCAGGGGGCTGAGCACACATCCTTGGGGGGCCCCTGTACTCACCCTGATGGTGTCCTGTGTGTTGTCGCTGACCCGTACAGATTGCTGTCTGGCACTGAGGAAGTCCAGCAGCCAGTTGCAGAGAGAGGGGCTGAGGCCAACTTTTGTTAGTTTACAAATCAGCTGCTTTAGGATGATGGTGGTGTTGAATGCTTAGCTAAAATGTAATCGTATTCTTGCTCAGGTGCATATTCAATTAGCCTACTAAATCTGTCTATAGTTTGTGTTGAGTTTTGTTGATTCTTGTTTTGAATCTTTATTGAGTGCACTCAGCACTCACTCTCACAGTATGGGACAGAGTAAGAGGGCCATCTGCTGGAAACAGTGAGCATTGTTATTCTCCTTTTCAAATGTATTTCTGGATGTTGGTAGTCGCTAGGTCCTGGTGAAAATTGTGAATTTAGAGAGGGTACTCATTGTTACAGTCCTTTCTTTGCAGATTTATCCTATGGTTTTGAGTGAATATTGAAAAAAACATATACCACCACCAATTTAGCAGCACAAGGCGATGGTGGTATAGTGGTAAGCATAGCTGCCTTCCAAGCAGTTGACCCGGGTTCGATTCCCGGCCATCGCAAAAGCTTTAATATGTACAAATAAAGCGGGAGGTAACATTGGTAATGCAAACTCGATAAACGTATCATTGTATCGGATAGCATGCAATAATCAGACATACACATTGCTGCCAACAGTCGAGAGATCAGTCTTGGATACATAGTCAAACATAGACATATATAGAAATACCCAAAAAATGTATCTTTGCAATACGAGGCCAGCTGGTTTCACTCCCTTCGTGTAGTGGGTCTCGTCGTCGTTGTTGCTGATGAGATCCACCATAGTTCTGTCATCCGCAAACTTGAGGAAGTAGTTGGAGCTGTAAGTGGGTCAGCAGGGTGTATCGCAGGGAGCTGAGCAGACCTATGTGTTATCGCCGACCCGTACAGATTGCTGTCTGGCACTGAGGAAGTCCAGCAGCCAGTTGCAGAGAGAGGGGCTGAGGCCAACTTTTGTTAGTTTACAAATCAGCTGCTTTAGGATGATGGTGGTGTTGAATGCTTAGCTGAAATGTAATCGTATTCTTGCTCAGGTGCATATTCAATTAGCCTACTAAATCTTTCTATAGTTTGTGTTGAGTTTTGTTGATTCTGGTTTTTAATCTTTATTGAGTGCACTCGGCACTCACTCTCACAGTATGGGACAGAGTAAGAGTGCCATCCGCTGGAAACAGTGAGCATTGTTATTCTCCTTTTCCAATGTATTTCTTGATGTTGGTAGTTGCTAGGTCCTGGTGAAAATGGTGAATTTAGAGAGGGTACTCATTGTTACAGTCCTTTCTTTGCAGATTTATCCTATGGTTTTGAGTGAATGTTGAAAAAACCATATACCACCACCAATTTAGCAGCACAAGGCGATGGTGGTATAGTGGTAAGCATAGCTGCCTTCCAAGCAGTTGACCCGGGTTCGATTCCCGGCCATCGCAAAAGCTTTAATATGTACAAATAAAGCGGGAGGTAACATTGGTAATGCAAACACGATAAACTTATCATTGTATCGGACAGCATGCAATAATCAGACATACACGTTGCTGCCAACAGTCTAGAGATCAGTCTTGGGTACATAATCAAACATAGACATATATATAATAAATAAAAAAATGTATCTTTGCAACACGAGGCCAGCTGGTTTCACCCCCTTCCTGTAGTGGGTCTCGTCGTTGTTGTTGATGAGACCCACCATAGTTCTGTCATCCGCAAACTTGAGGAAGTAGTTGGAGCTGTAGGTGGGTGTGCAGTCGTGGTTCAACAGGGTGTAGAGCAGGGGGCTGAGCACACATCCTTGGGGGGCCCCTGTACTCAGCGTGATGGTGTCCTGTGTGTTGTCGCTGACCCGTACAGATTGCTGTCTGGCACTGAGGAAGTCCAGCAGCCAGTTGCAGAGAGAGGGGCTGAGGCCAACTTTTGTTAGTTTACAAATCAGCTGCTTTAGGATGATGGTGGTGTTGAATGCTTAGCTGAAATGTAATCGTATTCTTGCTCAGGTGCATATTCAATTAGCCTACTAAATCTCTCTATAGTTTGTGTTGAATTTTGTTGATTCTGGTTTTGAATCTTTATTGAGTGCACTCAGCACTCACTCTCACAGTATGGGACAGAGTAAGAGGGCCATCTGCTGGAAACAGTGAGCATTGTTATTCTCCTTTTCAAATGTATTTCTGGATGTTGGTAGTCGCTAGGTCCTGGTGAAAATGGTGAATTTAGAGAGGGTACTCATTGTTACAGTCCTTTCTTTGCAGATTTATCCTATGGTTTTGAGGGACTGTTGAAAGAAAAATGTACCACCACCATATAGGCAGTACAAGGCGATGGTGGTATAGTGGTAAGCATAGCTGCCTTCCAAGCAGTTGACCCGGGTTCGATTCCCGGCCATCGCAAAAGCTTTATATATGTACAAATAAGGCGGGAGGTAACATTGCTAATGCAAACACGATAAACCTATTATTGTATCGGATAGCATGCAATAATCAGACATACACATTGCTGCCAACAGTCTAGAGATCAATCTTGGATACATAATCAAACATAGACACATATATAGAAATACAAAAAAAAAATGTATCTTTGCAACACGAGGGCAGCTGGTTTCACCCCCTTCCTGTAGTGGGTCTCGTCGTTGTTGTTGATGAGACCCACCATAGTTCTGTCATCCGCAGACTTGAGGAAGTAGTTGGAGCTGTAGGTGGGTGTGCAGTCGTGGTTCAACAGGGTGTAGAGCAGGGGGCTGAGCACAAATCCTTGGGGGGCCCCTGTACTCAGCGTGATGGTGTCCTGTGTGTTGTCGCTGACCCGTACAGATTGCTGTCTGGCACTGAGGAAGTCCAGCAGCCAGTTGCAGAGAGAGGGGCTGAGGCCAACTTTTGTTAGTTTACAAATCAGCTGCTTTAGGATGATGGTGGTGTTGAATGCTTAGCTGAAATGTAATCGTATTCTTGCTCAGGTGCATATTCAATTAGCCTACTAAATCTGTCTATAGTTTGTGTTGAATTTTGTTGATTCTGGTTTTTAATCTTTATTGAGTGCACTCAGCACTCACTCTCACAGTATGGGACAGAGTAAGAGGGCCATCTGCTGGAAACAGTGAGCATTGTTATTCTCCTTTTCAAATGTATTTCTGGATGTTGGTAGTCGCTAGGTCCTGGTGAAAATGGTGAATTTAGAGAGGGTACTCATTGTTAAAGTCCTTTCTTTGAAGATTTATCCTATGGTTTTGAGGGACTGTTGAAAGAAAAATGTACCACCACCATATAGGCAGTACAAGGCGATGGTGGTATAGTGGTAAGCATAGCTGCCTTCCAAGCAGTTGACCCGGGTTCGATTCCCGGCCATCGCAAAAGCTTTAATATGTACAAATAAAGCGGGAGGTAACATTGGTAATGCAAACACGATAAACGTATCATTGTATCGGATAGCATGCAATAATCAGACATACACATTGCTGCCAACAGTCTAGAGATCAGTCTTGGATACATAGTCAAACATAGACATATATAGAAATACAAAAAAAATGTATCTTTGCAACACGAGGCCAGCTGGTTTCACCCCCTTCATGTAGTGGGTCTCGTCGTCGTTGTTGCTGATGAGATCCACCATAGTTCTGTCATCCGCAAACTTGAGGAAGTAGTTGGAGCTGTAAGTGGGTCAGCAGGGTGTATCGCAGGGAGCTGAGCAGACCTACAGTATGTGTTATCGCCGACCTGTACAGATTGCTGTCTGGCAGTGAGGAAGTCCAGCAGCCAGTTGCAGAGAGAGGGGCTGAGGCCAACTTTTGTTAGTTTACAAATCAGCTGCTTTAGGATGATGGTGGTGTTGAATGCTTAGCTGAAATGTAATCGTATTCTTGCTCAGGTGCATATTCAATTAGCCTACTAAATCTTTCTATAGTTTGTGTTGAGTTTTGTTCATTCTGGTTTTTAATCTTTATTGAGTGCACTCGGCACTCACTCTCACAGTATGGGACAGAGTAAGAGTGCCATCCGCTGGAAACAGTGAGCATTGTTATTCTCCTTTTCAAATGTATTTCTTGATGTTGGTAGTTGCTAGGTCCTGGTGAAAATGGTGAATTTAGAGAGGGTACTCATTGTTACAGTCCTTTCTTTGCAGATTTATCCTATGGTTTTGAGTGAATGTTGAAAAAACCATATACCACCACCAATTTAGCAGCACAAGGCGATGGTGGTATAGTGGTAAGCATAGCTGCCTTCCAAGCAGTTGACCCGGGTTCGATTCCCGGCCATCGCAAAAGCTTTAATATGTACAAATAAAGCGGGAGGTAACATTGGTAATGCAAACACGATAAACTTATCATTGTATCGGACAGCATGCAATAATCAGACATACACGTTGCTGCCAACAGTCTAGAGATCAGTCTTGGGTACATAATCAAACATAGACATATATATAATAAATAAAAAAATGTATCTTTGCAACACGAGGCCAGCTGGTTTCACCCCCTTCCTGTAGTGGGTCTCGTCGTTGTTGCTGATGAGAGACCCACCATAGTTCTGTCATCCGCAAACTTGAGGAAGTAGTTGGAGCTGTAGGTGGGTGTGCAGTCGTGGGTCAACAGGGTGTAGAGCAGGGGGCTGAGCACACATCCTTGGGGGGCCCCTGTACTCACCCTGATGGTGTCCTGTGTGTTGTCGCTGACCCGTACAGATTGCTGTCTGGCACTGAGGAAGTCCAGCAGCCAGTTGCAGAGAGAGGGGCTGAGGCCAACTTTTGTTAGTTTACAAATCAGCTGCTTTAGGATGATGGTGGTGTTGAATGCTTAGCTGAAATGTAATCGTATTCTTGCTCAGGTGCATATTCAATTAGCCTACTAAATCTGTCTATAGTTTGTGTTGAGTTTTGTTGATTCTTGTTTTGAATCTTTATTGAGTGCACTCAGCACTCACTCTCACAGTATGGGACAGAGTAAGAGGGCCATCTGCTGGAAACAGTGAGCATTGTTATTCTCCTTTTCAAATGTATTTCTGGATGTTGGTAGTCGCTAGGTCCTGGTGAAAATTGTGAATTTAGAGAGGGTACTCATTGTTACAGTCCTTTCTTTGCAGATTTATCCTATGGTTTTGAGTGAATATTGAAAAAAACATATACCACCACCAATTTAGCAGCACAAGGCGATGGTGGTATAGTGGTAAGCATAGCTGCCTTCCAAGCAGTTGACCCGGGTTCGATTCCCGGCCATCGCAAAAGCTTTAATATGTACAAATAAAGCGGGAGGTAACATTGGTAATGCAAACTCGATAAACGTATCATTGTATCGGATAGCATGCAATAATCAGACATACACATTGCTGCCAACAGTCGAGAGATCAGTCTTGGATACATAGTCAAACATAGACATATATAGAAATACCCAAAAAATGTATCTTTGCAATACGAGGCCAGCTGGTTTCACTCCCTTCGTGTAGTGGGTCTCGTCGTCGTTGTTGCTGATGAGATCCACCATAGTTCTGTCATCCGCAAACTTGAGGAAGTAGTTGGAGCTGTAAGTGGGTCAGCAGGGTGTATCGCAGGGAGCTGAGCAGACCTATGTGTTATCGCCGACCCGTACAGATTGCTGTCTGGCACTGAGGAAGTCCAGCAGCCAGTTGCAGAGAGAGGGGCTGAGGCCAACTTTTGTTAGTTTACAAATCAGCTGCTTTAGGATGATGGTGGTGTTGAATGCTTAGCTGAAATGTAATCGTATTCTTGCTCAGGTGCATATTCAATTAGCCTACTAAATCTTTCTATAGTTTGTGTTGAGTTTTGTTGATTCTGGTTTTTAATCTTTATTGAGTGCACTCGGCACTCACTCTCACAGTATGGGACAGAGTAAGAGTGCCATCCGCTGGAAACAGTGAGCATTGTTATTCTCCTTTTCCAATGTATTTCTTGATGTTGGTAGTTGCTAGGTCCTGGTGAAAATGGTGAATTTAGAGAGGGTACTCATTGTTACAGTCCTTTCTTTGCAGATTTATCCTATGGTTTTGAGTGAATGTTGAAAAAACCATATACCACCACCAATTTAGCAGCACAAGGCGATGGTGGTATAGTGGTAAGCATAGCTGCCTTCCAAGCAGTTGACCCGGGTTCGATTCCCGGCCATCGCAAAAGCTTTAATATGTACAAATAAAGCGGGAGGTAACATTGTTAATGCAAACACGATAAACTTATCATTGTATCGGACAGCATGCAATAATCAGACATACACGTTGCTGTCAACAGTCTAGAGATCAGTCTTGGGTACATAATCAAACATAGACATATATATAATAAATAAAAAAATGTATCTTTGCAACACGACGCAACGCTGGTTTCACCCCCTTCCTGTAGTGGGTCTCGTCGTTGTTGTTGATGAGACCCACCATAGTTCTGTCATCCGCAAACTTGAGGAAGTAGTTGGAGCTGTAGGTGGGTGTGCAGTCGTGGTTCAACAGGGTGTAGAGCAGGGGGCTGAGCACACATCCTTGGAGGGCCCCTGTACTCAGCGTGATGGTGTCCTGTGTGTTGTCGCTGACCCGTACAGATTGATGTCTGGCACTGAGGAAGTCCAGCAGCCAGTTGCAGAGAGAGGGGCTGAGGCCAACTTTTGTTAGTTTACAAATCAGCTGCTTTAGGATGATGGTGGTGTTGAATGCTTAGCTGAAATGTAATCGTATTCTTGCTCAGGTGCATATTCAATTAGCCTACTAAATCTGTCTATAGTTTGTGTTGAATTTTGTTGATTCTGGTTTTTAATCTTTATTGAGTGCACTCAGCACTCACTCTCACAGTATGGGACAGAGTAAGAGGGCCATCTGCTGGAAACAGTGAGCATTGTTATTCTCCTTTTCAAATGTATTTATGGATGTTGGTAGTCGCTAGGTCCTGGTGAAAATGGTGAATTTAGAGAGGGTACTCATTGTTAAAGTCCATTCTTTGAAGATTTATCCTATGTTTTTGAGGGACTGTTGAAAGAAAAATGTACCACCACCATATAGGCAGTACAAGGCGATGGTGGTATAGTGGTAAGCATAGCTGCCTTCCAAGCAGTTGACCCGGGTTCGATTCCCGGCCATCGCAAAAGCTTTGTATATGTACAAATAAGGCGGGAGGTAACATTGCTAATGCAAACACGATAAACCTATTATTGTATCGGATAGCATGCAATAATCAGACATACACATTGCTGCCAACAGTCTAGAGATCAATCTTGGATACATAATCAAACATAGACACATATATAGAAATACAAAAAAAAATGTATCTTTGCAACACGAGGCCAGCTGGTTTCACCCGCTTCCTGTAGTGGGTCTCGTCGTTGTTGTTGATGAGACCCACCATAGTTCTGTCATCCGCAAACTTGAGGAAGTAGTTGGAGCTGTAGGTGGGTGTGCAGTCGTGGTTCAACAGGGTGTAGAGCAGGGGGCTGAGCACACATCCTTGGGGGGCCCTGTACTCAGCGTGATGGTGTCCTGTGTGTTGTCGCTGACCCGTACAGATTGCTGTCTGGCACTGAGGAAGTCCAGCAGCCAGTTGCAGAGAGAGGGGCTGAGGCCAACTTTTGTTAGTTTACAAATCAGCTGCTTTAGGATGATGGTGGTGTTGAATGCTTAGCTGAAATGTAATCGTATTCTTGCTCAGGTGCATATTCAATTAGCCTACTAAATCTCTCTATAGTTTGTGTTGAATTTTGTTGATTCTGGTTTTGAATCTTTATTGAGTGCACTCAGCACTCACTCTCACAGTATGGGACAGAGTAAGAGGGCCATCTGCTGGAAACAGTGAGCATTGTTATTCTCCTTTTCAAATGTATTTCTGGATGTTGGTAGTCGCTAGGTCCTGGTGAAAATGGTGAATTTAGAGAGGGTACTCATTGTTAAAGTCCTTTCTTTGAAGATTTATCCTATGGTTTTGAGGGACTGTTGAAAGAAAAATGTACCACCACCATATAGGCAGTACAAGGCGATGGTGGTATAGTGGTAAGCATAGATGCCTTCCAAGCAGTTGACCCGGGTTCGATTCCCGGCCATCGCAAAAGCTTTATATGTACAAATAAGGCGGGAGGTAACATTGCTAATGCAAACACGATAAACCTATTATTGTATCGGATAGCATGCAATAATCAGACATACACATTGCTGCCAACAGTCTAGAGATCAATCTTGGATACATAATCAAACATAGACACATATATAGAAATACAAAAAAAATGTATCTTTGCAACACGAGGCCAGCTGGTTTCACCCCCTTCATGTAGTGGGTCTCGTCGTCGTTGTTGCTGATGAGATCCACCATAGTCCTGTCATCCGCAAACTTGAGGAAGTAGTTGGAGCTGTAAGTGGGTCAGCAGGGTGTATCGCAGGGAGCTGAGCAGACCTACAGTATGTGTTATCGCCGACCTGTACAGATTGCTGTCTGGCAGTGAGGAAGTCCAGCAGCCAGTTGCAGAGAGAGGGGCTGAGGCCAACTTTTGTTAGTTTACAAATCAGCTGCTTTAGGATGATGGTGGTGTTGAATGCTTAGCTGAAATGTAATCGTATTCTTGCTCAGGTGCATATTCAATTAGCCTACTAAATCTGTCTATAGTTTGTGTTGAATTTTGTTGATTCTGGTTTTTAATCTTTATTGAGTGCACTCAGCACTCACTCTCACAGTATGGGACAGAGTAAGAGGGCCATCTGCTGGAAACAGTGAGCATTGTTATTCTCCTTTTCAAATGTATTTCTGGATGTTGGTAGTCGCTAGGTCCTGGTGAAAATGGTGAATTTAGAGAGGGTACTCATTGTTAAAGTCCTTTCTTTGAAGATTTATCCTATGGTTTTGAGGGACTGTTGAAAGAAAAATGTACCACCACCATATAGGCAGTACAAGGCGATGGTGGTATAGTGGTAAGCATAGCTGCCTTCCAAGCAGTTGACCCGGGTTCGATTCCCGGCCATCGCAAAAGCTTTAATATGTACAAATAAAGCGGGAGGTAACATTGGTAATGCAAACACGATAAACGTATCATTGTATCGGATAGCATGCAATAATCAGACATACACATTGCTGCCAACAGTCTAGAGATCAGTCTTGGATACATAGTCAAACATAGACATATATAGAAATACAAAAAAAAATGTATCTTTGCAACACGAGGCCAGCTGGTTTCACCCGCTTCCTGTAGTGGGTCTCGTCGTTGTTGTTGATGAGACCCACCATAGTTCTGTCATCCGCAAACTTGAGGAAGTAGTTGGAGCTGTAGGTGGGTGTGCAGTCGTGGTTCAACAGGGTGTAGAGCAGGGGGCTGAGCACACATCCTTGGGGGGCCCTGTACTCAGCGTGATGGTGTCCTGTGTGTTGTCGCTGACCCGTACAGATTGCTGTCTGGCACTGAGGAAGTCCAGCAGCCAGTTGCAGAGAGAGGGGCTGAGGCCAACTTTTGTTAGTTTACAAATCAGCTGCTTTAGGATGATGGTGGTGTTGAATGCTTAGCTGAAATGTAATCGTATTCTTGCTCAGGTGCATATTCAATTAGCCTACTAAATCTCTCTATAGTTTGTGTTGAATTTTGTTGATTCTGGTTTTGAATCTTTATTGAGTGCACTCAGCACTCACTCTCACAGTATGGGACAGAGTAAGAGGGCCATCTGCTGGAAACAGTGAGCATTGTTATTCTCCTTTTCAAATGTATTTCTGGATGTTGGTAGTCGCTAGGTCCTGGTGAAAATGGTGAATTTAGAGAGGGTACTCATTGTTAAAGTCCTTTCTTTGAAGATTTATCCTATGGTTTTGAGGGACTGTTGAAAGAAAAATGTACCACCACCATATAGGCAGTACAAGGCGATGGTGGTATAGTGGTAAGCATAGATGCCTTCCAAGCAGTTGACCCGGGTTCGATTCCCGGCCATCGCAAAAGCTTTATATGTACAAATAAGGCGGGAGGTAACATTGCTAATGCAAACACGATAAACCTATTATTGTATCGGATAGCATGCAATAATCAGACATACACATTGCTGCCAACAGTCTAGAGATCAATCTTGGATACATAATCAAACATAGACACATATATAGAAATACAAAAAAAATGTATCTTTGCAACACGAGGCCAGCTGGTTTCACCCCCTTCATGTAGTGGGTCTCGTCGTCGTTGTTGCTGATGAGATCCACCATAGTCCTGTCATCCGCAAACTTGAGGAAGTAGTTGGAGCTGTAAGTGGGTCAGCAGGGTGTATCGCAGGGAGCTGAGCAGACCTACAGTATGTGTTATCGCCGACCTGTACAGATTGCTGTCTGGCAGTGAGGAAGTCCAGCAGCCAGTTGCAGAGAGAGGGGCTGAGGCCAACTTTTGTTAGTTTACAAATCAGCTGCTTTAGGATGATGGTGGTGTTGAATGCTTAGCTGAAATGTAATCGTATTCTTGCTCAGGTGCATATTCAATTAGCCTACTAAATCTGTCTATAGTTTGTGTTGAATTTTGTTGATTCTGGTTTTTAATCTTTATTGAGTGCACTCAGCACTCACTCTCACAGTATGGGACAGAGTAAGAGGGCCATCTGCTGGAAACAGTGAGCATTGTTATTCTCCTTTTCAAATGTATTTCTGGATGTTGGTAGTCGCTAGGTCCTGGTGAAAATGGTGAATTTAGAGAGGGTACTCATTGTTAAAGTCCTTTCTTTGAAGATTTATCCTATGGTTTTGAGGGACTGTTGAAAGAAAAATGTACCACCACCATATAGGCAGTACAAGGCGATGGTGGTATAGTGGTAAGCATAGCTGCCTTCCAAGCAGTTGACCCGGGTTCGATTCCCGGCCATCGCAAAAGCTTTAATATGTACAAATAAAGCGGGAGGTAACATTGGTAATGCAAACACGATAAACGTATCATTGTATCGGATAGCATGCAATAATCAGACATACACATTGCTGCCAACAGTCTAGAGATCAGTCTTGGATACATAGTCAAACATAGACATATATAGAAATACAAAAAAAATGTATCTTTGCAACACGAGGCCAGCTGGTTTCACCCCCTTCATGTAGTGGGTCTCGTCGTCGTTGTTGCTGATGAGATCCACCATAGTTCTGTCATCCGCAAACTTGAGGAAGTAGTTGGAGCTGTAAGTGGGTCAGCAGGGTGTATCGCAGGGAGCTGAGCAGACCTACAGTATGTGTTATCGCCGACCTGTACAGATTGCTGTCTGGCAGTGAGGAAGTCCAGCAGCCAGTTGCAGAGAGAGGGGCTGAGGCCAACTTTTGTTAGTTTACAAATCAGCTGCTTTAGGATGATGGTGGTGTTGAATGCTTAGCTGAAATGTAATCGTATTCTTGCTCAGGTGCATATTCAATTAGCCTACTAAATCTTTCTATAGTTTGTGTTGAGTTTTGTTCATTCTGGTTTTTAATCTTTATTGAGTGCACTCGGCACTCACTCTCACAGTATGGGACAGAGTAAGAGTGCCATCCGCTGGAAACAGTGAGCATTGTTATTCTCCTTTTCAAATGTATTTCTTGATGTTGGTAGTTGCTAGGTCCTGGTGAAAATGGTGAATTTAGAGAGGGTACTCATTGTTACAGTCCTTTCTTTGCAGATTTATCCTATGGTTTTGAGTGAATGTTGAAAAAACCATATACCACCACCAATTTAGCAGCACAAGGCGATGGTGGTATAGTGGTAAGCATAGCTGCCTTCCAAGCAGTTGACCCGGGTTCGATTCCCGGCCATCGCAAAAGCTTTAATATGTACAAATAAAGCGGGAGGTAACATTGGTAATGCAAACACGATAAACTTATCATTGTATCGGACAGCATGCAATAATCAGACATACACGTTGCTGCCAACAGTCTAGAGATCAGTCTTGGGTACATAATCAAACATAGACATATATATAATAAATAAAAAAATGTATCTTTGCAACACGAGGCCAGCTGGTTTCACCCCCTTCCTGTAGTGGGTCTCGTCGTTGTTGCTGATGAGAGACCCACCATAGTTCTGTCATCCGCAAACTTGAGGAAGTAGTTGGAGCTGTAGGTGGGTGTGCAGTCGTGGGTCAACAGGGTGTAGAGCAGGGGGCTGAGCACACATCCTTGGGGGGCCCCTGTACTCACCCTGATGGTGTCCTGTGTGTTGTCGCTGACCCGTACAGATTGCTGTCTGGCACTGAGGAAGTCCAGCAGCCAGTTGCAGAGAGAGGGGCTGAGGCCAACTTTTGTTAGTTTACAAATCAGCTGCTTTAGGATGATGGTGGTGTTGAATGCTTAGCTGAAATGTAATCGTATTCTTGCTCAGGTGCATATTCAATTAGCCTACTAAATCTGTCTATAGTTTGTGTTGAGTTTTGTTGATTCTTGTTTTGAATCTTTATTGAGTGCACTCAGCACTCACTCTCACAGTATGGGACAGAGTAAGAGGGCCATCTGCTGGAAACAGTGAGCATTGTTATTCTCCTTTTCAAATGTATTTCTGGATGTTGGTAGTCGCTAGGTCCTGGTGAAAATTGTGAATTTAGAGAGGGTACTCATTGTTACAGTCCTTTCTTTGCAGATTTATCCTATGGTTTTGAGTGAATATTGAAAAAAACATATACCACCACCAATTTAGCAGCACAAGGCGATGGTGGTATAGTGGTAAGCATAGCTGCCTTCCAAGCAGTTGACCCGGGTTCGATTCCCGGCCATCGCAAAAGCTTTAATATGTACAAATAAAGCGGGAGGTAACATTGGTAATGCAAACTCGATAAACGTATCATTGTATCGGATAGCATGCAATAATCAGACATACACATTGCTGCCAACAGTCGAGAGATCAGTCTTGGATACATAGTCAAACATAGACATATATAGAAATACCCAAAAAATGTATCTTTGCAATACGAGGCCAGCTGGTTTCACTCCCTTCGTGTAGTGGGTCTCGTCGTCGTTGTTGCTGATGAGATCCACCATAGTTCTGTCATCCGCAAACTTGAGGAAGTAGTTGGAGCTGTAAGTGGGTCAGCAGGGTGTATCGCAGGGAGCTGAGCAGACCTATGTGTTATCGCCGACCCGTACAGATTGCTGTCTGGCACTGAGGAAGTCCAGCAGCCAGTTGCAGAGAGAGGGGCTGAGGCCAACTTTTGTTAGTTTACAAATCAGCTGCTTTAGGATGATGGTGGTGTTGAATGCTTAGCTGAAATGTAATCGTATTCTTGCTCAGGTGCATATTCAATTAGCCTACTAAATCTTTCTATAGTTTGTGTTGAGTTTTGTTCATTCTGGTTTTTAATCTTTATTGAGTGCACTCGGCACTCACTCTCACAGTATGGGACAGAGTAAGAGTGCCATCCGCTGGAAACAGTGAGCATTGTTATTCTCCTTTTCCAATGTATTTCTTGATGTTGGTAGTTGCTAGGTCCTGGTGAAAATGGTGAATTTAGAGAGGGTACTCATTGTTACAGTCCTTTCTTTGCAGATTTATCCTATGGTTTTGAGTGAATGTTGAAAAAACCATATACCACCACCAATTTAGCAGCACAAGGCGATGGTGGTATAGTGGTAAGCATAGCTGCCTTCCAAGCAGTTGACCCGGGTTCGATTCCCGGCCATCGCAAAAGCTTTAATATGTACAAATAAAGCGGGAGGTAACATTGTTAATGCAAACACGATAAACTTATCATTGTATCGGACAGCATGCAATAATCAGACATACACGTTGCTGTCAACAGTCTAGAGATCAGTCTTGGGTACATAATCAAACATAGACATATATATAATAAATAAAAAAATGTATCTTTGCAACACGACGCAACGCTGGTTTCACCCCCTTCCTGTAGTGGGTCTCGTCGTTGTTGTTGATGAGACCCACCATAGTTCTGTCATCCGCAAACTTGAGGAAGTAGTTGGAGCTGTAGGTGGGTGTGCAGTCGTGGTTCAACAGGGTGTAGAGCAGGGGGCTGAGCACACATCGTTGGAGGGCCCCTGTACTCAGCGTGATGGTGTCCTGTGTGTTGTCGCTGACCCGTACAGATTGATGTCTGGCACTGAGGAAGTCCAGCAGCCAGTTGCAGAGAGAGGGGCTGAGGCCAACTTTTGTTAGTTTACAAATCAGCTGCTTTAGGATGATGGTGGTGTTGAATGCTTAGCTGAAATGTAATCGTATTCTTGCTCAGGTGCATATTCAATTAGCCTACTAAATCTGTCTATAGTTTGTGTTGAATTTTGTTGATTCTGGTTTTTAATCTTTATTGAGTGCACTCAGCACTCACTCTCACAGTATGGGACAGAGTAAGAGGGCCATCTGCTGGAAACAGTGAGCATTGTTATTCTCCTTTTCAAATGTATTTATGGATGTTGGTAGTCGCTAGGTCCTGGTGAAAATGGTGAATTTAGAGAGGGTACTCATTGTTAAAGTCCATTCTTTGAAGATTTATCCTATGTTTTTGAGGGACTGTTGAAAGAAAAATGTACCACCACCATATAGGCAGTACAAGGCGATGGTGGTATAGTGGTAAGCATAGCTGCCTTCCAAGCAGTTGACCCGGGTTCGATTCCCGGCCATCGCAAAAGCTTTGTATATGTACAAATAAGGCGGGAGGTAACATTGCTAATGCAAACACGATAAACCTATTATTGTATCGGATAGCATGCAATAATCAGACATACACATTGCTGCCAACAGTCTAGAGATCAATCTTGGATACATAATCAAACATAGACACATATATAGAAATACAAAAAAAAATGTATCTTTGCAACACGAGGCCAGCTGGTTTCACCCGCTTCCTGTAGTGGGTCTCGTCGTTGTTGTTGATGAGACCCACCATAGTTCTGTCATCCGCAAACTTGAGGAAGTAGTTGGAGCTGTAGGTGGGTGTGCAGTCGTGGTTCAACAGGGTGTAGAGCAGGGGGCTGAGCACACATCCTTGGGGGGCCCTGTACTCAGCGTGATGGTGTCCTGTGTGTTGTCGCTGACCCGTACAGATTGCTGTCTGGCACTGAGGAAGTCCAGCAGCCAGTTGCAGAGAGAGGGGCTGAGGCCAACTTTTGTTAGTTTACAAATCAGCTGCTTTAGGATGATGGTGGTGTTGAATGCTTAGCTGAAATGTAATCGTATTCTTGCTCAGGTGCATATTCAATTAGCCTACTAAATCTCTCTATAGTTTGTGTTGAATTTTGTTGATTCTGGTTTTTAATCTTTATTGAGTGCACTCAGCACTCACTCTCACAGTATGGGACAGAGTAAGAGTGCCATCTGCTGGAAACAGTGAGCATTGTTATTCTCCTTTTCAAATGTATTTCTGGATGTTGGTAGTCGCTAGGTCCTGGTGAAAATGGTGAATTTAGAGAGGGTACTCATTGTTAAAGTCCTTTCTTTGAAGATTTATCCTATGGTTTTGAGGGACTGTTGAAAGAAAAATGTACCACCACCATATAGGCAGTACAAGGCGATGGTGGTATAGTGGTAAGCATAGATGCCTTCCAAGCAGTTGACCCGGGTTCGATTCCCGGCCATCGCAAAAGCTTTATATGTACAAATAAGGCGGGAGGTAACATTGCTAATGCAAACACGATAAACCTATTATTGTATCGGATAGCATGCAATAATCAGACATACACATTGCTGCCAACAGTCTAGAGATCAATCTTGGATACATAATCAAACATAGACACATATATAGAAATACAAAAAAAATGTATCTTTGCAACACGAGGCCAGCTGGTTTCACCCCCTTCATGTAGTGGGTCTCGTCGTCGTTGTTGCTGATGAGATCCACCATAGTCCTGTCATCCGCAAACTTGAGGAAGTAGTTGGAGCTGTAAGTGGGTCAGCAGGGTGTATCGCAGGGAGCTGAGCAGACCTACAGTATGTGTTATCGCCGACCTGTACAGATTGCTGTCTGGCAGTGAGGAAGTCCAGCAGCCAGTTGCAGAGAGAGGGGCTGAGGCCAACTTTTGTTAGTTTACAAATCAGCTGCTTTAGGATGATGGTGGTGTTGAATGCTTAGCTGAAATGTAATCGTATTCTTGCTCAGGTGCATATTCAATTAGCCTACTAAATCTTTCTATAGTTTGTGTTGAGTTTTGTTCATTCTGGTTTTTAATCTTTATTGAGTGCACTCGGCACTCACTCTCACAGTATGGGACAGAGTAAGAGTGCCATCCGCTGGAAACAGTGAGCATTGTTATTCTCCTTTTCAAATGTATTTCTTGATGTTGGTAGTTGCTAGGTCCTGGTGAAAATGGTGAATTTAGAGAGGGTACTCATTGTTACAGTCCTTTCTTTGCAGATTTATCCTATGGTTTTGAGTGAATGTTGAAAAAACCATATACCACCACCAATTTAGCAGCACAAGGCGATGGTGGTATAGTGGTAAGCATAGCTGCCTTCCAAGCAGTTGACCCGGGTTCGATTCCCGGCCATCGCAAAAGCTTTAATATGTACAAATAAAGCGGGAGGTAACATTGGTAATGCAAACACGAAAAACCTATTATTGTATCGGATAGCATGCAATAATCAGACATACACATTGCTGCCAACAGTCTAGAGATCAATCTTGGATACATAATCAAACATAGACACATATATAGAAATACAAAAAAAAATGTATCTTTGCAACACGAGGCCAGCTGGTTTCACCCCCTTCCTGTAGTGGGTCTCGTCGTTGTTGTTGATGAGACCCACCATAGTTCTGTCATCCGCAAACTTGAGGAAGTAGTTGGAGCTGTAGGTGGGTGTGCAGTCGTGGTTCAACAGGGTGTAGAGCAGGGGGCTGAGCACAAATCCTTGGGGGGCCCCTGTACTCAGCGTGATGGTGTCCTGTGTGTTGTCGCTGACCCGTACAGATTGCTGTCTGGCACTGAGGAAGTCCAGCAGCCAGTTGCAGAGAGAGGGGCTGAGGCCAACTTTTGTTAGTTTACAAATCAGCTGCTTTAGGATGATGGTGGTGTTGAATGCTTAGCTGAAATGTAATCGTATTCTTGCTCAGGTGCATATTCAATTAGCCTACTAAATCTCTCTATAGTTTGTGTTGAGTTTTGTTGATTCTTGTTTTGAATCTTTATTGAGTGCACTCAGCACTCACTCTCACAGTATGGGACAGAGTAAGAGGGCCATCTGCTGGAAACAGTGAGCATTGTTATTCTCCTTTTCAAATGTATTTCTTGATGTTGGTAGTTGCTAGGTCCTGGTGAAAATTGTGAATTTAGAGAGGGTACTTATTGTTACAGTCCTTTCTTTGCAGATTTATCCTATGGTTTTCAGTGAATGTTGAAAAAACCATATACCACCACCAATTTAGCAGCACAAGGCGATGGTGGTATAGTGGTAAGCATAGCTGCCTTCCAAGCAGTTGACCCGGGTTCGATTCCCGGCCATCGCAAAAGCTTTAATATGTACAAATAAAGCGGGAGGTAACATTGGTAATGCAAACTCGATAAACGTATCATTGTATCGGATAGCATGCAATGATCAGACATACACATTGCTGCCAACAGTCGAGAGATCAGTCTTGGATACATAGTCAAACATAGACATATATAGAAATACCCAAAAAATGTATCTTTGCAATACGAGGCCAGCTGGTTTCACTCCCTTCATGTAGTGGGTCTCGTCGTCGTTGTTGCTGATGAGATCCACCATAGTTCTGTCATCCGCAAACTTGAGGAAGTAGTTGGAGCTGTAAGTGGGTCAGCAGGGTGTATCGCAGGGAGCTGAGCAGACCTATGTGTTATCGCCGACCCGTACAGATTGCTGTCTGGCAGTGAGGAAGTCCAGCAGCCAGTTGCAGAGAGAGGGGCTGAGGCCAACTTTTGTTAGTTTACAAATCAGCTGCTTTAGGATGATGGTGGTGTTGAATGCTTAGCTGAAATGTAATCGTATTCTTGCTCAGGTGCATATTCAATTAGCCTACTAAATCTTTCTATAGTTTGTGTTGAGTTTTGTTGATTCTGGTTTTTAATCTTTATTGAGTGCACTCACTCACTCTCACAGTATGGGACAGAGTAAGAGTGCCATCCACTGGAAACAGTGAGCATTGTTATTCTCCTTTTCCAATGTATTTCTTGATGTTGGTAGTTGCTAGGTCCTGGTGAAAATGGTGAATTTAGAGAGGGTACTCATTGTTACAGTCCTTTCTTTGCAGATTTATCCTATGGTTTTGAGTGAATGTTGAAAAAACCATATACCACCACCAATTTAGCAGCACAAGGCGATGGTGGTATAGTGGTAAGCATAGCTGCCTTCCAAGCAGTTGACCCGGGTTCGATTCCCGGCCATCGCAAAAGCTTTAATATGTACAAATAAAGCGGGAGGTAACATTGGTAATGCAAACACGATAAACTTATCACTGTATCGGACAGCATGCAATAATCAGACATACACGTTGCTGCCAACAGTCTAGAGATCAGTCTTGGGTACATAATCAAACATAGACATATATATAATAAATAAAAAAATGTATCTTTGCAACACGAGGCCAGCTGGTTTCACCCCCTTCCTGTAGTGGGTCTCGTCGTTGTTGCTGATGAGAGACCCACCATAGTTCTGTCATCCGCAAACTTGAGGAAGTAGTTGGAGCTGTAGGTGGGTGTGCAGTCGTGGGTCAACAGGGTGTAGAGCAGGGGGCTGAGCACACATCCTTGGGGGGCCCCTGTACTCACCCTGATGGTGTCCTGTGTGTTGTCGCTGACCCGTACAGATTGCTGTCTGGCACTGAGGAAGTCCAGCAGCCAGTTGCAGAGAGAGGGGCTGAGGCCAACTTTTGTTAGTTTACAAATCAGCTGCTTTAGGATGATGGTGGTGTTGAATGCTTAGCTGAAATGTAATCGTATTCTTGCTCAGGTGCATATTCAATTAGCCTACTAAATCTCTCTATAGTTTGTGTTGAATTTTGTTGATTCTGGTTTTGAATCTTTATTGAGTGCACTCAGCACTCACTCTCACAGTATGGGACAGAGTAAGAGGGCCATCTGCTGGAAACAGTGAGCATTGTTATTCTCCTTTTCAAATGTATTTCTGGATGTTGGTAGTCGCTAGGTCCTGGTGAAAATGGTGAATTTAGAGAGCGTACTCATTGTTAAAGTCCTTTCTTTGAAGATTTATCCTATGGTTTTGAGGGACTTTTGAAAGAAAAATGTACCACCACCATATAGGCAGTACAAGGCGATGGTGGTATAGTGGTAAGCATAGCTGCCTTCCAAGCAGTTGACCCGGGTTCGATTCCCGGCCATCGCAAAAGCTTTATATATGTACAAATAAGGCGGGAGGTAACATTGCTAATGCAAACACGATAAACCTATTATTGTATCGGATAGCATGCAATAATCAGACATACACATTGCTGCCAACAGTCTAGAGATCAATCTTGGATACATAATCAAACATAGACACATATATAGAAATACAAAAAAAAATGTATCTTTGCAACACGAGGCCAGCTGGTTTCACCCCCTTCCTGTAGTGGGTCTCGTCGTTGTTGTTGATGAGACCCACCATAGTTCTGTCATCCGCAAACTTGAGGAAGTAGTTGGAGCTGTAGGTGGGTGTGCAGTCGTGGTTCAACAGGGTGTAGAGCAGGGGGCTGAGCACACATCCTTGGGGGGCCCCTGTACTCAGCGTGATGGTGTCCTGTGTGTTGTCGCTGACCCGTACAGATTGCTGTCTGGCACTGAGGAAGTCCAGCAGCCAGTTGCAGAGAGAGGGGCTGAGGCCAACTTTTGTTAGTTTACAAATCAGCTGCTTTAGGATGATGGTGGTGTTGAATGCTGAGCTGAAATGTAATCGTATTCTTGCTCAGGTGCATATTCAATTAGCCTACTAAATCTCTCTATAGTTTGTGTTGAATTTTGTTGTTTCTGGTTTTGAATCTTTATTGAGTGCACTCAGCACTCACTCTCACAGTATGGGACAGAGTAAGAGGGCCATCTGCTGGAAACAGTGAGCATTGTTATTCTCCTTTTCAAATGTATTTCTGGATGTTGGTAGTCGCTAGGTCCTGGTGAAAATGGTGAATTTAGAGAGGGTACTCTTCTTTGAAGATTTATCCTATGGTTTTGAGGGACTGTTGAAAGAAAAATGTACCACCACCATATAGGCAGTACAAGGCGATGGTGGTATAGTGGTAAGCATAGCTGCCTTCCAAGCAGTTGACCCGGGTTCGATTCCCGGCCATCGCAAAAGCTTTATATGTACAAATAAGGCGGGAGGTAACATTGCTAATGCAAACACGATAAACCTATTATTGTATCGGATAGCATGCAATAATCAGACATACACATTGCTGCCAACAGTCTAGAGATCAATCTTGGATACATAATCAAACATAGACACATATATAGAAATACAAAAAAAATGTATCTTTGCAACACGAGGCCAGCTGGTTTCACCCCCTTCATGTAGTGGGTCTCGTCGTCGTTGTTGCTGATGAGATCCACCATAGTTCTGTCATCCGCAAACTTGAGGAAGTAGTTGGAGCTGTAAGTGGGTCAGCAGGGTGTATCGCAGGGAGCTGAGCAGACCTACAGTATGTGTTATCGCCGACCTGTACAGATTGCTGTCTGGCAGTGAGGAAGTCCAGCAGCCAGTTGCAGAGAGAGGGGCTGAGGCCAACTTTTGTTAGTTTACAAATCAGCTGCTTTAGGATGATGGTGGTGTTGAATGCTTAGCTGAAATGTAATCGTATTCTTGCTCAGGTGCATATTCAATTAGCCTACTAAATCTTTCTATAGTTTGTGTTGAGTTTTGTTCATTCTGGTTCTTAATCTTTATTGAGTGCACTCGGCACTCACTCTCACAGTATGGGACAGAGTAAGAGTGCCATCCGCTGGAAACAGTGAGCATTGTTATTCTCCTTTTCAAATGTATTTCTTGATGTTGGTAGTTGCTAGGTCCTGGTGAAAATGGTGAATTTAGAGAGGGTACTCATTGTTACAGTCCTTTCTTTGCAGATTTATCCTATGGTTTTGAGTGAATGTTGAAAAAACCATATACCACCACCAATTTAGCAGCACAAGGCGATGGTGGTATAGTGGTAAGCATAGCTGCCTTCCAAGCAGTTGACCCGGGTTCGATTCCCGGCCATCGCAAAAGCTTTAATATGTACAAATAAAGCGGGAGGTAACATTGGTAATGCAAACACGATAAACTTATCATTGTATCGGACAGCATGCAATAATCAGACATACACGTTGCTGCCAACAGTCTAGAGATCAGTCTTGGGTACATAATCAAACATAGACATATATATAATAAATAAAAAAATGTATCTTTGCAACACGAGGCCAGCTGGTTTCACCCCCTTCCTGTAGTGGGTCTCGTCGTTGTTGCTGATGAGACCCACCATAGTTCTGTCATCCGCAAACTTGAGGAAGTAGTTGGAGCTGTAGGTGGGTGTGCAGTCGTGGGTCAACAGGGTGTAGAGCAGGGGGCTGAGCACACATCCTTGGGGGGCCCCTGTACTCAGCGTGATGGTGTCCTGTGTGTTGTCGCTGACCCGTACAGATTGCTGTCTGGCACTGAGGAAGTCCAGCAGCCAGTTGCAGAGAGAGGGGCTGAGGCCAACTTTTGTTAGTTTACAAATCAGCTGCTTTAGGATGATGGTGGTGTTGAATGCTTAGCTGAAATGTAATCGTATTCTTGCTCAGGTGCATATTCAATTAGCCTACTAAATCTCTCTATAGTTTGTGTTGAATTTTGTTGATTCTGGTTTTTAATCTTTATTGAGTGCACTCAGCACTCACTCTCACAGTATGGGACAGAGTAAGAGGGCCATCTGCTGGAAACAGTGAGCATTGTTATTCTCCTTTTCAAATGTATTTCTGGATGTTGGTAGTCACTAGGTCCTGGTGAAAATTGTGAATTTAGAGAGGGTACTCATTGTTACAGTCCTTTCTTTGCAGATTTATCCTATGGTTTTGAGGGACTGTTGAAAGAAAAATGTACCACCACCATATAGGCAGTACAAGGCGATGGTGGTATAGTGGTAAGCATAGCTGCCTTCCAAGCAGTTGACCCGGGTTCGATTCCCGGCCATCGCAAAAGCTTTAATATGTACAAATAAAGCGGGAGGTAACATTGGTAATGCAAACACGATAAACTTATCATTGTATCGGATAGCATGTAATAATCAGACATACACGTTGCTGCCAACAGTCTAGAGATCAGTCTTGGGTACATAATCAAACATAGACATATATATAATAAAAAAAAAAATGTATCTTTGCAACACGAGGCCAGCTGGTTTCACCCCCTTCCTGTAGTGGGTCTCGTCGTTGTTGCTGATGAGAGACCCACCATAGTTCTGTCATCCGCAAACTTGAGGAAGTAGTTGGAGCTGTAGGTGGGTGTGCAGTCGTGGTTCAACAGGGTGTAGAACAGGGGGCTGAGCACACATCCTTGGGGGGCCCCTACTCAGCGTGATGGTGTCCTGTGTGTTGTCGCTGACCCGTACAGATTGCTGTCTGGCACTGAGGAAGTCCAGCAGCCAGTTGCAGAGAGAGGGGCTGAGGCCAACTTTTGTTAGTTTACAAATCAGCTGCTTTAGGATGATGGTGGTGTTGAATGCTTAGCTGAAATGTAATCGTATTCTTGCTCAGGTGCATATTCAATTAGCCTACTAAATCTCTCTATAGTTTGTGTTGAATTTTGTTGATTCTGGTTTTTAATCTTTATTGAGTGCACTCAGCACTCACTCTCACAGTATGGGACAGAGTAAGAGTGCCTTCTGCTGGAAACAGTGAGCATTGTTATTCTCCTTTTCAAATGTATTTCTGGATGTTGGTAGTCGCTAGGTCCTGGTGAAAATTGTGAATTTAGAGAGGGTACTCATTGTTACAGTCCTTTCTTTGCAGATTTATCCTATGGTTTTGAGTGAATATTGAAAAAAACATATACCACCACCAATTTAGCAGCACAAGGCGATGGTGGTATAGTGGTAAGCATAGCTGCCTTCCAAGCAGTTGACCCGGGTTCGATTCCCGGCCATCGCAAAAGCTTTAATATGTACAAATAAAGCGGGAGGTAACATTGGTAATGCAAACTCGATAAACGTATCATTGTATCGGATAGCATGCAATAATCAGACATACACATTGCTGCCAACAGTCGAGAGATCAGTCTTGGATACATAGTCAAACATAGACATATATAGAAATACCCAAAAAATGTATCTTTGCAATACGAGGCCAGCTGGTTTCACTCCCTTCGTGTAGTGGGTCTCGTCGTCGTTGTTGCTGATGAGATCCACCATAGTTCTGTCATCCGCAAACTTGAGGAAGTAGTTGGAGCTGTAAGTGGGTCAGCAGGGTGTATCGCAGGGAGCTGAGCAGACCTATGTGTTATCGCCGACCCGTACAGATTGCTGTCTGGCAGTGAGGAAGTCCAGCAGCCAGTTGCAGAGAGAGGGGCTGAGGCCAACTTTTGTTAGTTTACAAATCAGCTGCTTTAGGATGATGGTGGTGTTGAATGCTTAGCTGAAATGTAATCGTATTCTTGCTCAGGTGCATATTCAATTAGCCTACTAAATCTTTCTATAGTTTGTGTTGAGTTTTGTTGATTCTGGTTTTTAATCTTTATTGAGTGCACTCGGCACTCACTCTCACAGTATGGGACAGAGTAAGAGTGCCATCTGCTGGAAACAGTGAGCATTGTTATTCTCCTTTTCAAATGTATTTCTTGATGTTGGTAGTTGCTAGGTCCTGGTGAAAATAGTGAATTTAGAGAGGGTACTCATTGTTACAGTCCTTTCTTTGCAGATTTATCCTATGGTTTTGAGTGAATGTTGAAAAAACCATATACCACCACCAATTTAGCAGCACAAGGCGATGGTGGTATAGTGGTAAGCATAGCTGCCTTCCAAGCAGTTGACCCGGGTTCGATTCCCGGCCATCGCAAAAGCTTTAATATGTACAAATAAAGCGGGAGGTAACATTGGTAATGCAAACACGATAAACTTATCATTGTATCGGACAGCATGCAATAATCAGACATACACATTGCTGCCAACAGTCTAGAGATCAGTCTTGGGTACATAATCAAACATAGACATATATATAATAAATAAAAAAATGTATCTTTGCAACACGAGGCCAGCTGGTTTCACCCCCTTCCTGTAGTGGGTCTCGTCGTTGTTGTTGATGAGACCCACCATAGTTCTGTCATCCGCAAACTTGAGGAAGTAGTTGGAGCTGTAGGTGGGTGTGCAGTCGTGGTTCAACAGGGTGTAGAGCAGGGGGCTGAGCACACATCCTTGGGGGGCCCCTGTACTCAGCGTGATGGTGTCCTGTGTGTTGTCGCTGACCCGTACAGATTGCTGTCTGGCACTGAGGAAGTCCAGCAGCCAGTTGCAGAGAGAGGGGCTGAGGCCAACTTTTGTTAGTTTACAAATCAGCTGCTTTAGGATGATGGTGGTGTTGAATGCTTAGCTGAAATGTAATCGTATTCTTGCTCAGGTGCATATTCAATTAGCCTACTAAATCTCTCTATAGTTTGTGTTGAATTTTGTTGATTCTGGTTTTTAATCTTTATTGAGTGCACTCAGCACTCACTCTCACAGTATGGGACAGAGTAAGAGGGCCATCTGCTGGAAACAGTGAGCATTGTTATTCTCCTTTTCAAATGTATTTCTTGATGTTGGTAGTTGCTAGGTCCTGGTGAAAATGGTGAATTTAGAGAGGGTACTCATTGTTACAGTCCTTTCTTTGCAGATTTATCCTATGGTTTTGAGTGAATGTTGAAAAAACCATATACCACCACCAATTTAGCAGCACAAGGCGATGGTGGTATAGTGGTAAGCATAGCTGCCTTCCAAGCAGTTGACCCGGGTTCGATTCCCGGCCATCGCAAAAGCTTTAATATGTACAAATAAAGCGGGAGGTAACATTGGTAATGCAAACTCGATAAACGTATCATTGTATCGGATAGCATGCAATAATCAGACATACACATTGCTGCCAACAGTCGAGAGATCAGTCTTGGATACATAGTCAAACATAGACATATATAGAAATACCCAAAAAATGTATCTTTGCAATACGAGGCCAGCTGGTTTCACTCCCTTCATGTAGTGGGTCTCGTCGTCGTTGTTGCTGATGAGATCCACCATAGTTCTGTCATCCGCAAACTTGAGGAAGTAGTTGGAGCTGTAAGTGGGTCAGCAGGGTGTATCGCAGGGAGCTGAGCAGACCTACAGTATGTGTTATCGCCGACCCGTACAGATTGCTGTCTGGCAGTGAGGAAGTCCAGCAGCCAGTTGCAGAGAGAGGGGCTGAGGCCAACTTTTGTTAGTTTACAAATCAGCTGCTTTAGGATGATGGTGGTGTTGAATGCTTAGCTGAAATGTAATCATATTCTTGCTCAGGTGCATATTCAATAAGCCTACTAAATCTTTCTATAGTTTGTGTTGAGTTTTGTTGATTCTGGTTTTTAATCTTTATTGAGTGCACTCGGCACTCACTCTCACAGTATGGGACAGAGTAAGAGTGCCATCCGCTGGAAACAGTGAGCATTGTTATTCTCCTTTTCAAATGTATTTCTTGATGTTGGTAGTTGCTAGGTCCTGGTGAAAATGGTGAATTTAGAGAGGGTACTCATTGTTACATTCCTTTCTTTGCAGATTTATCCTATGGTTTTGAGTGAATGTTGAAAAAACCATATACCACCACCAATTTAGCAGCACAAGGCGATGGTGGTATAGTGGTAAGCATAGCTGCCTTCCAAGCAGTTGACCCGGGTTCGATTCCCGGCCATCGCAAAAGCTTTAATATGTACAAATAAAGCGGGAGGTAACATTGGTAATGCAAACACGATAAACTTATCATTGTATCGGACAGCATGCAATAATCAGACATACACATTGCTGCCAACAGTCTAGAGATCAGTCTTGGGTACATAATCAAACATAGACATATATATAATAAATAAAAAAATGTATCTTTGCAACACGAGGCCAGCTGGTTTCACCCCCTTCCTGTAGTGGGTCTCGTCGTTGTTGTTGATGAGACCCACCATAGTTCTGTCATCCGCAAACTTGAGGAAGTAGTTGGAGCTGTAGGTGGGTGTGCAGTCGTGGTTCAACAGGGTGTAGAGCAGGGGGCTGAGCACACATCCTTGGGGGGCCCCTGTACTCAGCGTGATGGTGTCCTGTTTGTTGTCGCTGACCCGTACAGATTGCTGTCTGGCACTGAGGAAGTCCAGCAGCCAGTTGCAGAGAGAGGGGCTGAGGCCAACTTTTGTTAGTTTACAAATCAGCTGCTTTAGGATGATGGTGGTGTTGAATGCTTAGCTGAAATGTAATCGTATTCTTGCTCAGGTGCATATTCAATTAGCCTACTAAATCTCTCTATAGTTTGTGTTGAATTTTGTTGATTCTGGTTTTTAATCTTTATTGAGTGCACTCAGCACTCACTCTCACAGTATGGGACAGAGTAAGAGGGCCATCTGCTGGAAACAGTGAGCATTGTTATTCTCCTTTTCAAATGTATTTCTGGATGTTGGTAGTCACTAGGTCCTGGTGAAAATGGTGAATTTAGAGAGGGTACTCATTGTTACAGTCCTTTCTTTGCAGATTTATCCTATGGTTTTGAGGGACTGTTGAAAGAAAAATGTACCACCACCATATAGGCAGTACAAGGCGATGGTGGTATAGTGGTAAGCATAGCTGCCTTCCAAGCAGTTGACCCGGGTTCGATTCCCGGCCATCGCAAAAGCTTTGTATATGTACAAATAAGGCGGGAGGTAACATTGCTAATGCAAACACGATAAACCTATTATTGTATCGGATAGCATGCAATAATCAGACATACACATTGCTGCCAACAGTCTAGAGATCAATCTTGGATACATAATCAAACATAGACACATATATAGAAATACAAAAAAAAATGTATCTTTGCAACACGAGGCCAGCTGGTTTCACCCCCTTCCTCTAGTGGGTCTCGTCGTTGTTGTTGATGAGACCCACCATAGTTCTGTCATCCGCAAACTTGAGGAAGTAGTTGGAGCTGTAGGTGGGTGTGCAGTCGTGGTTCAACAGGGTGTAGAGCAGGGCGCTGAGCACACATCCTTGGGGGGCCCTGTACTCAGCGTGATGGTGTCCTGTGTGTTGTCGCTGACCCGTACAGATTGCTGTCTGGCACTGAGGAAGTCCAGCAGCCAGTTGCAGAGAGAGGGGCTGAGGCCAACTTTTGTTAGTTTACAAATCAGCTGCTTTAGGATGATGGTGGTGTTGAATGCTTAGCTGAAATGTAATCGTATTCTTGCTCAGGTGCATATTCAATTAGCCTACTAAATCTCTCTATAGTTTGTGTTGAATTTTGTTGATTCTGGTTTTTAATCTTTATTGAGTGCACTCAGCACTCACTCTCACAGTATGGGACAGAGTAAGAGGGCCATCTGCTGGAAACAGTGAGCATTGTTATTCTCCTTTTCAAATGTATTTCTGGATGTTGGTAGTCGCTAGGTCCTGGTGAAAATGGTGAATTTAGAGAGGGTACTCTTCTTTGAAGATTTATCCTATGGTTTTGAGGGACTGTTGAAAGAAAAATGTACCACCACCATATAGGCAGTACAAGGCGATGGTGGTATAGTGGTAAGCATAGCTGCCTTCCAAGCAGTTGACCCGGGTTCGATTCCCGGCCATCGCAAAAGCTTTATATGTACAAATAAGGCGGGAGGTAACATTGCTAATGCAAACACGATAAACCTATTATTGTATCGGATAGCATGCAATAATCAGACATACACATTGCTGCCAACAGTCTAGAGATCAATCTTGGATACATAATCAAACATAGACACATATATAGAAATACAAAAAAAATGTATCTTTGCAACACGAGGCCAGCTGGTTTCACCCCCTTCATGTAGTGGGTCTCGTCGTCGTTGTTGCTGATGAGATCCACCATAGTTCTGTCATCCGCAAACTTGAGGAAGTAGTTGGAGCTGTAAGTGGGTCAGCAGGGTGTATCGCAGGGAGCTGAGCAGACCTACAGTATGTGTTATCGCCGACCTGTACAGATTGCTGTCTGGCAGTGAGGAAGTCCAGCAGCCAGTTGCAGAGAGAGGGGCTGAGGCCAACTTTTGTTAGTTTACAAATCAGCTGCTTTAGGATGATGGTGGTGTTGAATGCTTAGCTGAAATGTAATCGTATTCTTGCTCAGGTGCATATTCAATTAGCCTACTAAATCTTTCTATAGTTTGTGTTGAGTTTTGTTCATTCTGGTTCTTAATCTTTATTGAGTGCACTCGGCACTCACTCTCACAGTATGGGACAGAGTAAGAGTGCCATCCGCTGGAAACAGTGAGCATTGTTATTCTCCTTTTCAAATGTATTTCTTGATGTTGGTAGTTGCTAGGTCCTGGTGAAAATGGTGAATTTAGAGAGGGTACTCATTGTTACAGTCCTTTCTTTGCAGATTTATCCTATGGTTTTGAGTGAATGTTGAAAAAACCATATACCACCACCAATTTAGCAGCACAAGGCGATGGTGGTATAGTGGTAAGCATAGCTGCCTTCCAAGCAGTTGACCCGGGTTCGATTCCCGGCCATCGCAAAAGCTTTAATATGTACAAATAAAGCGGGAGGTAACATTGGTAATGCAAACACGATAAACTTATCATTGTATCGGACAGCATGCAATAATCAGACATACACGTTGCTGCCAACAGTCTAGAGATCAGTCTTGGGTACATAATCAAACATAGACATATATATAATAAATAAAAAAATGTATCTTTGCAACACGAGGCCAGCTGGTTTCACCCCCTTCCTGTAGTGGGTCTCGTCGTTGTTGCTGATGAGACCCACCATAGTTCTGTCATCCGCAAACTTGAGGAAGTAGTTGGAGCTGTAGGTGGGTGTGCAGTCGTGGGTCAACAGGGTGTAGAGCAGGGGGCTGAGCACACATCCTTGGGGGGCCCCTGTACTCAGCGTGATGGTGTCCTGTGTGTTGTCGCTGACCCGTACAGATTGCTGTCTGGCACTGAGGAAGTCCAGCAGCCAGTTGCAGAGAGAGGGGCTGAGGCCAACTTTTGTTAGTTTACAAATCAGCTGCTTTAGGATGATGGTGGTGTTGAATGCTTAGCTGAAATGTAATCGTATTCTTGCTCAGGTGCATATTCAATTAGCCTACTAAATCTCTCTATAGTTTGTGTTGAATTTTGTTGATTCTGGTTTTTAATCTTTATTGAGTGCACTCAGCACTCACTCTCACAGTATGGGACAGAGTAAGAGGGCCATCTGCTGGAAACATTGAGCATTGTTATTCTCCTTTTCAAATGTATTTCTGGATGTTGGTAGTCACTAGGTCCTGGTGAAAATTGTGAATTTAGAGAGGGTACTCATTGTTACAGTCCTTTCTTTGCAGATTTATCCTATGGTTTTGAGGGACTGTTGAAAGAAAAATGTACCACCACCATATAGGCAGTACAAGGCGATGGTGGTATAGTGGTAAGCATAGCTGCTTTCCAAGCAGTTGACCCGGGTTCGATTCCCGGCCATCGCAAAAGCTTTAATATGTACAAATAAAGCGGGAGGTAACATTGGTAATGCAAACACGATAAACTTATCATTGTATCGGATAGCATGCAATAATCAGACATACACATTGCTGCCAACAGTCTAGAGATCAGTCTTGGGTACATAATCAAACATAGACATATATATAATAAAAAAAAAAATGTATCTTTGCAACACGAGGCCAGCTGGTTTCACCCCCTTCCTGTAGTGGGTCTCGTCGTTGTTGCTGATGAGAGACCCACCATAGTTCTGTCATCCGCAAACTTGAGGAAGTAGTTGGAGCTGTAGGTGGGTGTGCAGTCGTGGTTCAACAGGGTGTAGAACAGGGGGCTGAGCACACATCCTTGGGGGGCCCCTACTCAGCGTGATGGTGTCCTGTATGTTGTCGCTGACCCGTACAGATTGCTGTCTGGCACTGAGGAAGTCCAGCAGCCAGTTGCAGAGAGAGGGGCTGAGGCCAACTTTTGTTAGTTTACAAATCAGCTGCTTTAGGATGATGGTGGTGTTGAATGCTTAGCTGAAATGTAATCGTATTCTTGCTCAGGTGCATATTCAATTAGCCTACTAAATCTCTCTATAGTTTGTGTTGAATTTTGTTGATTCTGGTTTTTAATCTTTATTGAGTGCACTCAGCACTCACTCTCACAGTATGGGACAGAGTAAGAGTGCCATCTGCTGGAAACAGTGAGCATTGTTATTCTCCTTTTCAAATGTATTTCTGGATGTTGGTAGTCGCTAGGTCCTGGTGAAAATTGTGAATTTAGAGAGGGTACTCATTGTTACAGTCCTTTCTTTGCAGATTTATCCTATGGTTTTGAGTGAATATTGAAAAAAACATATACCACCACCAATTTAGCAGCACAAGGCGATGGTGGTATAGTGGTAAGCATAGCTGCCTTCCAAGCAGTTGACCCGGGTTCGATTCCCGGCCATCGCAAAAGCTTTAATATGTACAAATAAAGCGGGAGGTAACATTGGTAATGCAAACACGATAAACGTATCATTGTATCGGATAGCATGCAATAATCAGACATACACATTGCTGCCAACAGTCTAGAGATCAGTCTTGGATACATAGTCAAACATAGACATATATAGAAATACCCAAAAAATGTATCTTTGCAATACGAGGCCAGCTGGTTTCACTCCCTTCATGTAGTGGGTCTCGTCGTCGTTGTTGCTGATGAGATCCACCATAGTTCTGTCATCCGCAAACTTGAGGAAGTAGTTGGAGCTGTAAGTGGGTCAGCAGGGTGTATCGCAGGGAGCTGAGCAGACCTACAGTATGTGTTATCGCCGACCCGTACAGATTGCTGTCTGGCAGTGAGGAAGTCCAGCAGCCAGTTGCAGAGAGAGGGGCTGAGGCCAACTTTTGTTAGTTTACAAATCAGCTGCTTTAGGATGATGGTGGTGTTGAATGCTTAGCTGAAATGTAATCATATTCTTGCTCAGGTGCATATTCAATAAGCCTACTAAATCTTTCTATAGTTTGTGTTGAGTTTTGTTGATTCTGGTTTTTAATCTTTATTGAGTGCACTCGGCACTCACTCTCACAGTATGGGACAGAGTAAGAGTGCCATCCGCTGGAAACAGTGAGCATTGTTATTCTCCTTTTCAAATGTATTTCTTGATGTTGGTAGTTGCTAGGTCCTGGTGAAAATGGTGAATTTAGAGAGGGTACTCATTGTTACATTCCTTTCTTTGCAGATTTATCCTATGGTTTTGAGTGAATGTTGAAAAAACCATATACCACCACCAATTTAGCAGCACAAGGCGATGGTGGTATAGTGGTAAGCATAGCTGCCTTCCAAGCAGTTGACCCGGGTTCGATTCCCGGCCATCGCAAAAGCTTTATTATGTACAAATAAAGCGGGAGGTAACATTGGTAATGCAAACACGATAAACTTATCATTGTATCGGACAGCATGCAATAATCAGACATACACGTTGCTGCCAACAGTCTAGAGATCAGTCTTGGGTACATAATCAAACATAGACATATATATAATAAATAAAAAAATGTATCTTTGCAACACGAGGCCAGCTGGTTTCACCCCCTTCCTGTAGTGGGTCTCGTCGTTGTTGCTGATGAGAGACCCACCATAGTTCTGTCATCCGCAAACTTGAGGAAGTAGTTGGAGCTGTAGGTGGGTGTGCAGTCGTGGGTCAACAGGGTGTAGAGCAGGGGGCTGAGCACACATCCTTGGGGGGCCCCTGTACTCACCCTGATGGTGTCCTGTGTGTTGTCGCTGACCCGTACAGATTGCTGTCTGGCACTGAGGAAGTCCAGCAGCCAGTTGCAGAGAGAGGGGCTGAGGCCAACTTTTGTTAGTTTACAAATCAGCTGCTTTAGGATGATGGTGGTGTTGAATGCTTAGCTGAAATGTAATCGTATTCTTGCTCAGGTGCATATTCAATTAGCCTACTAAATCTCTCTATAGTTTGTGTTGAGTTTTGTTGATTCTTGTTTTGAATCTTTATTGAGTGCACTCAGCACTCACTCTCACAGTATGGGACAGAGTAATAGGGCCATCTGCTGGAAACAGTGAGCATTGTTATTCTCCTTTTCAAATGTATTTCTGGATGTTGGTAGTCGCTAGGTCCTGGTGAAAATTGTGAATTTAGAGAGGGTACTCATTGTTACAGTCCTTTCTTTGCAGATTTATCCTATGGTTTTGAGTGAATATTGAAAAAAACATATACCACCACCAATTTAGCAGCACAAGGCGATGGTGGTATAGTGGTAAGCATAGCTGCCTTCCAAGCAGTTGACCCGGGTTCGATTCCCGGCCATCGCAAAAGCTTTAATGTGTACAAATAAAGCGGGAGGTAACATTAGTAATGCAAACTCGATAAACGTATCATTGTATCGGATAGCATGCAATAATCAGACATACACATTGCTGCCAACAGTCGAGAGATCAGTCTTGGATACATAGTCAAACATAGACATATATAGAAATACCCAAAAAATGTATCTTTGCAATACGAGGCCAGCTGGTTTCACTCCCTTCATGTAGTGGGTCTCGTCGTCTTTGTTGCTGATGAGATCCACCATAGTTCTGTCATCCGCAAACTTGAGGAAGTAGTTGGAGCTGTAAGTGGGTCAGCAGGGTGTATCGCAGGGAGCTGAGCAGACCTATGTGTTATCGCCGACCCGTACAGATTGCTGTCTGGCAGTGAGGAAGTCCAGCAGCCAGTTGCAGAGAGAGGGGCTGAGGCCAACTTTTGTTAGTTTACAAATCAGCTGCTTTAGGATGATGGTGGTGTTGAATGCTTAGCTGAAATGTAATCGTATTCTTGCTCAGGTGCATATTCAATTAGCCTACTAAATCTTTCTATAGTTTGTGTTGAGTTTTGTTGATTCTGGTTTTTAATCTTTATTGAGTGCACTCGGCACTCACTCTCACAGTATGGGACAGAGTAAGAGTGCCATCCGCTGGAAACAGTGAGCATTGTTATTCTCCTTTTCAAATGTATTTCTGGATGTTGGTAGTTGCTAGGTCCTGGTGAAAATAGTGAATTTAGAGAGGGTACTCATTGTTACAGTCCTTTCTTTGCAGATTTATCCTATGGTTTTGAGTGAATGTTGAAAAAACCATATACCACCACCAATTTAGCAGCACAAGGCGATGGTGGTATAGTGGTAAGCATAGCTGCCTTCCAAGCAGTTGACCCCGGTTCGATTCCTGGCCATCGCAAAAGCTTTAATATGTACAAATAAAGCGGGAGGTAACATTGGTAATGCAAACACGATAAATGTATCATTGTATCGGATAGCATGCAATAATGAGACATACACATTGCTGCTCACAGTCTGGAGATCAGTCCTGGATATATAGACACATATATAGAAATACAAAAAAAATGTTTCTTTGCAACACGAGGCCAGCTGGTTTCACCCCCTTCCTGTAGTGGGTCTCGTCGTTGTTGCTGATGAGACCCACCATAGTTCTGTCATCCGCAAACTTGAGGAAGTAGTTTGAGCTGTAAGTGGGTCAGCAGGGTGTATAGCAGGGGGCTGAGCAGACCTATGTGTTATCGCCGACCCATACAGATTGCTGTCTGGCAGTGAGGAAGTCCAGCAGCCAGTTGCAGAAAGAGGGGCTGAGGCCAAGTTTTGTTAGTTTACAAATCGGCTGCTGGAGGATGATGGTGGTGCTGAATGCTTACTGTAGCTGAAATATAATCGTATTCTTGCTCAGGTGCAAATTCAATTAGCCTACTAAATCTCTCTATAGTTTGTGTTGAGTTTTGTTGATTCTGGTTTTGAATCTTTATTGAGCACACTCAGCACTCACTCTCACAATATGGGACAGAGTAAGAGGGCCATCTGCTGGAAACAGTGAGCATTGTTATTCTCCTTTTCAAATGTATTTCTGGATGTTGGTAGTCGCTAGGTCCTGGTGAAAATTGTGAATTTAGAGAGGGTACTCATTGTTACAGTCCTTTCTTTGCAGATTTATCCTATGGTTTTGAGGGACTGTTGAAAGAAAAATAATCAAACATAGACACATATATAGAAATACAAAAAAAAATGTATCTTTGCAACACGAGGCCAGCTGGTTTCACCCCCTTCCTGTAGTGGGTCTCGTCGTTGTTGTTGATGAGACCCACCATAGTTCTGTCATCCGCAAACTTGAGGAAGTAGTTGGAGCTGTAGGTGGGTGTGCAGTCGTGGTTCAACAGGGTGTAGAGCAGGGGGCTGAGCACACATCCTTGGGGGGCCCCTGTACTCAGCGTGATGGTGTCCTGTGTGTTGTCGCTGACCCGTACAGATTGCTGTCTGGCAATGAGGAAGTCCAGCAGCCAGTTGCAGAGAGAGGGGCTGAGGCCAACTTTTGTTAATTTACAAATCAGCTGCTTTAGGATGATGGTGGTGTTGAATGCTTAGCTGAAATGTAATCGTATTCTTGCTCAGGTGCATATTCAATTAGCCTACTAAATCTTTCTATAGTTTGTGTTGAGTTTTGTTGATTCTGGTTTTGAATCTTTATTGAGTGCACTCGAAACTCACTCTCACAATATGGGACAGAGTAAGAGTGCCATCCGCTGGAAACAGTGAGCATTGTTATTCTCCTTTTCAAATGTATTTCTTGATGTTGGTAGTTGCTAGGTCCTGGTGAAAATGGTGAATTTAGAGAGGGTACTCATTGTTACAGTCCTTTCTTTGCAGATTTATCCTATGGTTTTGAGTGATTGATGAAAAAACCATATACCACCACCAATTTAGCATCACAAGGCGATGGTGGTATAGTGATAAGCATAGCTGCCTTTCAAACAGTTGACCCGGGTTCGATTCCCGGCCATCGCAAAAGCTTTAATATGTACAAATAAAGAGGGAGTTAACATTGGTAATGCAAACACGATAAACTTATCATTGTATCGGATAGCAAGCAATAATCAGACATACACGTTGCTGCCAACAGTCTAGAGATCAGTCTTGGGTACATAATCAAACATAGACATATATATAATTAAAAAAAAATGTATCTTTGCAACACGAGGCCAGCTGGTTTCACCCCCTTCCTGTAGTGGGTCTCGTCGTTGTTGCTGATGAGACCCACCATAGTTCTGTCATCCGCAAACTTGAGGAAGTAGTTGGAGCTGTAGGTGGTTGTGCAGTCGTGGGTCAACAGGGTGTAGAGCAGGGGGCTGAGCACACATCCTTGGGGGGCCCCTGTACTCAGCGTGATGGTGTCCTGTGTGTTGTCGCTGACCCGTACAGATTGCTGTCTGGCACTGAGGAAGTCCAGCAGCCAGTTGCAGAGAGAGGGGCTGAGGCCAACTTTTGTTAGTTTACAAATCAGCTGCTGGAGGATGATGGTGGTGCTGAATGCTTAGCTGAAATGTAATCGTATTCTTGCTCAGGTGCATATTCAATTAGCCAACTAAATCTCTCTATAGTTTGTGTTGAGTTTTGTTGATTCTGGTTTTTAATCTTTATTGAGTGCACTCAGCACTCACTCTCACAGTATGGGACAGAATAAGAGGGCCATCTGCTGGAAACAGTGAGCATTGTTATTCTCCTTTTCAAATGTATTTCTGGATGTTGGTAGTCGCTAGGTCCTGGTGAAAATGGTGAAATTTAGAGAGGGTACTCTTTGTTACAGTCCTTTCTTTGCAGATTTATCCTATGGTTTTGAGTGACTGTTGGAAGAAAAATGTACCACCACCATACAGGCAGTACAAGGCGATGGTGGTATAGTGGTAAGCATAGCTGCCTTCCAAGCAGTTGACCCGGGTTCGATTCCCGGCCATCGCAAAAGCTTTATATATGTACAAATAAGGCGGGAGGTAACATTGCTAATGCAAACACGATAAACCTATTATTGTATCGGATAGCATGCAATAATCAGACATACACATTGCTGCCAACAGTCTGGAGATCAGTCTTGTATACATAATCAAATATAGACACATATATAGAAATACAAAAAAAATGTTTCTTTGCAACACGAGGCCAGCTGGTGTCACCCCCTTCCTGGAGTGGGTGTCGTCGTTGTTGCTGATGAGACCCACCATAGTTCTGTCATCCGCAAACTAGAGGAAGTAGTTGGAGCTGTAGGTGGGTGTGCAGTCGTGGATCAACATGGTGTAGAGCAGGGGGCTGAAAACATCCTTGGGGGGGCCCTGTACTCAGTGTGATAGTGTCCTGTGTGTTGTCGCTGACCCTTACAGATTGCTGTCTGGCACTGAGGAAGTCCAGCAGCCAGTTGCAGAGAGAGGGGCTGAGGCCAAGTTTTGTTAGTTTACAAATCAGCTGCTGGAGGATGATGGTGGTGTTGAATGCTTAGCTGAAATGTAATCGTACTCTAGTTCGGGAGCATATTCAATTAGCCTACTAAATCTCTCTATAGTTCGTGTTGAGTTTTGTTGATTCTGGTTTTTAATTTTTATTGAGTGCACTCAGCACTCACTCTCACAGTATGGGACAGAGTAAGATTGCCATCTGCTGGAAACAGTGAGTATTGTTATTCTCCTTTTCAAATGTATTTCTTGATGTTGGTAGTTGCTAGGTCCTGGTGAAAATGGTGAATTTAGAGAGGGTACTCATTGTTACAGTCCTTTCTTTGCAGATTTATCCTATGGTTTTCAGTGAATGTAGAAAAAACCATATACCACCACCAATTTAGCAGCACAAGGCGATGGTGGTATAGTGGTAAGCATAGCTGCCTTCCAAGCAGTTGACCCGGGTTCGATTCCTGGCCATCGCAAAAGCTTTAATATGTACAAATAAAGCGGGAGGTAACATTGGTAATGCAAACACGATAAACGTATCATTGTATCGGATAGCATGCAATAATCAGACATACACATTGCTGCTCACAGTCTGGAGATCAGTCTTGGATACATAATCAAATATAGACAAATATATATAGAAATACAAAAAAAGTGTTTCTTTGCAACACGAGGGCAGCTGGTTTCACCCCCTTCCTGTAGTGGGTCTCGTCGTTGTTGCTGATGAGACCCACCATAGTTCTGTCATCCGCAAACTTGAGGAAGTAGTTGGAGCTGTAGGTGGGTGTGCAGTCGTAGGTCAACAGGGTGTAGAGCAGGGGGCTGAGCACACATCCTTGGGGGGCCCCTGTACTCAGCGTGATGGTGTCCTGTGTGTTGTCGCTGACCCGTACAGATTGCTGTCTGGCACTGAGGAAGTCCAGCAGCCAGTTGCAGAGAGAGGGGCTGAGGCCAAGTTTTGTTAGTTTACAAATCAGCTGCTGGAGGATGATGGTGGTGTTGAATGCTTAGCTGAAATGTAATCGTACTCTTGTTCGGGAGCATATTCAATTAGCCTACTAAATCTCTCTATAGTTTGTGTTGAGTTTTGTTGATTCTGGTTTTTAATCTTTATTGAGTGCACTCAGCACTCACTCTCACAGTATGGGACAGAGTAAGATTGCCATCTGCTGGAAACAGTGAGTATTGTTATTTTCCTTTTCAAATGTATTTCTTGATGTTGGTAGTTGCTAGGTCCTGGTGAAAATGGTGAATTTAGAGAGGGTACTCATTGTTACAGTCCTTTCTTTGCAAATTTATCCTATGGTTTTCAGTGAATGTAGAAAAAACCATTTACCACCACCAATTTAGCAGCACAAGGCGATGGTGGTATAGTGGTAAGCATAGCTGCCTTCCAAGCAGTTGACCCGGGTTCGATTCCCGGCCATCGCAAAAGCTTTAATATATACAAATTAAGTGGGAGGTAACATTGGTAATGCAAACACGATAAATGTATCATTGTATCGGATAGCATGCAATAATGAGACATACACATTGCTGCTCACAGTCTGGAGATCAGTCTTGGATACATAATCAAATATAGACAAATATATATAGAAATACAAAAAAAGTGTTTCTTTGCAACACGAGGGCAGCTGGTTTCACCCCGTTCCTGTAGTGGGTCTCGTCGTTGTTGCTGATGAGACCCACCATAGTTCTGTCATCCGCAAACTTGAGAAAATAGTTGGAGCTGTAGGTGGGTGTGCATTCGTGGGTCAACAGTGTGTAGAGCAGGGGGCTGAGCACACATCCTTGGGGGGCCCCTGTACTCAGCGTGATGGTGTCCTGTGTGTTGAGGCTGACCCGTACAGATTGCTGTCTGGCACTGAGGAAGTCCAGCAGCCAGTTGCAGAGAGAGGGGCTGAGGCCAAGTTTTGTTAGTTTACAAATCAGCTGCTGGAGGATGATGGTGGTGTTGAATGCTTAGCTGAAATGTAATCGTACTCTAGTTCGGGAGCATATTCAATTAGCCTACTAAATCTCTCTATAGTTTGTGTTGAGTTTTGTTGATTCTGGTTTTTAATTTTTATTGAGTGCACTCAGCACTCACTCTCACAGTATGGGACAGAGTAAGATTGCCATCTGCTGGAAACAGTGAGTATTGTTATTCTCCTTTTCAAATGTATTTCTTGATGTTGGTAGTTGCTAGGTCCTGGTGAAAATGGTGAATTTAGAGAGGGTACTCATTGTTACAGTCCTTTCTTTGCAGATTTATCCTATGGTTTTCAGTGAATGTAGAAAAAACCATATACCACCACCAATTTAGCAGCACAAGGCGATGGTGGTATAGTGGTAAGCATAGCTGCCTTCCAAGCAGTTGACCCGGGTTCGATTCCCAGCCATCGCAAAAGCTTTAATATGTACAAATAAAGCGTGAGGTAACATTGGTAATGCAAACACGATAAACGTATCATTGTATCGGATAGCATGCAATAATCAGACATACACATTGCTGCCAACAGTCTGGAGATCAGGCTTGGATACATAATCAAATATAGACACATATATAGAAATACAAAAAAATGTTTCTTTGCAACACGAGGCCAGCTGGTTTCACCCCCTTCCTGTAGTGGGTGTCGTCGTTGTTGCTGATGAGACCCACCATAGTTCTGTCATCCGCAAACTTGAGGAAGTAGTTGGAGCTGTAGGTGGGTGTGCAGTCGTGGGTCAACAGGGTGTAGAGCAGGGGGCTGAGCACACATCCTTGGGGGGCCCCTGTACTCAGCGTGATGGTGTCCTGTGTGTTGTCGCTGACCCGTACAGATTGCTGTCTGGCACTGAGGAAGTCCAGCAGCCAGTTGCAGAGAGAGGGGCTGAGGCCAAGTTTTGTTAGTTTACAAATCAGCTGCTGGAGGATGATGGTGGTGTTGAATGCTTAGCTGAAATGTAATCGTACTCTTGTTCGGGAGCATATTCAATTAGCCTACTAAATCTCTCTATAGTTTGTGTTGAGTTTTGTTGATTCTGGTTTTGAACCTTTATTGAGTGCACTCAGCACTCACTCTCACAGTATGGGACAGAGTAAGAGTGCCATCTGCTGGAAAGAGTGAGTATTGTTATTCTCCTTTTCAAATGTATTTCTTGATGTTGGTAGTTGCTAGGTCCTGGTGAAAATGGTGAATTTAGAGAGGGTACTCATTGTTACAGTCCTTTCTTTGCAGATTTATCCTATGGTTTTCAGTGAATGTAGAAAAAACCATTTACCACCACCAATTTAGCAGCACAAGGCGATGGTGGTATAGTGGTAAGCATAGCTGCCTTCCAAGCAGTTGACCCGGGTTCGATTCCCGGCCATCGCAAAAGCTTTAATATATACAAATTAAGTGGGAGGTAACATTGGTAATGCAAACACGATAAATGTATCATTGTATCGGATAGCATGCAATAATGAGACATACACATTGCTGCTCACAGTCTGGAGATCAGTCTTGGATACATAATCAAATATAGACAAATATATATAGAAATACAAAAAAAGTGTTTCTTTGCAACACGAGGGCAGCTGGTTTCACCCCGTTCCTGTAGTGGGTCTCGTCGTTGTTGCTGATGAGACCCACCATAGTTCTGTCATCCGCAAACTTGAGAAAATAGTTGGAGCTGTAGGTGGGTGTGCATTCGTGGGTCAACAGTGTGTAGAGCAGGGGGCTGAGCACACATCCTTGGGGGGCCCCTGTACTCAGCGTGATGGTGTCCTGTGTGTTGAGGCTGACCCGTACAGATTGCTGTCTGGCACTGAGGAAGTCCAGCAGCCAGTTGCAGAGAGAGGGGCTGAGGCCAAGTTTTGTTAGTTTACAAATCAGCTGCTGGAGGATGATGGTGGTGTTGAATGCTTAGCTGAAATGTAATCGTACTCTAGTTCGGGAGCATATTCAATTAGCCTACTAAATCTCTCTATAGTTTGTGTTGAGTTTTGTTGATTCTGGTTTTTAATTTTTATTGAGTGCACTCAGCACTCACTCTCACAGTATGGGACAGAGTAAGATTGCCATCTGCTGGAAACAGTGAGTATTGTTATTCTCCTTTTCAAATGTATTTCTTGATGTTGGTAGTTGCTAGGTCCTGGTGAAAATGGTGAATTTAGAGAGGGTACTCATTGTTACAGTCCTTTCTTTGCAGATTTATCCTATGGTTTTCAGTGAATGTAGAAAAAACCATATACCACCACCAATTTAGCAGCACAAGGCGATGGTGGTATAGTGGTAAGCATACCTGCCTTCCAAGCAGTTGACCCGGGTTCGATTCCCGGCCATCGCAAATGCTTTAATATGTACAAATAAAGCGGGAGGTAACATTGGTAATGCAAACACGATAAACGTATCATTGTATCGGATAGCATGCAATAATCAGACATACACATTGCTGCCAACAGTCTGGAGATCAGTCTTGGATACATAATCAAATATAGACAAATATATATAGAAATACAAAAAAAGTGTTTCTTTGCAACACGAGGGCAGCTGGTTTCACCCCGTTCCTGTAGTGGGTCTCGTCGTTGTTGCTGATGAGACCCACCATAGTTCTGTCATCCGCAAACTTGAGGAAGTAGTTGGAGCTGTAGGTGGGTGTGCAGTCGTGGGTCAACAGGGTGTAGAGCAGGGGGCTGAGCACACATCCTTGGGGGGCCCCTGTACTCAGCGTGATGGTGTCCTGTGTGTTGAGGCTGACCCGTACAGATTGCTGTCTGGCACTGAGGAAGTCCAGCAGCCAGTTGCAGAGAGAGGGGCTGAGGCCAAGTTTTGTTAGTTTACAAATCAGCTGCTGGAGGATGATGGTGGTGTTGAATGCTTAGCTGAAATGTAATCGTACTCTTGTTCGGGAGCATATTCAATAAGCCTACTAAATCTCTCTATAGTTTGTGTTGAGTTTTGTTGATTCTGGTTTTTAATCTTTATTGAGTGCACTCAGCACTCACTCTCACAGTATGGGACAGAGTAAGATTGCCATCTGCTGGAAACAGTGAGTATTGTTATTCTCCTTTTCAAATGTATTTCTTGATGTTGGTAGTTGCTAGGTCCTGGTGAAAATGGTGAATTTAGAGAGGGTACTCATTGTTACAGTCCTTTCTTTGCAGATTTATCCTATGGTTTTCAGTGAATGTAGGAAAAACCATTTACCACCACCAATTTAGCAGCACAAGGCGATGGTGGTATAGTGGTAAGCATAGCTGCCTTCCAAGCAGTTGACCCGGGTTCGATTCCCGGCCATCGCAAAAGCTTTAATATATACAAATTAAGTGGGAGGTAACATTGGTAATGCAAACACGATAAATGTATCATTGTATCGGATAGCATGCAATAATGAGACATACACATTGCTGCTCACAGTCTGGAGATCAGTCTTGGATACATAATCAAATATAGACAAATATATATAGAAATACAAAAAAAGTGTTTCTTTGCAACACGAGGGCAGCTGGTTTCACCCCGTTCCTGTAGTGGGTCTCGTCGTTGTTGCTGATGAGAACCACCATAGTTCTGTCATCTGCAAACTTGAGGAAGTAGTTGGAGCTGTAGGTGGGTGTGCAGTCGTGGGTCAACAGGGTGTAGAGCAGGGGGCTGAGCACACATCCTTGGGGGGCCCCTGTACTCAGCGTGATGGTGTCCTGTGTGTTGAGGCTGACCCATACAGATTGCTGTATGGCACTGAGGAAGTCCAGCAGCCAGTTGCAGAGAGAGGGGCTGAGGCCAAGTTGTGTTAGTTTACAAATCAGCTGCTGGAGGATGATGGTGGTGTTGAATGCTTAGCTGAAATGTAATCGTACTCTTCTTCGGGAGCATATTCAATTAGCCTACTAAATCTCTCTATAGTTTGTGTTGAGTTTTGTTGATTCTGGTTTTTAATTTTTATTGAGTGCACTCAGCACTCACTCTCACAGTATGGGACAGAGTAAGATTGCCATCTGCTGGAAACAGTGAGTATTGTTATTCTCCTTTTCAAATGTATTTCTTGATGTTGGTAGTTGCTAGGTCCTGGTGAAAATGGTGAATTTAGAGAAGGTACTCATTGTTACAGTCCTTTCTTTGCAGATTTATCCTATGGTTTTCAGAGAATGTGGAAAAAACCATATACCACCACCAATTCAGCAGCACAAGGCGATGGTGGTATAGTGGTAAGCATAGCTGCCTTCCAAGCAGTTGACCCGGGTTCGATTCCCGGCCATCGCAAAAGCTTTAATATGTACAAATAAAGCGGGAGGTAACATTGGTAATGCAAACACGATAAACGTATCATTGTATCGGATAGCATGCAATAATCAGACATACACATTGCTGCTCACAGTCTGGAGATCAGTCTTGGATACATAATCAAATATAGACACATATATAGAAATACAAAAAAAATGTTTCTTTGCAACACGAGGCCAGCTGGTTTCACCCCCTTCCTGTAGTGGGTGTCGTCGTTGTTGCTGATGAGACCCACCATAGTACTGTCATCCGCAAACTTGAGGAAGTAGTTGGAGCTGTAGGTGGGTGTGCAGTCGTGGGTCAACAGGGTGTAGAGCAGGGGGCTGAGCACACATCCTTGGGGGGCCCCTGTACTCAGCGTGATGGTGTCCTGTGTGTTGAGGCTGACCCATACAGATTGCTTTATGGCACTGAGGAAGTCCAGCAGCCAGTTGCAGAGAGAGGGGCTGAGGCCAAGTTTTGTTAGTTTACAAATCAGCTGCTGGAGGATGATGGTGGTGTTGAATGCTTAGCTGAAATGTAATCGTACTCTTCTTCGGGAGCATATTCAATTAGCCTACTAAATCTCTCTATAGTTTGTGTTGAGTTTTGTTGATTCTGGTTTTTAATTTTTATTGAGTGCACTCAGCACTCACTCTCACAGTATGGGACAGAGTAAGATTGCCATCTGCTGGAAACAGTGAGTATTGTTATTCTCCTTTTCAAATGTATTTCTTGATGTTGGTAGTTGCTAGGTCCTGGTGAAAATGGTGAATTTAGAGAGGGTACTCATTGTTACAGTCCTTTCTTTGCAGATTTATCCTATGGTTTTCAGTGAATGTAGAAAAAACCATATACCACCACCAATTTAGCAGCACAAGGCGATGGTGGTATAGTGGTAAGCATAGCTGCCTTCCAAGCAGTTGACCCGGGTTCGATTCCTGGCCATCGCAAAAGCTTTAATATGTACAAATAAAGCGGGAGGTAACATTGGTAATGCAAACACGATAAACGTATCATTGTATCGGATAGCATGCAATAATCAGACATACACATTGCTGCTCACAGTCTGGAGATCAGTCTTGGATACATAATCAAATATAGACAAATATATATAGAAATACAAAAAAAGTGTTTCTTTGCAACACGAGGGCAGCTGGTTTCACCCCCTTCCTGTAGTGGGTCTCGTCGTTGTTGCTGATGAGACCCACCATAGTTCTGTCATCCGCAAACTTGAGAAAATAGTTGGAGCTGTAGGTGGGTGTGCATTCGTGGGTCAACAGTGTGTAGAGCAGGGGGCTGAGCACACATCCTTGGGGGGCCCCTGTACTCAGCGTGATGGTGTCCTGTGTGTTGAGGCTGACCCGTACAGATTGCTGTCTGGCACTGAGGAAGTCCAGCAGCCAGTTGCAGAGAGAGGGGCTGAGGCCAAGTTTTGTTAGTTTACAAATCAGCTGCTGGAGGATGATGGTGGTGTTGAATGCTTAGCTGAAATGTAATCGTACTCTAGTTCGGGAGCATATTCAATTAGCCTACTAAATCTCTCTATAGTTCGTGTTGAGTTTTGTTGATTCTGGTTTTTAATTTTTATTGAGTGCACTCAGCACTCACTCTCACAGTATGGGACAGAGTAAGATTGCCATCTGCTGGAAACAGTGAGTATTGTTATTCTCCTTTTCAAATGTATTTCTTGATGTTGGTAGTTGCTAGGTCCTGGTGAAAATGGTGAATTTAGAGAGGGTACTCATTGTTACAGTCCATTCTTTGCAGATTTATCCTATGGTTTTGAGTGAATGTTGAAAAAACCATATACCACCACCAATTTAGCAGCACAAGGCGATGGTGGTATAGTGGTAAGCATAGCTGCCTTCCAAGCAGTTGACCCGGGTTCGATTCCCGGCCATCGCAAAAGCTTTAATACGTACAAATAAAGCGGGAGGTAACATTGGTAATGCAAACACGATAAACGTATCATTGTATCGGATAGCATGCAATAATCAGACATACACATTGCTGCCAACAGTCTGGAGATCAGTCTTGGATACATAATCAAATATAGACACATATATAGAAATACAAAAAAAATGTTTCTTTGCAACACAAGGCCAGCTGGTTTCACCCCCTTCCTGTAGTGGGTGTCGTCGTTGTTGCTGATGAGACCCACCATAGTTCTGTCATCCGCAAACTTGAGGAAGTAGTTGGAGCTGTAGGTGGGTGTGCAGTCGTGGGTCAACAGGGTGTAGAGCAGGGGGCTGAGCACACATCCTTGGGGGGCCCCTGTACTCAGCGTGATGGTGTCCTGTGTGTTGAGGCTGACCCGTACAGATTGCTGTCTGGCACTGAGGAAGTCCAGCAGCCAGTTGCAGAGAGAGGGGCTGAGGCCAAGTTTTGTTAGTTTACAAATCAGCTGCTGGAGGATGATGGTGGTGTTGAATGCTCAGCTGAAATGTAATCGTACTCTTGTTCGGGAGCATATTCAATTAGCCTACTAAATCTCTCTATAGTTTGTGTTGAGTTTTGTTGATTCTGGTTTTTAATCTTTATTGAGTGCACTCAGCACTCACTCTCACAGTATGGGACAGAGTAAGATTGCCATCTGCTGGAAACAGTGAGTATTGTTATTCTCCTTTTCAAATGTATTTCTTGATGTTGGTAGTTGCTAGGTCCTGGTGAAAATGGTGAATTTAGAGAGGGTACTCATTGTTACAGTCCTTTCTTTGCAGATTTATCCTATGGTTTTCAGTGAATGTAGGAAAAACCATTTACCACCACCAATTTAGCAGCACAAGGCGATGGTGGTATAGTGGTAAGCATAGCTGCCTTCCAAGCAGTTGACCCGGGTTCGATTCCCGGCCATCGCAAAAGCTTTAATATATACAAATTAAGTGGGAGGTAACATTGGTAATGCAAACACGATAAATGTATCATTGTATCGGATAGCATGCAATAATGAGACATACACATTGCTGCTCACAGTCTGGAGATCAGTCTTGGATACATAATCAAATATAGACAAATATATATAGAAATACAAAAAAAGTGTTTCTTTGCAACACGAGGGCAGCTGTTTTCACCCCGTTCCTGTAGTGGGTCTCGTCGTTGTTGCTGATGAGACCCACCATAGTTCTGTCATCCGCAAACTTGAGAAAATAGTTGGAGCTGTAGGTGGGTGTGCATTCCTGGGTCAACAGTGTGTAGAGCAGGGGGCTGAGCACACATCCTTGGGGGGCCCCTGTACTCAGCGTGATGGTGTCCTGTGTGTTGAGGCTGACCCGTACAGATTGCTGTCTGGCACTGAGGAAGTCCAGCAGCCAGTTGCAGAGAGAGGGGCTGAGGCCAAGTTTTGTTAGTTTACAAATCAGCTGCTGGAGGATGATGGTGGTGTTGAATGCTTAGCTGAAATGTAATCGTACTCTTGTTCGGGAGCATATTCAATTAGCCTACTAAATCTCTCTATAGTTTGTGTTGAGTTTTGTTGATTCTGGTTTTTAATTTTTATTGAGTGCACTCAGCACTCACTCTCACAGTATGGGACAGAGTAAGATTGCTATCTGCTGGAAACAGTGAGTATTGTTATTCTCCTTTTCAAATGTATTTCTTGATGTTGGTAGTTGCTAGGTCCTGGTGAAAATGGTGAATTTAGAGAGGGTACTCATTGTTACAGTCCTTTCTTTGCAGATTTATCCTATGGTTTTCAGTGAATGTAGAAAAAACCATTTACCACCACCAATTTAGCAGCACAAGGCGATGGTGGTATAGTGGTAAGCATAGCTGCCTTCCAAGCAGTTGACCCGGGTTCGATTCCCGGCCATCGCAAAAGCTTTAATATGTACAAATAAAGCGGGAGGTAACATTGGTAATGCAAACACGATAAACGTATCATTGTATCGGATAGCAAGCAATAATCAGACATACACATTGCTGCCAACAGTCTGGAGATCAGTCTTGGATACATAATCAAATATAGACAAATATATATAGAAATACAAAAAAAGTGTTTCTTTGCAACACGAGGCCAGCTGGTTTAACCCCGTTCCTGTAGTGGGTCTCGTCGTTGTTGCTGATGAGACCCACCATAGTTCTGTCATCCGCAAACTTGAGGAAGTAGTTGGAGCTGTAGGTGGGTGTGCAGTCGTGGGTCAACAGGGTGTAGAGCAGGGGGCTGAGCACACATCCATGGGGGGCCCCTGTACTCAGCGTGATGGTGTCCTGTGTGTTGAGGCTGACCCATACAGATTGCTGTATGGCACTGAGGAAGTCCAGCAGCCAGTTGCAGAGAGAGGGGCTGAGGCCAAGTTTTGTTAGTTTACAAATCAGCTGCTGGAGGATGATGGTGGTGTTGAATGCTTAGCTGAAATGTAATCGTACTCTTCTTCGGGAGCATATTCAATTAGCCTACTAAATCTCTCTATAGTTTGTGTTGAGTTTTGTTGATTCTGGTTTTTAATTTTTATTGAGTGCACTCAGCACTCACTCTCACAGTATGGGACAGAGTAAGATTGCCATCTGCTGGAAACAGTGAGTATTGTTATTCTCCTTTTCAAATGTATTTCTTGATGTTGGTAGTTGCTAGGTCCTGGTGAAAATGGTGAATTTAGAGAAGGTACTCATTGTTACAGTCCTTTCTTTGCAGATTTATCCTATGGTTTTCAGAGAATGTAGAAAAAACCATATACCACCACCAATTCAGCAGCACAAGGCGATGGTGGTATAGTGGTAAGCATAGCTGCCTTCCAAGCAGTTGACCCGGGTTCGATTCCCGGCCATCGCAAAAGCTTTAATATGTACAAATAAAGCGGGAGGTAACATTGCTAATGCAAACACGATAAACGTATCATTGTATCGGATAGCATGCAATAATCAGACATACACATTGCTGCTCACAGTCTGGAGATCAGTCTTGGATACATAATCAAATATAGACACATATATAGAAATACAAAAAAAATGTTTCTTTGCAACACGAGGCCAGCTGGTTTCACCCCGTTCCTGTAGTGGGTCTCGTCGTTGTTGCTGATGAGACCCACCATAGTTCTGTCATCCGCAAACTTGAGGAAGTAGTTGGAGCTGTAGGTGGGTGTGCAGTCGTGGGTCAACAGGGTGTAGAGCAGGGGGCTGAGCACACATCCTTGGGGGGCCCCTGTACTCAGCGTGATGGTGTCCTGTGTGTTGAGGCTGACCCATACAGATTGCTGTATGGCACTGAGGGAGTCCAGCAGCCAGTTGCAGAGAGAGGGGCTGAGGCCAAGTTTTGTTAGTTTACAAATCAGCTGCTGGAGGATGATGGTGGTGTTGAATGCTTAGCTGAAATGTAATCGTACTCTTCTTCGGGAGCATATTCAATTAGCCTACTAAATCCCTCTATAGTTTGTGTTGAGTTTTGTTGATTCTGGTTTTTAATTTTTATTGAGTGCACTCAGCACTCACTCTCACAGTATGGGACAGAGTAAGATTGCCATCTGCTGGAAACAGTGAGTATTGTTATTCTCCTTTTCAAATGTATTTCTTGATGTTGGTAGTTGCTAGGTCCTGGTGAAAATGGTGAATTTAGAGAGGGTACTCATTGTTACAGTCCTTTCTTTGCAGATTTATCCTATGGTTTTCAGTGAATGTAGAAAAAACCATATACCACCACCATTTTAGCAGCACAAGGCGATGGTGGTATAGTGGTAAGCATAGCTGCCTTCCAAGCAGTTGACCCGGGTTTGATTCCCGGCCATCGCAAAAGCTTTAATATGTACAAATAAAGCGGGAGGTAACATTGGTAATGCAAACACGATAAACGTATCATTGTATCGGATAGCATGCAATAATCAGACATACACATTGCTGCCAACAGTCTGGAGATCAGTCTTGGATACATAATCAAATATAGACACATATATAGAAATACAAAAAAAAGTTTCTTTGCAACACGAGGCCAGCTGGTTTCACCCCCTTCCTGTAGTGGGTGTCGTCGTTGTTGCTGATGAGACCCACCATAGTTCTGTCATCCGCAAACTTGAGGAAGTAGTTGGAGCTGTAGGTGGGTGTGCAGTCGTGGGTCAACAGGGTGTAGAGCAGGGGGCTGAGCACACATCCTTGGGGGGCCCCTGTACTCAGCGTGATGGTGTCCTGTGTGTTGTCGCTGACCCGTACAGATTGCTGTCTGGCACTGAGGAAGTCCAGCAGCCAGTTGCAGAGAGAGGGGCTGAGGCCAAGTTTTGTTAGTTTACAAATCAGCTGCTGGAGGATGATGGTGGTGTTGAATGCTTAGCTGAAATGTAATCGTACTCTTGTTCGGGAGCATATTCAATTAGCCTACTAAATCTCTCTATAGTTTGTGTTGAGTTTTGTTGATTCTGGTTTTTAATCTTTATTGAGTGCACTCAGCACTCACTCTCACAGTATGGGACAGAGTAAGATTGCCATCTGCTGGAAACAGTGAGTATTGTTATTTTCCTTTTCAAATGTATTTCTTGATGTTGGTAGTTGCTAGGTCCTGGTGAAAATGGTGAATTTAGAGAGGGTACTCATTGTTACAGTCCTTTCTTTGCAAATTTATCCTATGGTTTTCAGTGAATGTAGAAAAAACCATTTACCACCACCAATTTAGCAGCACAAGGCGATGGTGGTATAGTGGTAAGCATAGCTGCCTTCCAAGCAGTTGACCCGGGTTCGATTCCCGGCCATCGCAAAAGCTTTAATATATACAAATTAAGTGGGAGGTAACATTGGTAATGCAAACACGATAAATGTATCATTGTATCGGATAGCATGCAATAATGAGACATACACATTGCTGCTCACAGTCTGGAGATCAGTCTTGGATACATAATCAAATATAGACAAATATATATAGAAATACAAAAAAAGTGTTTCTTTGCAACACGAGGGCAGCTGGTTTCACCCCGTTCCTGTAGTGGGTCTCGTCGTTGTTGCTGATGAGACCCACCATAGTTCTGTCATCCGCAAACTTGAGAAAATAGTTGGAGCTGTAGGTGGGTGTGCATTCGTGGGTCAACAGTGTGTAGAGCAGGGGGCTGAGCACACATCCTTGGGGGGCCCCTGTACTCAGCGTGATGGTGTCCTGTGTGTTGAGGCTGACCCGTACAGATTGCTGTCTGGCACTGAGGAAGTCCAGCAGCCAGTTGCAGAGAGAGGGGCTGAGGCCAAGTTTTGTTAGTTTACAAATCAGCTGCTGGAGGATGATGGTGGTGTTGAATGCTTAGCTGAAATGTAATCGTACTCTAGTTCGGGAGCATATTCAATTAGCCTACTAAATCTCTCTATAGTTTGTGTTGAGTTTTGTTGATTCTGGTTTTTAATTTTTATTGAGTGCACTCAGCACTCACTCTCACAGTATGGGACAGAGTAAGATTGCCATCTGCTGGAAACAGTGAGTATTGTTATTCTCCTTTTCAAATGTATTTCTTGATGTTGGTAGTTGCTAGGTCCTGGTGAAAATGGTGAATTTAGAGAGGGTACTCATTGTTACAGTCCTTTCTTTGCAGATTTATCCTATGGTTTTCAGTGAATGTAGAAAAAACCATATACCACCACCAATTTAGCAGCACAAGGCGATGGTGGTATAGTGGTAAGCATAGCTGCCTTCCAAGCAGTTGACCCGGGTTCGATTCCCGGCCATCGCAAAAGCTTTAATATGTACAAATAAAGCGTGAGGTAACATTGGTAATGCAAACACGATAAACGTATCATTGTATCGGATAGCATGCAATAATCAGACATACACATTGCTGCCAACAGTCTGGAGATCAGGCTTGGATACATAATCAAATATAGACACATATATAGAAATACAAAAAAATGTTTCTTTGCAACACGAGGCCAGCTGGTTTCACCCCCTTCCTGTAGTGGGTGTCGTCGTTGTTGCTGATGAGACCCACCATAGTTCTGTCATCCGCAAACTTGAGGAAGTAGTTGGAGCTGTAGGTGGGTGTGCAGTCGTGGGTCAACAGGGTGTAGAGCAGGGGGCTGAGCACACATCCTTGGGGGGCCCCTGTACTCAGCGTGATGGTGTCCTGTGTGTTGTCGCTGACCCGTACAGATTGCTGTCTGGCACTGAGGAAGTCCAGCAGCCAGTTGCAGAGAGAGGGGCTGAGGCCAAGTTTTGTTAGTTTACAAATCAGCTGCTGGAGGATGATGGTGGTGTTGAATGCTTAGCTGAAATGTAATCGTACTCTTGTTCGGGAGCATATTCAATTAGCCTACTAAATCTCTCTATAGTTTGTGTTGAGTTTTGTTGATTCTGGTTTTGAACCTTTATTGAGTGCACTCAGCACTCACTCTCACAGTATGGGACAGAGTAAGAGTGCCATCTGCTGGAAAGAGTGAGTATTGTTATTCTCCTTTTCAAATGTATTTCTTGATGTTGGTAGTTGCTAGGTCCTGGTGAAAATGGTGAATTTAGAGAGGGTACTCATTGTTACAGTCCATTCTTTGCAGATTTATCCTATGGTTTTGAGTGAATGTTGAAAAAACCATATACCACCACCAATTTAGCAGCACAAGGCGATGGTGGTATAGTGGTAAGCATAGCTGCCTTCCAAGCAGTTGACCCGTGTTCGATTCCCAGCCATCGCAAAAGCTTTAATATATACAAATTAAGTGGGAGGTAACATTGGTAATGCAAACACGATAAATGTATCATTGTATCGGATAGCATGCAATAATGAGACATACACATTGCTGCTCACAGTCTGGAGATCAGTCTTGGATACATAATCAAATATAGACAAATATATATAGAAATACAAAAAAAGTGTTTCTTTGCAACACGAGGGCAGCTGGTTTCACCCCCTTCCTGTAGTGGGTCTCGTCGTTGTTGCTGATGAGACCCACCATAGTTCTGTCATCCCCAAACTTGAGAAAATAGTTGGAGCTGTAGGTGGGTGTGCAGTCGTGGGTCAACAGGGTGTAGAGCAGGGGGCTGAGCACACATCCTTGGGGGGCCCCTGTACTCAGCGTGATGGTGTCCTGTGTGTTGAGGCTGACCCGTACAGATTGCTGTATGGCACTGAGGAAGTCCAGCAGCCAGTTGCAGAGAGAGGGGCTGAGGCCAAGTTTTGTTAGTTTACAAATCAGCTGCTGGAGGATGATGGTGGTGTTGAATGCTTAGCTGAAATGTAATCGTACTCTTGTTCGGGAGCATATTCAATTAGCCTACTAAATCTCTCTATAGTTTGTGTTGAGTTTTGTTGATTCTGGTTTTTAATTTTTATTGAGTGCACTCAGCACTCACTCTCACAGTATGGGACAGAGTAAGATTGCCATCTGCTGGAAACAGTGAGTATTGTTATTCTCCTTTTCAAATGTATTTCTTGATGTTGGTAGTTGCTAGGTCCTGGTGAAAATGGTGAATTTAGAGAGGGTACTCATTGTTACAGTCCTTTCTTTGCAGATGTATCCTATGGTTTTCAGTGAATGTAGAAAAAACAATAGACCACCACCAATTTAGCAGCACAAGGCGATGGTGGTATAGTGGTAAGCATAGCTGCCTTCCAAGCAGTTGACCCGGGTTCGATTCCCGGCCATCGCAAAAGCTTTAATATGTACAAATAAAGTGGGAGGTAACATTGGTAATGCAAACACGATAAATGTATCATTGTATCGGATAGCATGCAATAATCAGACATACACATTGCTGCTCACAGTCTGGAGATCAGTCTTGGATACATAATCAAATATAGACACATATATAGAAATACAAAAAAAATGTTTCTTTGCAACACGAGGCCAGCTGGTTTCACCCCCTTCCTGTAGTGGGTGTCGTCGTTGTTGCTGATGAGACCCACCATAGTTCTGTCATCCGCAAACTTGAGGAAGTAGTTGGAGCTGTAGGTGGTTGTGCAGTCGTGGGTCAACAGGGTGTAGAGCAGGGGGCTGAGCACACATCCTTGGGGGGCCCCTGTACTCAGCGTGATGGTGTCCTGTGTGTTGTCGCTGACCCGTACAGATTGCTGTCTGGCACTGAGGAAGTCCAGCAGCCAGTTGCAGAGAGAGGGGCTGAGGCCAAGTTTTGTTAGTTTACAAATCAGCTGCTGGAGGATGATGGTGGTGTTGAATGCTTAGCTGAAATGTAATCGTACTCTTGTTCGGGAGCATATTCAATTAGCCTACTAAATCTCTCTATAGTTTGTGTTGAGTTTTGTTGATTCTGGTTTTTAATCTTTATTGAGTGCACTCAGCACTCACTCTCAGAGTATGGGACAGAGTAAGAGTGCCATCTGCTGGAAACAGTGAGTATTGTTATTCTCCTTTTCAAATGTATTTCTTGATGTTGGTAGTTGCTAGGTCCTGGTGAAAATTGTGAATTTAGAGAGGGTACTTATTGTTACAGTCCTTTCTTTGCAGATTTATCCTATGGTTTTCAGTGAATGTTGAAAAAACCATATACCACCACCAATTTAGCAGCACAAGGCGATGGTCGTATAGTGGTAAGCATAGCTGCCTTCCAAGCAGTTGACCTGGGTTCGATTCCCGGCCATCGCAAAATCTTTAATATGTACAAATAAAGCGGGAGGTAACATTGGTAATGCAAACACGATAAACGTATCATTGTATCGGATAGCATGCAATAATCAGACATACAGATTGCTGCCAACAGTCTGGAGATCAGTCTTGGATACATAATCAAATATAGACACATATATAGAAATACAAAAAAAATGTTTCTTTGCAACACGAGGCCAGCTGGTTTCACCCCCTTCCTGTAGTGGGTGTCGTCGTTGTTGCTGAAGAGACCCCCCATAGTTCTGTCTTCCTCAAACTTGAGGAAGTAGTTGGAGCTGTAAGTGGGTCAGCAGGGTGAATAGCAGGGGGCTGAGCAGACCTATGTGTTATCGCCGACCCGTACAGATTGCTGTCTGGCAGTGAGGAAGTCCAACAGCCAGTTGCAGAGAGATTGGCTGAGGCCAAGTTTTGTTAGTTTACAAATCAGCTGCTGGAGGATGATGGTGGTGTTGAATGCTTAGCTGAAATGTAATCGTACTCTTGTTCGGGAGCATATTCAATTAGCCTACTAAATCTCTCTATAGTTTGTGTTGAGTTTTGTTGATTCTGGTTTTGAACCTTTATTGAGTGCACTCAGCACTCACTCTCACAGTATGGGACAGAGTAAGAGTGCCATCTGCTGGAAACAGTGAGTATTGTTATTCTCCTTTTCAAATGTATTTCTTGATGTTGGTAGTTGCTAGGTCCTGGTGAAAATGGTGAATTTAGAGAGGGTACTCATTGTTACAGTCCATTCTTTGCAGATTTATCCTATGGTTTTGAGTAATTGTTGAAAAAACCATATACCACCACCAATTTAGCAGCACAAGGCGATGGTGGTATAGTGGTAAGCATAGCTGCCTTCCAAGCAGTTGACCCGGGTTCGATTCCCGGCCATCGCAAAAGCTTTAATATATACAAATTAAGCGTGAGGTAACATTGGTAATGCAAACACGATAAATGTATCATTGTATCGGATAGCATGCAATAATGAGACATACACATTGCTGCTCACAGTCTGGAGATCAGTCTTGGATACATAATCAAATATAGACAAATATATATAGAAATACAAAAAAAAGTGTTTCTTTGCAACACGAGGGCAGCTGGTTTCACCCCCTTCCTGTAGTGGGTCTCGTCGTTGTTGCTGATGAGACCCACCATAGTTCTGTCATCCGCAAACTTGAGAAAATAGTTGGAGCTGTAGGTGGGTGTGCAGTCGTGGGTCAACAGGGTGTAGAGCAGGGGGCTGAGCACACATCATTGGGGGGCCCCTGTACTCAGCGTGATGGTGTCCTGTGTGTTGAGGCTGACCCATACAGATTGCTGTCTGGCACTGAGGAAGTCCAGCAGCCAGTTGCAGAGAGAGGGGCTGAGGCCAAGTTTTGTTAGTTTACAAATCAGCTGCTGGAGGATGATGGTGGTGTTGAATGCTTAGCTGAAATGTAATCGTACTCTTGTTCGGGAGCATATTCAATTAGCCTACTAAATCTCTCTATAGTTTGTGTTGAGTTTTGTTGATTCTGGTTTTTGATTTTTATTGAGTGCACTCAGCACTCACTCTCACAGTATGGGACAGAGTAAGATTGCCATCTGCTGGAAATAGTGAGTATTGTTATTCTCCTTTTCAAATGTATTTCTTGATGTTGGTAGTTGCTAGGTCCTGGTGAAAATGGTGAATTTAGAGAGGGTACTCATTGTTACAGTCCTTTCTTTGCAGATTTATCCTATGGTTTTCAGTGAATGTAGAAAAAACCATATACCACCACCAATTTAGCAGCACAAGGCGATGGTGGTATAGTGGTAAGCATAGCTGCCTTCCAAGCAGTTGACCCGGGTTCGATTCCCGGCCATCGCAAAAGCTTTAATATGTACAAATAAAGCGGGAGGTAACATTGGTAATGCAAACACGATAAACGTATCATTGTATCGGATAGCATGCAATAATCAGACATACACATTGCTGCCAACAGTCTGGAGATCAGTCTTGGATACATAATCAAATATAGACACATATATAGAAATACAAAAAAAATGTTTCTTTGCAACACGAGGCCAGCTGGTTTCACCCCCTTCCTGTAGTGGGTGTCGTCGTTGTTGCTGATGAGACCCACCATAGTTCTGTCATCCGCAAACTTGAGGAAGTAGTTGGAGCTGTAGGTGGGTGTGCAGTCGTGGGTCAACAGGGTGTAGAGCAGGGGGCTGAGCACACATCCTTGGGGGGCCCCTGTACTCAGCGTGATGGTGTCCTGTGTGTTGTCGCTGACCCGTACAGATTGCTGTCTGGCACTGAGGAAGTCCAGCAGCCAGTTGCAGAGAGAGGGGCTGAGGCCAAGTTTTGTTAGTTTACAAATCAGTTGCTGGAGGATGATGGTGGTGTTGAATGCTTAGCTGAAATGTAATCGTACTTTTGTTCGGGAGCATATTCAATTAGCCTACTAAATCTCTCTATAGTTTGTGTTGAGTTTTGTTGATTCTGGTTTTTAATCTTTATTGAGTGCACTCAGCACTCACTCTCACAGTATGGGACAGAGTAAGATTGCCATATGCTGGAAACAGTGAGTATTGTTATTCTCCTTTTCAAATGTATTTCTTGATGTTGGTAGTTGCTAGGTCCTGGTGAAAATGGTGAATTTAGAGAGGGTACTCATTGTTACAGTCCTTTCTTTGCAGATTTATCCTATGGTTTTCAGTGAATGTAGAAAAAACCATTTACCACCACCAATTTAGCAGCACAAGGCGATGGTGGTATAGTGGTAAGCATAGCTGCCTTCCAAGCAGTTGACCCGGGTTCGATTCCCGGCCATCGCAAAAGCTTTAATATATACAAATTAAGTGGGAGGTAACATTGGTAATGCAAACACGATAAATGTATCATTGTATCGGATAGCATGCAATAATTAGACATACACATTGCTGCTCACAGTCTGGAGATCAGTCTTGGATACATAATCAAATATAGACAAATATATATAGAAATACAAAAAAAGTGTTTCTTTGCAACACGAGGGCAGCTGGTTTCAACCCCTTCCTGTAGTGGGTCTCGTCGTTGTTGCTGATGAGACCCACCATAGTTCTGTCATCCGCAAACTTGAGAAAATAGTTGGAGCTGTAGGTGGGTGTGCATTCGTGGGTCAACAGTGTGTAGAGCAGGGGACTGAGCACACATCCTTGGGGGGCCCCTGTACTCAGCGTGATGGTGTCCTGTGTGTTGAGGCTGACCCGTACAGATTGCTGTCTGGCACTGAGGAAGTCCAGCAGCCAGTTGCAGAGAGAGGGGCTGAGGCCAAGTTTTGTTAGTTTACAAATCAGCTGCTGGAGGATGATGGTGGTGTTGAATGCTTAGCTGAAATGTAATCGTACTCTAGTTCGGGAGCATATTCAATTAGCCTACTAAATCTCTCTATAGTTTGTGTTGAGTTTTGTTGATTCTGGTTTTTAATTTGTATTGAGTGCACTCAGCACTCACTCTCACAGTATGGGACAGAGTAAGAGTGCCATCTGCGGGAAACAGTGAGTATTGTTATTCTCCTTTTCAAATGTATTTCTTGATGTTGGTAGTTGCTAGGTCCTGGTGAAAATGGTGAATTTAGAGAGGGTACTCATTGTTACAGTCCATTCTTTGCAGATTTATCCTATGGTTTTGAGTGAATGTTGAAAAAACCATATACCACCACCAATTTAGCAGCACAAGGCGATGGTGGTATAGTGGTAAGCATAGCTGCCTTCCAAGCAGTTGACCCGGGTTCGATTCCCGGCCATCGCAAAATCTTTAATATGTACAAATAAAGCGGGAGGTAACATTGGTAATGCAAACACGATAAATGTATCATTGTATCGGATAGCATGCAATAATCAGACATACACATTGCTGCCAACAGTCTGGAGATCAGTCTTGGATACATAATCAAATATAGACACATATATAGAAATACAAAAAAAATGTTTCTTTGCAACACGAGGGCAGCTGGTTTCACCCCCTTCCTGTAGTGGGTCTCGTCGTTGTTGCTGATGAGACGCACCATAGTTCTGTCATCCGCAAACTTGAGAAAATAGTTGGAGCTGTAGGTGGGTGTGCATTCGTGATTTCAACAGGGTGTAGAGCAGGGGGCTGAGCACACATCCTTGGGGGGCCCCTGTACTCAGCGTGATGGTGTCCTGTGTGTTGAGGCTGACCCGTACAGATTGCTGTCTGGCACTGAGGAAGTCCAGCAGCCAGTTGCAGAGAGAGGGGCTGAGACCAAGTTTTGTTAGTTTACAAATCAGCTGCTGGAGGATGATGGTGGTGTTGAATGCTTAGCTGAAATGTAATCGTACTCTAGTTCGGGAGCATATTCAATTAGCCTACTAAATCTCTCTATAGTTTGTGTTGAGTTTTGTTGATTCTGGTTTTTAATTTTTATTGAGTGCACTCAGCACTCACTCTCACAGTATGGGACAGAGTAAGATTGCCATCTGCTGGAAACAGTGAGTATTGTTATTCTCCTTTTCAAATGTATTTCTTGATGTTGGTAGTTGCTAGGTCCTGGTGAAAATGGTGAATTTAGAGAAGGTACTCATTGTTACAGTCCTTTCTTTGCAGATTTATCCTATGGTTTTCAGTGAATGTAGAAAAAACCATATACCACCACCAATTTAGCAGCACAAGGCGATGGTGGTATAGTGGTAAGCATAGCTGCCTTCCAAGCAGTTGACCCGGGTTCGATTCCCAGCCATCGCAAAAGCTTTAATATGTACAAATAAAGCGGGAGGTAACATTGGTAATGCAAACACGATAAACGTATCATTGTATCGGATAGCATGCAATAATCAGACATACACATTGCTGCTCACAGTCTGGAGATCAGTCTTGGATACATAATCAAATATAGACACATATATAGAAATACAAAAAAAATGTTTCTTTGCAACACGAGGCCAGCTGGTTTCACCCCCTTCCTGTAGTGGGTGTCGTCGTTGTTGCTGATGAGACCCACCATAGTTCTGTCATCCGCAAACTTGAGGAAGTAGTTGGAGCTGTAGGTGGGTGTGCAGTCGTGGGTCAACAGGGTGTAGAGCAGGGGGCTGAGCACACATCCTTGGGGGGCCCCTGTACTCAGCGTGATGGTGTCCTGTGTGTTGAGGCTGACCCGTACAGATTGCTGTCTGGCACTGAGGAAGTCCAGCAGCCAGTTGCAGAGAGAGGGGCTGAGGCCAAGTTTTGTTAGTTTACAAATCAGCTGCTTTAGGATGATGGTGGTGTTGAATGCTTAGCTGAAATGTAATCGTACTCTTGTTCGGGAGCATATTCAATTAGCCTACTAAATCTCTCTATAGTTTGTGTTGAGTTTTGTTGATTCTGGTTTTTAATCTTTATTGAGTGCACTCAGCACTCACTCTCACAGTATGGGACAGAGTAAGAGTGCCATCTGCTGGAAACAGTGAGTATTGTTATTCTCCTTTTCAAATGTATTTCTTGATGTTGGTAGTTGCTAGGTCCTGGTGAAAATGGTGAATTTAGAGAGGGTACTCATTGTTACAGTCCTTTCTTTGCAGATTTATCCTATGGTTTTCAGTGAATGTAGAAAAAACCATATACCACCACCAATTTAGCAGCACAAGGCGATGGTGGTATAGTGGTAAGCATAGCTGCCTTCCAAGCAGTTGACCCGGGTTCGATTCCCGGCCATCGCAAAAGCTTTAATATGTACAAATAAAGCGGGAGGTAACATTGGTAATGCAAACACGATAAACGTATCATTGTATCGGATAGCATGCAATAATCAGACATACACATTGCTGCCAACAGTCTGGAGATCAGTCTTGGATACATAATCAAATATAGACACATATATAGAAATACAAAAAAATGTTTCTTTGCAACACGAGGCCAGCTGGTTTCACCCCCTTCCTGTAGTGGGTGTCGTCGTTGTTGCTGATGAGACCCACCATAGTTCTGTCATCTGCAAACTTGAGGAAGTAGTTGGAGCTGTAGGTGGGTGTGCAGTCGTGGGTCAACAGGGTGTAGAGCAGGGGGCTGAGCACACATCCTTGGGGGGCCCCTGTACTCAGCGTGATGGTGTCCTGTGTGTTGTCGCTGACCCGTACAGATTGCTGTCTGGCACTGAGGAAGTCCAGCAGCCAGTTGCAGAGAGAGGGGCTGAGGCCAAGTTTTGTTAGTTTACAAATCAGCTGCTGGAGGATGATGGTGGTGTTGAATGCTTAGCTGAAATGTAATCGTACTCTTGTTCGGGAGCATATTCAATTAGCCTACTTAATCTCTCTGTAGTTTGTGTTGAGTTTTGTTGATTCTGGTTTTTAATCTTTATTGAGTGCACTCAGCACTCACTCTCACAGTATGGGACAGAGTAAGATTGCCATCTGCTGGAAACAGTGAGTATTGTTATTCTCCTTTTCAAATGTATTTCTTGATGTTGGTAGTTGCTAGGTCCTGGTGAAAATGGTGAATTTAGAGAGGGTACTCATTGTTACAGTTCTTTCTTTGCAGATTTATCCTATGGTTTTCAGTGAATGTAGAAAAAACCATTTACCACCACCAATTTAGCAGCACAAGGCGATGGTGGTATAGTGGTAAGCATAGCTGCCTTCCAAGCAGTTGACCCGGGTTCGATTCCCGGCCATCGCAAAAGCTTTAATATATACAAATTAAGTGGGAGGTAACATTGGTAATGCAAACACGATAAATGTATCATTGTATCGGATAGCATGCAATAATGAGACATACACATTGCTGCTCACAGTCTGGAGATCAGTCTTGGATACATAATCAAATATAGACAAATATATATAGAAATACAAAAAAAGTGTTTCTTTGCAACACGAGGGCAGCTGGTTTCACCCCGTTCCTGTAGTGGGTCTCGTCGTTGTTGCTGATGAGACCCACCATAGTTCTGTCATCCGCAAACTTGAGAAAATAGTTGGAGCTGTAGGTGGGTGTGCATTCGTGGGTCAACAGTGTGTAGAGCAGGGGGCTGAGCACACATCCTTGGGGGGCCCCTGTACTCAGCGTGATGGTGTCCTGTGTGTTGAGGCTGACCCGTACAGATTGCTGTCTGGCACTGAGGAAGTCCAGCAGCCAGTTGCAGAGAGAGGGGCTGAGGCCAAGTTTTGTTAGTTTACAAATCAGCTGCTGGAGGATGATGGTGGTGTTGAATGCTTAGCTGAAATGTAATCGTACTCTAGTTCGGGAGCATATTCAATTAGCCTACTAAATCTCTCTATAGTTTGTGTTGAGTTTTGTTGATTCTGGTTTTTAATTTTTATTGAGTGCACTCAGCACTCACTCTCACAGTATGGGACAGAGTAAGATTGCCATCTGCTGGAAACAGTGAGTATTGTTATTCTCCTTTTCAAATGTATTTCTTGATGTTGGTAGTTGCTAGGTCCTGGTTAAAATGGTGAATTTAGAGAGGGTACTCATTGTTACAGTCCTTTCTTTGCAGATTTATCCTATGGTTTTCAGTGAATGTAGAAAAAACCATATACCACCACCAATTTAGCAGCACAAGGCGATGGTGGTATAGTGGTAAGCATAGCTGCCTTCCAAGCAGTTGACCCGGGTTCGATTCCCGGCCATCGCAAAAGCTTTAATATGTACAAATAAAGCGGGAGGTAACATTGGTAATGCAAACACGATAAACGTATCATTGTATCGGATAGCATGCAATAATCAGACATACACATTGCTGCCAACAGTCTGGAGATCAGTCTTGGATACATAATCAAATATAGACACATATATAGAAATACAAAAAAATGTTTCTTTGCAACACGAGGCCAGCTGGTTTCACCCCCTTCCTGTAGTGGGTGTCGTCGTTGTTGCTGATGAGACCCACCATAGTTCTGTCATCCGCAAACTTGAGGAAGTAGTTGGAGCTGTAGGTGGGTGTGCAGTCGTGGGTCAACAGGGTGTAGAGCAGGGGGCTGAGCACACATCCTTGGGGGGCCCCTGTACTCAGCGTGATGGTGTCCTGTGTGTTGTCGCTGACCCGTACAGATTGCTGTCTGGCACTGAGGAAGTCCAGCAGCCAGTTGCAGAGAGAGGGGCTGAGGCCAAGTTTTGTTAGTTTACAAATCAGCTGCTGGAGGATGATGGTGGTGTTGAATGCTTAGCTGAAATGTAATCGTACTCTTGTTCGGGAGCATATTCAATTAGCCTACTAAATCTCTCTATAGTTTGTGTTGAGTTTTGTTGATTCTGGTTTTTAATCTTTATTGAGTGCACTCAGCACTCACTCTCACAGTATGGGACAGAGTAAGATTGCCATCTGCTGGAAACAGTGAGTATTGTTATTTTCCTTTTCAAATGTATTTCTTGATGTTGGTAGTTGCTAGGTCCTGGTGAAAATGGTGAATTTAGAGAGGGTACTCATTGTTACAGTCCTTTCTTTGCAGATTTATCCTATGGTTTTCAGTGAATGTAGAAAAAACCATTTACCACCACGAATTTAGCAGCACAAGGCGATGGTGGTATAGTGGTAAGCATAGCTGCCTTCCAAGCAGTTGACCCGGGTTCGATTCCCGGCCATCGCAAAAGCTTTAATATATACAAATTAAGTGGGAGGTAACATTGGTAATGCAAACACGATAAATGTATCATTGTATCGGATAGCATGCAATAATGAGACATACACATTGCTGCTCACAGTCTGGAGATCAGTCTTGGATACATAATCAAATATAGACAAATATATATAGAAATACAAAAAAAGTGTTTCTTTGCAACACGAGGGTAGCTGGTTTCACCCCGTTCCTGTAGTGGGTCTCGTCGTTGTTGCTGATGAGACCCACCATAGTTCTGTCATCCGCAAACTTGAGAAAATAGTTGGAGCTGTAGGTGGGAGTGCATTCGTGGGTCAACAGTGTGTAGAGCAGGGGGCTGAGCACACATCCTTGGGGGGCCCCTGTACTCAGCGTGATGGTGTCCTGTGTGTTGAGGCTGACCCGTACAGATTGCTGTCTGGCACTGAGGAAGTCCAGCAGCCAGTTGCAGAGAGAGGGGCTGAGGCCAAGTTTTGTTAGTTTACAAATCAGCTGCTGGAGGATGATGGTGGTGTTGAATGCTTAGCTGAAATGTAATCGTACTCTAGTTCGGGAGCATATTCAATTAGCCTACTAAATCTCTCTATAGTTTGTGTTGAGTTTTGTTGATTCTGGTTTTTAATTTTTATTGAGTGCACTCAGCACTCACTCTCACAGTATGGGACAGAGTAAGATTGCCATCTGCTGGAAACAGTGAGTATTGTTATTCTCCTTTTCAAATGTATTTCTTGATGTTGGTAGTTGCTAGGTCCTGGTGAAAATGGTGAATTTAGAGAGGGTACTCATTGTTACAGTCCTTTCTTTGCAGATTTATCCTATGGTTTTCAGTGAATGTAGAAAAAACCATATACCACCACCAATTTAGCAGCACAAGGCGATGGTGGTATAGTGGTAAGCATAGCTGCCTTCCAAGCAGTTGACCCGGGTTCGATTCCCGGCCATCGCAAATGCTTTAATATGTACAAATAAAGCGGGAGGTAACATTGGTAATGCAAACACGATAAACGTATCATTGTATCGGATAGCATGCAATAATCAGACATACACATTGCTGCCAACAGTCTGGAGATCAGTCTTGGATACATAATTAAATATATACAAATATATATAGAAATACAAAAAAAGTGTTTCTTTGCAACACGAGGGCAGCTGGTTTCACCCCGTTCCTGTAGTGGGTCTCGTCGTTGTTGCTGATGAGACCCACCATAGTTCTGTCATCCGCAAACTTGAGGAAGTAGTTGGAGCTGTAGGTGGGTGTGCAGTCGTGGGTCAACAGGGTGTAGAGCAGGGGGCTGAGCACACATCCTTGGGGGGCCCCTGTACTCAGCGTGATGGTGTCCTGTGTGTTGAGGCTGACCCGTACAGATTGCTGTCTGGCACTGAGGAAGTCCAGCAGCCAGTTGCAGAGAGAGGGGCTGAGGCCAAGTTTTGTTAGTTTACAAATCAGCTGCTGGAGGATGATGGTGGTGTTGAATGCTCAGCTGAAATGTAATCGTACTCTTGTTCGGGAGCATATTCAATTAGCCTACTAAATCTCTCTATAGTTTGTGTTGAGTTTTGTTGATTCTGGTTTTTAATCTTTATTGAGTGCACTCAGCACTCACTCTCACAGTATGGGACAGAGTAAGATTGCCATCTGCTGGAAACAGTGAGTATTGTTATTCTCCTTTTCAAATGTATTTCTTGATGTTGGTAGTTGCTAGGTCCTGGTGAAAATGGTGAATTTAGAGAGGGTACTCATTGTTACAGTCCTTTCTTTGCAGATTTATCCTATGGTTTTCAGTGAATGTAGAAAAAACCATTTACCACCACCAATTTAGCAGCACAAGGCGATGGTGGTATAGTGGTAAGCATAGCTGCCTTCCAAGCAGTTGACCCGGGTTCGATTCCCGGCCATCGCAAAAGCTTTAATATATACAAATTAAGTGGGAGGTAACATTGGTAATGCAAACACGATAAATGTATCATTGTATCGGATAGCTCGCAATAATGAGACATACACATTGCTGCTCACAGTCTGGAGATCAGTCTTGGATACATAATCAAATATAGACAAATATATATAGAAATACAAAAAAAGTGTTTCTTTGCAACACGAGGGCAGCTGGTTTCACCCCGTTCCTGTAGTGGGTCTCGTCGTTGTTGCTGATGAGACCCACCATAGTTCTGTCATCCGCAAACTTGAGAAAATAGTTGGAGCTGTAGGTGGGTGTGCATTCGTGGGTCAACAGTGTGTAGAGCAGGGGGCTGAGCACACATCCTTGGGGGGCCCCTGTACTCAGCGTGATGGTGTCCTGTGTGTTGAGGCTGACCCGTACAGATTGCTGTCTGGCACTGAGGAAGTCCAGCAGCCAGTTGCAGAGAGAGGGGCTGAGGCCACGTTTTGTTAGTTTACAAATCAGCTGCTGGAGGATGATGGTGGTGTTGAATGCTTAGCTGAAATGTAATCGTACTCTAGTTCGGGAGCATATTCAATTAGCCTACTAAATCTCTCTGTAGTTTGTGTTGAGTTTTGTTGATTCTGGTTTTTAATTTTTATTGAGTGCACTCAGCACTCACTCTCACAGTATGGGACAGAGTAAGATTGCCATCTGCTGGAAACAGTGAGTATTGTTATTCTCCTTTTCAAATGTATTTCTTGATGTTGGTAGTTGCTAGGTCCTGGTGAAAATGGTGAATTTAGAGAGGGTACTCATTGTTACAGTCCTTTCTTTGCAGATTTATCCTATGGTTTTCAGTGAATGTAGAAAAAACCATATACCACCACCAATTTAGCAGCACAAGGCGATGGTGGTATAGTGGTAAGCATAGCTGCCTTCCAAGCAGTTGACCCGGGTTCGATTCCTGGCCATCGCAAAAGCTTTAATATGTACAAATAAAGCGGGAGGTAACATTGGTAATGCAAACACGATAAACGTATCATTGTATCGGATAGCATGCAATAATCAGACATACACATTGCTGCTCACAGTCTGGAGATCAGTCTTGGATACATAATCAAATATAGACAAATATATATAGAAATACAAAAAAAGTGTTTCTTTGCAACACGAGGGCAGCTGGTTTCACCCCCTTCCTGTAGTGGGTCTCGTCGTTGTTGCTGATGAGACCCACCATAGTTCTGTCATCCGCAAACTTGAGAAAATAGTTGGAGCTGTAGGTGGGTGTGCATTCGTGGGTCAACAGTGTGTAGAGCAGGGGGCTGAGCACACATCCTTGGGGGGCCCCTGTACTCAGCGTGATGGTGTCCTGTGTGTTGAGGCTGACCCGTACAGATTGCTGTCTGGCACTGAGGAAGTCCAGCAGCCAGTTGCAGAGAGAGGGGCTGAGGCCAAGTTTTGTTAGTTTACAAATCAGCTGCTGGAGGATGATGGTGGTGTTGAATGCTTAGCTGAAATGTAATCGTACTCTAGTTCGGGAGCATATTCAATTAGCCTACTAAATCTCTCTATAGTTTGTGTTGAGTTTTGTTGATTCTGGTTTTTAATTTTTATTGAGTGCACTCAGCACTCACTCTCACAGTATGGGACAGAGTAAGATTGCTATCTGCTGGAAACAGTGAGTATTGTTATTCTCCTTTTCAAATGTATTTCTTGATGTTGGTAGTTGCTAGGTCCTGGTGAAAATGGTGAATTTAGAGAGGGTACTCATTGTTACAGTCCTTTCTTTGCAGATTTATCCTATGGTTTTCAGTGAATGTAGAAAAAACCATATACCACCACCAATTTAGCAGCACAAGGCGATGGTGGTATAGTGGTAAGCATAGCTGCCTTCCAAGCAGTTGACCCGGGTTCGATTCCCGGCCATCGCAAAAGCTTTAATATGTACAAATAAAGCGGGAGGTAACATTGGTAATGCAAACACGATAAACGTATCATTGTATCGGATAGCATGCAATAATCAGACATACACATTGCTGCCAACAGTCTGGAGATCAGTCTTGGATACATAATCAAATATAGACAAATATATATAGAAATACAAAAAAAGTGTTTCTTTGCAACACGAGGCCAGCTGGTTTCACCCCGTTCCTGTAGTGGGTCTCGTCGTTGTTGCTGATGAGACCCACCATAGTTCTGTCATCCGCAAACTTGAGGAAGTAGTTGGAGCTGTAGGTGGGTGTGCAGTCGTGGGTCAACAGGGTGTAGAGCAGGGGGCTGAGCACACATCCTTGGGGGGCCCCTGTACTCAGCGTGATGGTGTCCTGTGTGTTGAGGCTGACCCATACAGATTGCTGTATGGCACTGAGGAAGTCCAGCAGCCAGTTGCAGAGAGAGGGGCTGAGGCCAAGTTTTGTTAGTTTACAAATCAGCTGCTGGAGGATGATGGTGGTGTTGAATGCTTAGCTGAAATGTAATCGTACTCTTCTTCGGGAGCATATTCAATTAGCCTACTAAATCCCTCTATAGTTTGTGTTGAGTTTTGTTGATTCTGGTTTTTAATTTTTATTGAGTGCACTCAGCACTCACTCTCACAGTATGGGACAGAGTAAGATTGCCATCTGCTGGAAACAGTGAGTATTGTTATTCTCCTTTTCAAATGTATTTCTTGATGTTGGTAGTTGCTAGGTCCTGGTGAAAATGGTGAATTTAGAGAGGGTACTCATTGTTACAGTCCTTTCTTTGCAGATTTATCCTATGGTTTTCAGTGAATGTAGAAAAAACCATATACCACCACCATTTTAGCAGCACAAGGCGATGGTGGTATAGTGGTAAGCATAGCTGCCTTCCAAGCAGTTGACCCGGGTTTGATTCCCGGCCATCGCAAAAGCTTTAATATGTACAAATAAAGCGGGAGGTAACATTGGTAATGCAAACACGATAAACGTATCATTGTATCGGATAGCATGCAATAATCAGACATACACATTGCTGCCAACAGTCTGGAGATCAGTCTTGGATACATAATCAAATATAGACACATATATAGAAATACAAAAAAATGTTTCTTTGCAACACGAGGCCAGCTGGTTTCACCCCCTTCCTGTAGTGGGTGTCGTCGTTGTTGCTGATGAGACCCACCATAGTTCTGTCATCCGCAAACTTGAGGAAGTAGTTGGAGCTGTAGGTGGGTGTGCAGTCGTGGGTCAACAGGGTGTAGAGCAGGGGGCTGAGCACACATCCTTGGGGGGCCCCTGTACTCAGCGTGATGGTGTCCTGTGTGTTGTCGCTGACCCGTACAGATTGCTGTCTGGCACTGAGGAAGTCCAGCAGCCAGTTGCAGAGAGAGGGGCTGAGGCCAAGTTTTGTTAGTTTACAAATCAGCTGCTGGAGGATGATGGTGGTGTTGAATGCTTAGCTGAAATGTAATCGTACTCTTGTTCGGGAGCATATTCAATTAGCCTACTAAATCTCTCTATAGTTTGTGTTGAGTTTTGTTGATTCTGGTTTTTAATCTTTATTGAGTGCACTCAGCACTCACTCTCACAGTATGGGACAGAGTAAGATTGCCATCTGCTGGAAACAGTGAGTATTGTTATTTTCCTTTTCAAATGTATTTCTTGATGTTGGTAGTTGCTAGGTCCTGGTGAAAATGGTGAATTTAGAGAGGGTACTCATTGTTACAGTCCTTTCTTTGCAGATTTATCCTATGGTTTTCAGTGAATGTAGAAAAAACCATTTACCACCACCAATTTAGCAGCACAAGGCGATGGTGGTATAGTGGTAAGCATAGCTGCCTTCCAAGCAGTTGACCCGGGTTCGATTCCCGGCCATCGCAAAAGCTTTAATATATACAAATTAAGTGGGAGGTAACATTGGTAATGCAAACACGATAAATGTATCATTGTATCGGATAGCATGCAATAATGAGACATACACATTGCTGCTCACAGTCTGGAGATCAGTCTTGGATACATAATCAAATATAGACAAATATATATAGAAATACAAAAAAAGTGTTTCTTTGCAACACGAGGGCAGCTGGTTTCACCCCGTTCCTGTAGTGGGTCTCGTCGTTGTTGCTGATGAGACCCACCATAGTTCTGTCATCCGCAAACTTGAGAAAATAGTTGGAGCTGTAGGTGGGTGTGCATTCGTGGGTCAACAGTGTGTAGAGCAGGGGGCTGAGCACACATCCTTGGGGGGCCCCTGTACTCAGCGTGATGGTGTCCTGTGTGTTGAGGCTGACCCGTACAGATTGCTGTCTGGCACTGAGGAAGTCCAGCAGCCAGTTGCAGAGAGAGGGGCTGAGGCCAAGTTTTGTTAGTTTACAAATCAGCTGCTGGAGGATGATGGTGGTGTTGAATGCTTAGCTGAAATGTAATCGTACTCTAGTTCGGGAGCATATTCAATTAGCCTACTAAATCTCTCTATAGTTTGTGTTGAGTTTTGTTGATTCTGGTTTTTAATTTTTATTGAGTGCACTCAGCACTCACTCTCACAGTATGGGACAGAGTAAGATTGCCATCTGCTGGAAACAGTGAGTATTGTTATTCTCCTTTTCAAATGTATTTCTTGATGTTGGTAGTTGCTAGGTCCTGGTGAAAATGGTGAATTTAGAGAGGGTACTCATTGTTACAGTCCTTTCTTTGCAGATTTATCCTATGGTTTTCAGTGAATGTAGAAAAAACCATATACCACCACCAATTTAGCAGCACAAGGCGATGGTGGTATAGTGGTAAGCATACCTGCCTTCCAAGCAGTTGACCCGGGTTCGATTCCCGGCCATCGCAAATGCTTTAATATGTACAAATAAAGCGGGAGGTAACATTGGTAATGCAAACACGATAAACGTATCATTGTATCGGATAGCATGCAATAATCAGACATACACATTGCTGCCAACAGTCTGGAGATCAGTCTTGGATACATAATCAAATATAGACAAATATATATAGAAATACAAAAAAAGTGTTTCTTTGCAACACGAGGGCAGCTGGTTTCACCCCGTTCCTGTAGTGGGTCTCGTCGTTGTTGCTGATGAGACCCACCATAGTTCTGTCATCCGCAAACTTGAGGAAGTAGTTGGAGCTGTAGGTGGGTGTGCAGTCGTGGGTCAACAGGGTGTAGAGCAGGGGGCTGAGCACACATCCATGGGGGGCCCCTGTACTCAGCGTGATGGTGTCCTGTGTGTTGAGGCTGACCCATACAGATTGCTGTATGGCACTGAGGAAGTCCAGCAGCCAGTTGCAGAGAGAGGGGCTGAGGCCAAGTTTTGTTAGTTTACAAATCAGCTGCTGGAGGATGATGGTGGTGTTGAATGCTTAGCTGAAATGTAATCGTACTCTTCTTCGGGAGCATATTCAATTAGCCTACTAAATCTCTCTATAGTTTGTGTTGAGTTTTGTTGATTCTGGTTTTTAATTTTTATTGAGTGCACTCAGCACTCACTCTCACAGTATGGGACAGAGTAAGATTGCCATCTGCTGGAAACAGTGAGTATTGTTATTCTCCTTTTCAAATGTATTTCTTGATGTTGGTAGTTGCTAGGTCCTGGTGAAAATGGTGAATTTAGAGAAGGTACTCATTGTTACAGTCCTTTCTTTGCAGATTTATCCTATGGTTTTCAGAGAATGTAGAAAAAACCATATACCACCACCAATTCAGCAGCACAAGGCGATGGTGGTATAGTGGTAAGCATAGCTGCCTTCCAAGCAGTTGACCCGGGTTCGATTCCCGGCCATCGCAAAAGCTTTAATATGTACAAATAAAGCGGGAGGTAACATTGCTAATGCAAACACGATAAACGTATCATTGTATCGGATAGCATGCAATAATCAGACATACACATTGCTGCTCACAGTCTGGAGATCAGTCTTGGATACATAATCAAATATAGACACATATATAGAAATACAAAAAAAATGTTTCTTTGCAACACGAGGCCAGCTGGTTTCACCCCGTTCCTGTAGTGGGTCTCGTCGTTGTTGCTGATGAGACCCACCATAGTTCTGTCATCCGCAAACTTGAGGAAGTAGTTGGAGCTGTAGGTGGGTGTGCAGTCGTGGGTCAACAGGGTGTAGAGCAGGGGGCTGAGCACACATCCTTGGGGGGCCCCTGTACTCAGCGTGATGGTGTCCTGTGTGTTGAGGCTGACCCATACAGATTGCTGTATGGCACTGAGGAAGTCCAGCAGCCAGTTGCAGAGAGAGGGGCTGAGGCCAAGTTTTGTTAGTTTACAAATCAGCTGCTGGAGGATGATGGTGGTGTTGAATGCTTAGCTGAAATGTAATCGTACTCTTCTTCGGGAGCATATTCAATTAGCCTACTAAATCCCTCTATAGTTTGTGTTGAGTTTTGTTGATTCTGGTTTTTAATTTTTATTGAGTGCACTCAGCACTCACTCTCACAGTATGGGACAGAGTAAGATTGCCATCTGCTGGAAACAGTGAGTATTGTTATTCTCCTTTTCAAATGTATTTCTTGATGTTGGTAGTTGCTAGGTCCTGGTGAAAATGGTGAATTTAGAGAGGGTACTCATTGTTACAGTCCTTTCTTTGCAGATTTATCCTATGGTTTTCAGTGAATGTAGAAAAAACCATATACCACCACCATTTTAGCAGCACAAGGCGATGGTGGTATAGTGGTAAGCATAGCTGCCTTCCAAGCAGTTGACCCGGGTTTGATTCCCGGCCATCGCAAAAGCTTTAATATGTACAAATAAAGCGGGAGGTAACATTGGTAATGCAAACACGATAAACGTATCATTGTATCGGATAGCATGCAATAATCAGACATACACATTGCTGCCAACAGTCTGGAGATCAGTCTTGGATACATAATCAAATATAGACACATATATAGAAATACAAAAAAAAGTTTCTTTGCAACACGAGGCCAGCTGGTTTCACCCCCTTCCTGTAGTGGGTGTCGTCGTTGTTGCTGATGAGACCCACCATAGTTCTGTCATCCGCAAACTTGAGGAAGTAGTTGGAGCTGTAGGTGGGTGTGCAGTCGTGGGTCAACAGGGTGTAGAGCAGGGGGCTGAGCACACATCCTTGGGGGGCCCCTGTACTCAGCGTGATGGTGTCCTGTGTGTTGTCGCTGACCCGTACAGATTGCTGTCTGGCACTGAGGAAGTCCAGCAGCCAGTTGCAGAGAGAGGGGCTGAGGCCAAGTTTTGTTAGTTTACAAATCAGCTGCTGGAGGATGATGGTGGTGTTGAATGCTTAGCTGAAATGTAATCGTACTCTTGTTCGGGAGCATATTCAATTAGCCTACTAAATCTCTCTATAGTTTGTGTTGAGTTTTGTTGATTCTGGTTTTTAATCTTTATTGAGTGCACTCAGCACTCACTCTCACAGTATGGGACAGAGTAAGATTGCCATCTGCTGGAAACAGTGAGTATTGTTATTTTCCTTTTCAAATGTATTTCTTGATGTTGGTAGTTGCTAGGTCCTGGTGAAAATGGTGAATTTAGAGAGGGTACTCATTGTTACAGTCCTTTCTTTGCAAATTTATCCTATGGTTTTCAGTGAATGTAGAAAAAACCATTTACCACCACCAATTTAGCAGCACAAGGCGATGGTGGTATAGTGGTAAGCATAGCTGCCTTCCAAGCAGTTGACCCGGGTTCGATTCCCGGCCATCGCAAAAGCTTTAATATATACAAATTAAGTGGGAGGTAACATTGGTAATGCAAACACGATAAATGTATCATTGTATCGGATAGCATGCAATAATGAGACATACACATTGCTACTCACAGTCTGGAGATCAGTCTTGGATACATAATCAAATATAGACAAATATATATAGAAATACAAAAAAAGTGTTTCTTTGCAACACGAGGGCAGCTGGTTTCACCCCGTTCCTGTAGTGGGTCTCGTCGTTGTTGCTGATGAGACCCACCATAGTTCTGTCATCCGCAAACTTGAGAAAATAGTTGGAGCTGTAGGTGGGTGTGCATTCGTGGGTCAACAGTGTGTAGAGCAGGGGGCTGAGCACACATCCTTGGGGGGCCCCTGTACTCAGCGTGATGGTGTCCTGTGTGTTGAGGCTGACCCGTACAGATTGCTGTCTGGCACTGAGGAAGTCCAGCAGCCAGTTGCAGAGAGAGGGGCTGAGGCCAAGTTTTGTTAGTTTACAAATCAGCTGCTGGAGGATGATGGTGGTGTTGAATGCTTAGCTGAAATGTAATCGTACTCTAGTTCGGGAGCATATTCAATTAGCCTACTAAATCTCTCTATAGTTTGTGTTGAGTTTTGTTGATTCTGGTTTTTAATTTTTATTGAGTGCACTCAGCACTCACTCTCACAGTATGGGACAGAGTAAGATTGCCATCTGCTGGAAACAGTGAGTATTGTTATTCTCCTTTTCAAATGTATTTCTTGATGTTGGTAGTTGCTAGGTCCTGGTGAAAATGGTGAATTTAGAGAGGGTACTCATTGTTACAGTCCTTTCTTTGCAGATTTATCCTATGGTTTTCAGTGAATGTAGAAAAAACCATATACCACCACCAATTTAGCAGCACAAGGCGATGGTGGTATAGTGGTAAGCATAGCTGCCTTCCAAGCAGTTGACCCGGGTTCGATTCCCGGCCATCGCAAATGCTTTAATATGTACAAATAAAGCGGGAGGTAACATTGGTAATGCAAACACGATAAACGTATCATTGTATCGGATAGCATGCAATAATCAGACATACACATTGCTGCCAACAGTCTGGAGATCAGTCTTGGATACATAATTAAATATATACAAATATATATAGAAATACAAAAAAAGTGTTTCTTTGCAACACGAGGGCAGCTGGTTTCACCCCGTTCCTGTAGTGGGTCTCGTCGTTGTTGCTGATGAGACCCACCATAGTTCTGTCATCCGCAAACTTGAGGAAGTAGTTGGAGCTGTAGGTGGGTGTGCAGTCGTGGGTCAACAGGGTGTAGAGCAGGGGGCTGAGCACACATCCTTGGGGGGCCCCTGTACTCAGCGTGATGGTGTCCTGTGTGTTGTCGCTGACCCGTACAGATTGCTGTCTGGCACTGAGGAAGTCCAGCAGCCAGTTGCAGAGAGAGGGGCTGAGGCCAAGTTTTGTTAGTTTACAAATCAGCTGCTGGAGGATGATGGTGGTGTTGAATGCTTAGCTGAAATGTAATCGTACTCTTGTTCGGGAGCATATTCAATTAGCCTACTAAATCTCTCTATAGTTTGTGTTGAGTTTTGTTGATTCTGGTTTTGAACCTTTATTGAGTGCACTCAGCACTCACTCTCACAGTATGGGACAGAGTAAGAGTGCCATCTGCTGGAAAGAGTGAGTATTGTTATTCTCCTTTTCAAATGTATTTCTTGATGTTGGTAGTTGCTAGGTCCTGGTGAAAATGGTGAATTTAGAGAGGGTACTCATTGTTACAGTCCTTTCTTTGCAGATTTATCCTATGGTTTTCAGTGAATGTAGAAAAAACCATTTACCACCACCAATTTAGCAGCACAAGGCGATGGTGGTATAGTGGTAAGCATAGCTGCCTTCCAAGCAGTTGACCCGGGTTCGATTCCCGGCCATCGCAAAAGCTTTAATATATACAAATTAAGTGGGAGGTAACATTGGTAATGCAAACACGATAAATGTATCATTGTATCGGATAGCATGCAATAATGAGACATACACATTGCTGCTCACAGTCTGGAGATCAGTCTTGGATACATAATCAAATATAGACAAATATATATAGAAATACAAAAAAAGTGTTTCTTTGCAACACGAGGGCAGCTGGTTTCACCCCCTTCCTGTAGTGGGTCTCGTCGTTGTTGCTGATGAGACCCACCATAGTTCTGTCATCCGCAAACTTGAGAAAATAGTTGGAGCTGTAGGTGGGTGTGCAGTCGTGGGTCAACAGGGTGTAGAGCAGGGGGCTGAGCACACATCCTTGGGGGGCCCCTGTACTCAGCGTGATGGTGTCCTGTGTGTTGAGGCTGACCCGTACAGATTGCTGTATGGCACTGAGGAAGTCCAGCAGCCAGTTGCAGAGAGAGGGGCTGAGGCCAGGTTTTGTTAGTTTATAAATCAGCTGCTGGAGGATGATGGTGGTGTTGAATGCTTAGCTGAAATGTAATCGTACTCTTGTTCGGGAGCATATTCAATTAGCCTACTAAATCTCTCTATAGTTTGTGTTGAGTTTTGTTGATTCTGGTTTTTGATTTTTATTGAGTGCACTCAGCACTCACTCTCACAGTATGGGACAGAGTAAGATTGCCATCTGCTGGAAATAGTGAGTATTGTTATTCTCCTTTTCAAATGTATTTCTTGATGTTGGTAGTTGCTAGGTCCTGGTGAAAATGGTGAATTTAGAGAGGGTACTCATTGTTACAGTCCTTTCTTTGCAGATTTATCCTATGGTTTTCAGTGAATGTAGAAAAAACCATATACCACCACCAATTTAGCAGCACAAGGCGATGGTGGTATAGTGGTAAGCATAGCTGCCTTCCAAGCAGTTGACCCGGGTTCGATTCCCGGCCATCGCAAAAGCTTTAATATGTACAAATAAAGCGGGAGGTAACATTGGTAATGCAAACACGATAAACGTATCATTGTATCGGATAGCATGCAATAATCAGACATACACATTGCTGCCAACAGTCTGGAGATCAGTCTTGGATACATAATCAAATATAGACACATATATAGAAATACAAAAAAAATGTTTCTTTGCAACACGAGGCCAGCTGGTTTCACCCCCTTCCTGTAGTGGGTGTCGTCGTTGTTGCTGATGAGACCCACCATAGTTCTGTCATCCGCAAACTTGAGGAAGTAGTTGGAGCTGTAGGTGGGTGTGCAGTCGTGGGTCAACAGGGTGTAGAGCAGGGGGCTGAGCACACATCCTTGGGGGGCCCCTGTACTCAGCGTGATGGTGTCCTGTGTGTTGTCGCTGACCCGTACAGATTGCTGTCTGGCACTGAGGAAGTCCAGCAGCCAGTTGCAGAGAGAGGGGCTGAGGCCAAGTTTTGTTAGTTTACAAATCAGCTGCTGGAGGATGATGGTGGTGTTGAATGCTTAGCTGAAATGTAATCGTACTTTTGTTCGGGAGCATATTCAATTAGCCTACTAAATCTCTCTATAGTTTGTGTTGAGTTTTGTTGATTCTGGTTTTTGATTTTTATTGAGTGCACTCAGCACTCACTCTCACAGTATGGGACAGAGTAAGATTGCCATCTGCTGGAAATAGTGAGTATTGTTATTCTCCTTTTCAAATGTATTTCTTGATGTTGGTAGTTGCTAGGTCCTGGTGAAAATGGTGAATTTAGAGAGGGTACTCATTGTTACAGTCCTTTCTTTGCAGATTTATCCTATGGTTTTCAGTGAATGTAGAAAAAACCATATACCACCACCAATTTAGCAGCACAAGGCGATGGTGGTATAGTGGTAAGCATAGCTGCCTTCCAAGCAGTTGACCCGGGTTCGATTCCCGGCCATCGCAAAAGCTTTAATATGTACAAATAAAGCGGGAGGTAACATTGGTAATGCAAACACGATAAACGTATCATTGTATCGGATAGCATGCAATAATCAGACATACACATTGCTGCCAACAGTCTGGAGATCAGTCTTGGATACATAATCAAATATAGACACATATATAGAAATACAAAAAAAATGTTTCTTTGCAACACGAGGCCAGCTGGTTTCACCCCCTTCCTGTAGTGGGTGTCGTCGTTGTTGCTGATGAGACCCACCATAGTTCTGTCATCCGCAAACTTGAGGAAGTAGTTGGAGCTGTAGGTGGGTGTGCAGTCGTGGGTCAACAGGGTGTAGAGCAGGGGGCTGAGCACACATCCTTGGGGGGCCCCTGTACTCAGCGTGATGGTGTCCTGTGTGTTGTCGCTGACCCGTACAGATTGCTGTCTGGCACTGAGGAAGTCCAGCAGCCAGTTGCAGAGAGAGGGGCTGAGGCCAAGTTTTGTTAGTTTACAAATCAGCTGCTGGAGGATGATGGTGGTGTTGAATGCTTAGCTGAAATGTAATCGTACTTTTGTTCGGGAGCATATTCAATTAGCCTACTAAATCTCTCTATAGTTTGTGTTGAGTTTTGTTGATTCTGGTTTTTAATCTTTATTGAGTGCACTCAGCACTCACTCTCACAGTATGGGACAGAGTAAGATTGCCATATGCTGGAAACAGTGAGTATTGTTATTCTCCTTTTCAAATGTATTTCTTGATGTTGGTAGTTGCTAGGTCCTGGTGAAAATGGTGAATTTAGAGAGGGTACTCATTGTTACAGTCCTTTCTTTGCAGATTTATCCTATGGTTTTCAGTGAATGTAGAAAAAACCATTTACCACCACCAATTTAGCAGCACAAGGCGATGGTGGTATAGTGGTAAGCATAGCTGCCTTCCAAGCAGTTGACCCGGGTTCGATTCCCGGCCATCGCAAAAGCTTTAATATATACAAATTAAGTGGGAGGTAACATTGGTAATGCAAACACGATAAATGTATCATTGTATCGGATAGCATGCAATAATGAGACATACACATTGCTGCTCACAGTCTGGAGATCAGTCTTGGATACATAATCAAATATAGACAAATATATATAGAAATACAAAAAAAGTGTTTCTTTGCAACACGAGGGCAGCTGGTTTCAACCCCTTCCTGTAGTGGGTCTCGTCGTTGTTGCTGATGAGACCCACCATAGTTCTGTCATCCGCAAACTTGAGAAAATAGTTGGAGCTGTAGGTGGGTGTGCATTCGTGGGTCAACAGTGTGTAGAGCAGGGGGCTGAGCACACATCCTTGGGGGGCCCCTGTACTCAGCGTGATGGTGTCCTGTGTGTTGAGGCTGACCCGTACAGATTGCTGTCTGGCACTGAGGAAGTCCAGCAGCCAGTTGCAGAGAGAGGGGCTGAGGCCAAGTTTTGTTAGTTTACAAATCAGCTGCTGGAGGATGATGGTGGTGTTGAATGCTTAGCTGAAATGTAATCGTACTCTTGTTCGGGAGCATATTCAATTAGCCTACTAAATCTCTCTATAGTTTGTGTTGAGTTGTGTTGATTCTGGTTTTGAACCTTTATTGAGTGCACTCAGCACTCACTCTCACAGTATGGGACAGAGTAAGAGTGCCATCTGCTGGAAACAGTGAGTATTGTTATTCTCCTTTTCAAATGTATTTCTTGATGTTGGTAGTTGCTAGGTCCTGGTGAAATTGGTGAATTTAGAGAGGGTACTCATTGTTACAGTCCATTCTTTGCAGATTTATCCTATGGTTTTGAGTGAATGTTGAAAAAACCATATACCTCCACCAATTTAGCAGCACAAGGCGATGGTGGTATAGTGGTAAGCATAGCTGCCTTCCAAGCAGTTGACCCGGGTTCGATTCCCGGCCATTGCAAAAGCTTTAATATATACAAATTAAGCGGGAGGTAACATTGGTAATGCAAACACGATAAATGTATCATTGTATCGGATGGCATGCAATAATGAGACATACACATTGCTGCTCACAGTCTGGAGATCAGTCTTGGATACATAATCAAATATAGACAAATATATATAGAAATACAAAAAAAATGTTTCTTTGCAACACGAGGGCAGCTGGTTTCACCCCCTTCCTGTAGTGGGTCTCGTCGTTGTTGCTGATGAGACCCACCATAGTTCTGTCATCCGCAAACTTGAGAAAATAGTTGGAGCTGTAGGTGGGTGTGCAGTCGTGGGTCAACAGGGTGTAGAGCAGGGGGCTGAGCACACATCCTTGGGGGGCCCCTGTACTCAGCGTGATGGTGTCCTGTGTGTTGAGGCTGACCCGTACAGATTGCTGTATGGCACTGAGGAAGTCCAGCAGCCAGTTGCAGAGAGAGGGGCTGAGGCCAGGTTTTGTTAGTTTATAAATCAGCTGCTGGAGGATGATGGTGGTGTTGAATGCTTAGCTGAAATGTAATCGTACTCTTGTTCGGGAGCATATTCAATTAGCCTACTAAATCTCTCTATAGTTTGTGTTGAGTTTTGTTGATTCTGGTTTTTAATTTTTATTGAGTGCACTCAGCACTCACTCTCACAGTATGGGACAGAGTAAGATTGCCATCTGCTGGAAACAGTGAGTATTGTTATTATCCTTTTCAAATGTATTTCTTGATGTTGGTAGTTGCTAGGTCCTGGTGAAAATGGTGAATTTAGAGAGGGTACTCATTGTTACAGTCCTTTCTTTGCAGATTTATCCTATGGTTTTCAGTGAATGTAGAAAAAACCATATACCACCACCAATTTAGCAGCACAAGGCGATGGTGGTATAGTGGTAAGCATAGCTGCCTTCCAAGCAGTTGACCCGGGTTCGATTCCCGGCCATCGCAAAAGCTTTAATATGTACAAATAAAGCGTGAGGTAACATTGGTAATGCAAACACGATAAACGTATCATTGTATCGGATAGCATGCAATAATCAGACATACACATTGCTGCCAACAGTCTGGAGATCAGGCTTGGATACATAATCAAATATAGACACATATATAGAAATACAAAAAAATGTTTCTTTGCAACACGAGGCCAGCTGGTTTCACCCCCTTCCTGTAGTGGGTGTCGTCGTTGTTGCTGATGAGACCCACCATAGTTCTGTCATCCGCAAACTTGAGGAAGTAGTTGGAGCTGTAGGTGGGTGTGCAGTCGTGGGTCAACAGGGTGTAGAGCAGGGGGCTGAGCACACATCCTTGGGGGGCCCCTGTACTCAGCGTGATGGTGTCCTGTGTGTTGTCGCTGACCCGTACAGATTGCTGTCTGGCACTGAGGAAGTCCAGCAGCCAGTTGCAGAGAGAGGGGCTGAGGCCAAGTTTTGTTAGTTTACAAATCAGCTGCTGGAGGATGATGGTGGTGTTGAATGCTTAGCTGAAATGTAATCGTACTCTTGTTCGGGAGCATATTCAATTAGCCTACTAAATCTCTCTATAGTTTGTGTTGAGTTTTGTTGATTCTGGTTTTGAACCTTTATTGAGTGCACTCAGCACTCACTCTCACAGTATGGGACAGAGTAAGAGTGCCATCTGCTGGAAAGAGTGAGTATTGTTATTCTCCTTTTCAAATGTATTTCTTGATGTTGGTAGTTGCTAGGTCCTGGTGAAAATGGTGAATTTAGAGAGGGTACTCATTGTTACAGTCCATTCTTTGCAGATTTATCCTATGGTTTTGAGTGAATGTTGAAAAAACCATATACCACCACCAATTTAGCAGCACAAGGCGATGGTGGTATAGTGGTAAGCATAGCTGCCTTCCAAGCAGTTGACCCGTGTTCGATTCCCAGCCATCGCAAAAGCTTTAATATATACAAATTAAGTGGGAGGTAACATTGGTAATGCAAACACGATAAATGTATCATTGTATCGGATAGCATGCAATAATGAGACATACACATTGCTGCTCACAGTCTGGAGATCAGTCTTGGATACATAATCAAATATAGACAAATATATATAGAAATACAAAAAAAGTGTTTCTTTGCAACACGAGGCCAGCTGGTTTCACCCCCTTCCTGTAGTGGGTGTCGTCGTTGTTGCTGATGAGACCCACCATAGTTCTGTCATCCGCAAACTTGAGGAAGTAGTTGGAGCTGTAGGTGGGTGTGCAGTCGTGGGTCAACAGGGTGTAGAGCAGGGGGCTGAGCACACATCCTTGGGGGGCCCCTGTACTCAGCGTGATGGTGTCCTGTGTGTTGTCGCTGACCCGTACAGATTGCTGTCTGGCACTGAGGAAGTCCAGCAGCCAGTTGCAGAGAGAGGGGCTGAGGCCAAGTTTTGTTAGTTTACAAATCAGCTGCTGGAGGATGATGGTGGTGTTGAATGCTTAGCTGAAATGTAATCGTACTCTTGTTCGGGAGCATATTCAATTAGCCTACTAAATCTCTCTATAGTTTGTGTTGAGTTTTGTTGATTCTGGTTTTGAACCTTTATTGAGTGCACTCAGCACTCACTCTCACAGTATGGGACAGAGTAAGAGTGCCATCTGCTGGAAAGAGTGAGTATTGTTATTCTCCTTTTCAAATGTATTTCTTGATGTTGGTAGTTGCTAGGTCCTGGTGAAAATGGTGAATTTAGAGAGGGTACTCATTGTTACAGTCCATTCTTTGCAGATTTATCCTATGGTTTTGAGTGAATGTTGAAAAAACCATATACCACCACCAATTTAGCAGCACAAGGCGATGGTGGTATAGTGGTAAGCATAGCTGCCTTCCAAGCAGTTGACCCGTGTTCGATTCCCAGCCATCGCAAAAGCTTTAATATATACAAATTAAGTGGGAGGTAACATTGGTAATGCAAACACGATAAATGTATCATTGTATCGGATAGCATGCAATAATGAGACATACACATTGCTGCTCACAGTCTGGAGATCAGTCTTGGATACATAATCAAATATAGACAAATATATATAGAAATACAAAAAAAGTGTTTCTTTGCAACACGAGGGCAGCTGGTTTCACCCCCTTCCTGTAGTGGGTCTCGTCGTTGTTGCTGATGAGACCCACCATAGTTCTGTCATCCGCAAACTTGAGAAAATAGTTGGAGCTGTAGGTGGGTGTGCAGTCGTGGGTCAACAGGGTGTAGAGCAGGGGGCTGAGCACACATCCTTGGGGGGCCCCTGTACTCAGCGTGATGGTGTCCTGTGTGTTGAGGCTGACCCGTACAGATTGCTGTATGGCACTGAGGAAGTCCAGCAGCCAGTTGCAGAGAGAGGGGCTGAGGCCAAGTTTTGTTAGTTTACAAATCAGCTGCTGGAGGATGATGGTGGTGTTGAATGCTTAGCTGAAATGTAATCGTACTCTTGTTCGGGAGCATATTCAATTAGCCTACGAAATCTCTCTATAGTTTGTGTTGAGTTTTGTTGATTCTGGTTTTTAATTTTTATTGAGTGCACTCAGCACTCACTCTCACAGTATGGGACAGAGTAAGATTGCCATCTGCTGGAAACAGTGAGTATTGTTATTCTCCTTTTCAAATGTATTTCTTGATGTTGGTAGTTGCTAGGTCCTGGTGAAAATGGTGAATTTAGAGAGGGTACTCATTGTTACAGTCCTTTCTTTGCAGATGTATCCTATGGTTTTCAGTGAATGTAGAAAAAACAATAGACCACCACCAATTTAGCAGCACAAGGCGATGGTGGTATAGTGGTAAGCATAGCTGCCTTCCAAGCAGTTGACCCGGGTTCGATTCCCGGCCATCGCAAAAGCTTTAATATGTACAAATAAAGCGGGAGGTAACATTGGTAATGCAAACACGATAAATGTATCATTGTATCGGATAGCATGCAATAATCAGACATACACATTGCTGCTCACAGTCTGGAGATCAGTCTTGGATACATAATCAAATATAGACACATATATAGAAATACAAAAAAAATGTTTCTTTGCAACACGAGGCCAGCTGGTTTCACCCCCTTCCTGTAGTGGGTGTCGTCGTTGTTGCTGATGAGACCCACCATAGTTCTGTCATCCGCAAACTTGAGGAAGTAGTTGGAGCTGTAGGTGGTTGTGCAGTCGTGGGTCAACAGGGTGTAGAGCAGGGGGCTGAGCACACATCCTTGGGGGGCCCCTGTACTCAGCGTGATGGTGTCCTGTGTGTTGTCGCTGACCCGTACAGATTGCTGTCTGGCACTGAGGAAGTCCAGCAGCCAGTTGCAGAGAGAGGGGCTGAGGCCAAGTTTTGTTAGTTTACAAATCAGCTGCTGGAGGATGATGGTGGTGTTGAATGCTTAGCTGAAATGTAATCGTACTCTTGTTCGGGAGCATATTCAATTAGCCTACTAAATCTCTCTATAGTTTGTGTTGAGTTTTGTTGATTCTGGTTTTTAATCTTTATTGAGTGCACTCAGCACTCACTCTCAGAGTATGGGACAGAGTAAGAGTGCCATCTGCTGGAAACAGTGAGTATTGTTATTCTCCTTTTCAAATGTATTTCTTGATGTTGGTAGTTGCTAGGTCCTGGTGAAAATTGTGAATTTAGAGAGGGTACTTATTGTTACAGTCCTTTCTTTGCAGATTTATCCTATGGTTTTCAGTGAATGTTGAAAAAACCATATACCACCACCAATTTAGCAGCACAAGGCGATGGTCGTATAGTGGTAAGCATAGCTGCCTTCCAAGCAGTTGACCTGGGTTCGATTCCCGGCCATCGCAAAATCTTTAATATGTACAAATAAAGCGGGAGGTAACATTGGTAATGCAAACACGATAAACGTATCATTGTATCGGATAGCATGCAATAATCAGACATACAGATTGCTGCCAACAGTCTGGAGATCAGTCTTGGATACATAATCAAATATAGACACATATATAGAAATACAAAAAAAATGTTTCTTTGCAACACGAGGCCAGCTGGTTTCACCCCCTTCCTGTAGTGGGTGTCGTCGTTGTTGCTGAAGAGACCCCCCATAGTTCTGTCTTCCTCAAACTTGAGGAAGTAGTTGGAGCTGTAAGTGGGTCAGCAGGGTGAATAGCAGGGGGCTGAGCAGACCTATGTGTTATCGCCGACCCGTACAGATTGCTGTCTGGCAGTGAGGAAGTCCAACAGCCAGTTGCAGAGAGATTGGCTGAGGCCAAGTTTTGTTAGTTTACAAATCAGCTGCTGGAGGATGATGGTGGTGTTGAATGCTTAGCTGAAATGTAATCGTACTCTTGTTCGGGAGCATATTCAATTAGCCTACTAAATCTCTCTATAGTTTGTGTTGAGTTTTGTTGATTCTGATTTTGAACCTTTATTGAGTGCACTCAGCACTCACTCTCACAGTATGGGACAGAGTAAGAGTGCCATCTGCTGGAAACAGTGAGTATTGTTATTCTCCTTTTCAAATGTATTTCTTGATGTTGGTAGTTGCTAGGTCCTGGTGAAAATGGTGAATTTAGAGAGGGTACTCATTGTTACAGTCCATTCTTTGCAGATTTATCCTATGGTTTTGAGTGACTGTTGAAAAAACCATATACCACCACCAATTTAGCAGCACAAGGCGATGGTGGTATAGTGGTAAGCATAGCTGCCTTCCAAGCAGTTGACCCGGGTTCGATTCCCGGCCATCGCAAAAGCTTTAATATATACAAATTAAGCGTGAGGTAACATTGGTAATGCAAACACGATAAATGTATCATTGTATCGGATAGCATGCAATAATGAGACATACACATTGCTGCTCACAGTCTGGAGATCAGTCTTGGATACATAATCAAATATAGACAAATATATATAGAAATACAAAAAAAAGTGTTTCTTTGCAACACGAGGGCAGCTGGTTTCACCCCCTTCCTGTAGTGGGTCTCGTCGTTGTTGCTGATGAGACCCACCATAGTTCTGTCATCCGCAAACTTGAGAAAATAGTTGGAGCTGTAGGTGGGTGTGCAGTCGTGGGTCAACAGGGTGTAGAGCAGGGGGCTGAGCACACATCATTGGGGGGCCCCTGTACTCAGCGTGATGGTGTCCTGTGTGTTGAGGCTGACCCATACAGATTGCTGTCTGGCACTGAGGAAGTCCAGCAGCCAGTTGCAGAGAGAGGGGCTGAGGCCAAGTTTTGTTAGTTTACAAATCAGCTGCTGGAGGATGATGGTGGTGTTGAATGCTTAGCTGAAATGTAATCGTACTCTTGTTCGGGAGCATATTCAATTAGCCTACTAAATCTCTCTATAGTTTGTGTTGAGTTTTGTTGATTCTGGTTTTTGATTTTTATTGAGTGCACTCAGCACTCACTCTCACAGTATGGGACAGAGTAAGATTGCCATCTGCTGGAAATAGTGAGTATTGTTATTCTCCTTTTCAAATGTATTTCTTGATGTTGGTAGTTGCTAGGTCCTGGTGAAAATGGTGAATTTAGAGAGGGTACTCATTGTTACAGTCCTTTCTTTGCAGATTTATCCTATGGTTTTCAGTGAATGTAGAAAAAACCATATACCACCACCAATTTAGCAGCACAAGGCGATGGTGGTATAGTGGTAAGCATAGCTGCCTTCCAAGCAGTTGACCCGGGTTCGATTCCCGGCCATCGCAAAAGCTTTAATATGTACAAATAAAGCGGGAGGTAACATTGGTAATGCAAACACGATAAACGTATCATTGTATCGGATAGCATGCAATAATCAGACATACACATTGCTGCCAACAGTCTGGAGATCAGTCTTGGATACATAATCAAATATAGACACATATATAGAAATACAAAAAAAATGTTTCTTTGCAACACGAGGCCAGCTGGTTTCACCCCCTTCCTGTAGTGGGTGTCGTCGTTGTTGCTGATGAGACCCACCATAGTTCTGTCATCCGCAAACTTGAGGAAGTAGTTGGAGCTGTAGGTGGGTGTGCAGTCGTGGGTCAACAGGGTGTAGAGCAGGGGGCTGAGCACACATCCTTGGGGGGCCCCTGTACTCAGCGTGATGGTGTCCTGTGTGTTGTCGCTGACCCGTACAGATTGCTGTCTGGCACTGAGGAAGTCCAGCAGCCAGTTGCAGAGAGAGGGGCTGAGGCCAAGTTTTGTTAGTTTACAAATCAGCTGCTGGAGGATGATGGTGGTGTTGAATGCTTAGCTGAAATGTAATCGTACTTTTGTTCGGGAGCATATTCAATTAGCCTACTAAATCTCTCTATAGTTTGTGTTGAGTTTTGTTGATTCTGGTTTTTAATCTTTATTGAGTGCACTCAGCACTCACTCTCACAGTATGGGACAGAGTAAGATTGCCATATGCTGGAAACAGTGAGTATTGTTATTCTCCTTTTCAAATGTATTTCTTGATGTTGGTAGTTGCTAGGTCCTGGTGAAAATGGTGAATTTAGAGAGGGTACTCATTGTTACAGTCCTTTCTTTGCAGATTTATCCTATGGTTTTCAGTGAATGTAGAAAAAACCATTTACCACCACCAATTTAGCAGCACAAGGCGATGGTGGTATAGTGGTAAGCATAGCTGCCTTCCAAGCAGTTGACCCGGGTTCGATTCCCGGCCATCGCAAAAGCTTTAATATATACAAATTAAGTGGGAGGTAACATTGGTAATGCAAACACGATAAATGTATCATTGTATCGGATAGCATGCAATAATGAGACATACACATTGCTGCTCACAGTCTGGAGATCAGTCTTGGATACATAATCAAATATAGACAAATATATATAGAAATACAAAAAAAGTGTTTCTTTGCAACACGAGGGCAGCTGGTTTCAACCCCTTCCTGTAGTGGGTCTCGTCGTTGTTGCTGATGAGACCCACCATAGTTCTGTCATCCGCAAACTTGAGAAAATAGTTGGAGCTGTAGGTGGGTGTGCATTCGTGGGTCAACAGTGTGTAGAGCAGGGGGCTGAGCACACATCCTTGGGGGGCCCCTGTACTCAGCGTGATGGTGTCCTGTGTGTTGAGGCTGACCCGTACAGATTGCTGTCTGGCACTGAGGAAGTCCAGCAGCCAGTTGCAGAGAGAGGGGCTGAGGCCAAGTTTTGTTAGTTTACAAATCAGCTGCTGGAGGATGATGGTGGTGTTGAATGCTTAGCTGAAATGTAATCGTACTCTTGTTCGGGAGCATATTCAATTAGCCTACTAAATCTCTCTATAGTTTGTGTTGAGTTGTGTTGATTCTGGTTTTGAACCTTTATTGAGTGCACTCAGCACTCACTCTCACAGTATGGGACAGAGTAAGAGTGCCATCTGCTGGAAACAGTGAGTATTGTTATTCTCCTTTTCAAATGTATTTCTTGATGTTGGTAGTTGCTAGGTCCTGGTGAAATTGGTGAATTTAGAGAGGGTACTCATTGTTACAGTCCATTCTTTGCAGATTTATCCTATGGTTTTGAGTGAATGTTGAAAAAACCATATACCACCACCAATTTAGCAGCACAAGGCGATGGTGGTATAGTGGTAAGCATAGCTGCCTTCCAAGCAGTTGACCCGGGTTCGATTCCCGGCCATTGCAAAAGCTTTAATATATACAAATTAAGCGGGAGGTAACATTGGTAATGCAAACACGATAAATGTATCATTGTATCGGATGGCATGCAATAATGAGACATACACATTGCTGCTCACAGTCTGGAGATCAGTCTTGGATACATAATCAAATATAGACAAATATATATAGAAATACAAAAAAAGTGTTTCTTTGCAACACGAGGGCAGCTGGTTTCACCCCCTTCCTGTAGTGGGTCTCGTCGTTGTTGCTGATGAGACCCACCATAGTTCTGTCATCCGCAAACTTGAGAAAATAGTTGGAGCTGTAGGTGGGTGTGCAGTCGTGGGTCAACAGGGTGTAGAGCAGGGGGCTGAGCACACATCCTTGGGGGGCCCCTGTACTCAGCGTGATGGTGTCCTGTGTGTTGAGGCTGACCCGTACAGATTGCTGTATGGCACTGAGGAAGTCCAGCAGCCAGTTGCAGAGAGAGGGGCTGAGGCCAAGTTTTGTTAGTTTACAAATCAGCTGCTGGAGGATGATGGTGGTGTTGAATGCTTAGCTGAAATGTAATCGTACTCTTGTTCGGGAGCATATTCAATTAGCCTACTAAATCTCTCTATAGTTTGTGTTGAGTTTTGTTGATTCTGGTTTTTAATTTTTATTGAGTGCACTCAGCACTCACTCTCACAGTATGGGACAGAGTAAGATTGCCATCTGCTGGAAACAGTGAGTATTGTTATTCTCCTTTTCAAATGTATTTCTTGATGTTGGTAGTTGCTAGGTCCTGGTGAAAATGGTGAATTTAGAGAGGGTACTCATTGTTACAGTCCTTTCTTTGCAGATGTATCCTATGGTTTTCAGTGAATGTAGAAAAAACAATAGACCACCACCAATTTAGCAGCACAAGGCGATGGTGGTATAGTGGTAAGCATAGCTGCCTTCCAAGCAGTTGACCCGGGTTCGATTCCCGGCCATCGCAAAAGCTTTAATATGTACAAATAAAGCGGGAGGTAACATTGGTAATGCAAACACGATAAATGTATCATTGTATCGGATAGCATGCAATAATCAGACATACACATTGCTGCTCACAGTCTGGAGATCAGTCTTGGATACATAATCAAATATAGACACATATATAGAAATACAAAAAAAATGTTTCTTTGCAACACGAGGCCAGCTGGTTTCACCCCCTTCCTGTAGTGGGTGTCGTCGTTGTTGCTGATGAGACCCACCATAGTTCTGTCATCCGCAAACTTGAGGAAGTAGTTGGAGCTGTAGGTGGTTGTGCAGTCGTGGGTCAACAGGGTGTAGAGCAGGGGGCTGAGCACACATCCTTGGGGGGCCCCTGTACTCAGCGTGATGGTGTCCTGTGTGTTGTCGCTGACCCGTACAGATTGCTGTCTGGCACTGAGGAAGTCCAGCAGCCAGTTGCAGAGAGAGGGGCTGAGGCCAAGTTTTGTTAGTTTACAAATCAGCTGCTGGAGGATGATGGTGGTGTTGAATGCTTAGCTGAAATGTAATCGTACTCTTGTTCGGGAGCATATTCAATTAGCCTACTAAATCTCTCTATAGTTTGTGTTGAGTTTTGTTGATTCTGGTTTTTAATCTTTATTGAGTGCACTCAGCACTCACTCTCAGAGTATGGGACAGAGTAAGAGTGCCATCTGCTGGAAACAGTGAGTATTGTTATTCTCCTTTTCAAATGTATTTCTTGATGTTGGTAGTTGCTAGGTCCTGGTGAAAATTGTGAATTTAGAGAGGGTACTTATTGTTACAGTCCTTTCTTTGCAGATTTATCCTATGGTTTTCAGTGAATGTTGAAAAAACCATATACCACCACCAATTTAGCAGCACAAGGCGATGGTCGTATAGTGGTAAGCATAGCTGCCTTCCAAGCAGTTGACCTGGGTTCGATTCCCGGCCATCGCAAAATCTTTAATATGTACAAATAAAGCGGGAGGTAACATTGGTAATGCAAACACGATAAACGTATCATTGTATCGGATAGCATGCAATAATCAGACATACAGATTGCTGCCAACAGTCTGGAGATCAGTCTTGGATACATAATCAAATATAGACACATATATAGAAATACAAAAAAAATGTTTCTTTGCAACACGAGGCCAGCTGGTTTCACCCCCTTCCTGTAGTGGGTGTCGTCGTTGTTGCTGAAGAGACCCCCCATAGTTCTGTCTTCCTCAAACTTGAGGAAGTAGTTGGAGCTGTAAGTGGGTCAGCAGGGTGAATAGCAGGGGGCTGAGCAGACCTATGTGTTATCGCCGACCCGTACAGATTGCTGTCTGGCAGTGAGGAAGTCCAACAGCCAGTTGCAGAGAGATTGGCTGAGGCCAAGTTTTGTTAGTTTACAAATCAGCTGCTGGAGGATGATGGTGGTGTTGAATGCTTAGCTGAAATGTAATCGTACTCTTGTTCGGGAGCATATTCAATTAGCCTACTAAATCTCTCTATAGTTTGTGTTGAGTTTTGTTGATTCTGATTTTGAACCTTTATTGAGTGCACTCAGCACTCACTCTCACAGTATGGGACAGAGTAAGAGTGCCATCTGCTGGAAACAGTGAGTATTGTTATTCTCCTTTTCAAATGTATTTCTTGATGTTGGTAGTTGCTAGGTCCTGGTGAAAATGGTGAATTTAGAGAGGGTACTCATTGTTACAGTCCATTCTTTGCAGATTTATCCTATGGTTTTGAGTGACTGTTGAAAAAACCATATACCACCACCAATTTAGCAGCACAAGGCGATGGTGGTATAGTGGTAAGCATAGCTGCCTTCCAAGCAGTTGACCCGGGTTCGATTCCCGGCCATCGCAAAAGCTTTAATATATACAAATTAAGCGTGAGGTAACATTGGTAATGCAAACACGATAAATGTATCATTGTATCGGATAGCATGCAATAATGAGACATACACATTGCTGCTCACAGTCTGGAGATCAGTCTTGGATACATAATCAAATATAGACAAATATATATAGAAATACAAAAAAAAGTGTTTCTTTGCAACACGAGGGCAGCTGGTTTCACCCCCTTCCTGTAGTGGGTCTCGTCGTTGTTGCTGATGAGACCCACCATAGTTCTGTCATCCGCAAACTTGAGAAAATAGTTGGAGCTGTAGGTGGGTGTGCAGTCGTGGGTCAACAGGGTGTAGAGCAGGGGGCTGAGCACACATCATTGGGGGGCCCCTGTACTCAGCGTGATGGTGTCCTGTGTGTTGAGGCTGACCCATACAGATTGCTGTCTGGCACTGAGGAAGTCCAGCAGCCAGTTGCAGAGAGAGGGGCTGAGGCCAAGTTTTGTTAGTTTACAAATCAGCTGCTGGAGGATGATGGTGGTGTTGAATGCTTAGCTGAAATGTAATCGTACTCTTGTTCGGGAGCATATTCAATTAGCCTACTAAATCTCTCTATAGTTTGTGTTGAGTTTTGTTGATTCTGGTTTTTGATTTTTATTGAGTGCACTCAGCACTCACTCTCACAGTATGGGACAGAGTAAGATTGCCATCTGCTGGAAATAGTGAGTATTGTTATTCTCCTTTTCAAATGTATTTCTTGATGTTGGTAGTTGCTAGGTCCTGGTGAAAATGGTGAATTTAGAGAGGGTACTCATTGTTACAGTCCTTTCTTTGCAGATTTATCCTATGGTTTTCAGTGAATGTAGAAAAAACCATATACCACCACCAATTTAGCAGCACAAGGCGATGGTGGTATAGTGGTAAGCATAGCTGCCTTCCAAGCAGTTGACCCGGGTTCGATTCCCGGCCATCGCAAAAGCTTTAATATGTACAAATAAAGCGGGAGGTAACATTGGTAATGCAAACACGATAAACGTATCATTGTATCGGATAGCATGCAATAATCAGACATACACATTGCTGCCAACAGTCTGGAGATCAGTCTTGGATACATAATCAAATATAGACACATATATAGAAATACAAAAAAAATGTTTCTTTGCAACACGAGGCCAGCTGGTTTCACCCCCTTCCTGTAGTGGGTGTCGTCGTTGTTGCTGATGAGACCCACCATAGTTCTGTCATCCGCAAACTTGAGGAAGTAGTTGGAGCTGTAGGTGGGTGTGCAGTCGTGGGTCAACAGGGTGTAGAGCAGGGGGCTGAGCACACATCCTTGGGGGGCCCCTGTACTCAGCGTGATGGTGTCCTGTGTGTTGTCGCTGACCCGTACAGATTGCTGTCTGGCACTGAGGAAGTCCAGCAGCCAGTTGCAGAGAGAGGGGCTGAGGCCAAGTTTTGTTAGTTTACAAATCAGCTGCTGGAGGATGATGGTGGTGTTGAATGCTTAGCTGAAATGTAATCGTACTCTTGTTCGGGAGCATATTCAATTAGCCTACTAAATCTCTCTATAGTTTGTGTTGAGTTTTGTTGATTCTGGTTTTTAATCTTTATTGAGTGCACTCAGCACTCACTCTCAGAGTATGGGACAGAGTAAGAGTGCCATCTGCTGGAAACAGTGAGTATTGTTATTCTCCTTTTCAAATGTATTTCTTGATGTTGGTAGTTGCTAGGTCCTGGTGAAAATTGTGAATTTAGAGAGGGTACTTATTGTTACAGTCCTTTCTTTGCAGATTTATCCTATGGTTTTCAGTGAATGTTGAAAAAACCATATACCACCACCAATTTAGCAGCACAAGGCGATGGTCGTATAGTGGTAAGCATAGCTGCCTTCCAAGCAGTTGACCTGGGTTCGATTCCCGGCCATCGCAAAATCTTTAATATGTACAAATAAAGCGGGAGGTAACATTGGTAATGCAAACACGATAAACGTATCATTGTATCGGATAGCATGCAATAATCAGACATACAGATTGCTGCCAACAGTCTGGAGATCAGTCTTGGATACATAATCAAATATAGACACATATATAGAAATACAAAAAAAATGTTTCTTTGCAACACGAGGCCAGCTGGTTTCACCCCCTTCCTGTAGTGGGTGTCGTCGTTGTTGCTGAAGAGACCCCCCATAGTTCTGTCTTCCTCAAACTTGAGGAAGTAGTTGGAGCTGTAAGTGGGTCAGCAGGGTGAATAGCAGGGGGCTGAGCAGACCTATGTGTTATCGCCGACCCGTACAGATTGCTGTCTGGCAGTGAGGAAGTCCAACAGCCAGTTGCAGAGAGATTGGCTGAGGCCAAGTTTTGTTAGTTTACAAATCAGCTGCTGGAGGATGATGGTGGTGTTGAATGCTTAGCTGAAATGTAATCGTACTCTTGTTCGGGAGCATATTCAATTAGCCTACTAAATCTCTCTATAGTTTGTGTTGAGTTTTGTTGATTCTGATTTTGAACCTTTATTGAGTGCACTCAGCACTCACTCTCACAGTATGGGACAGAGTAAGAGTGCCATCTGCTGGAAACAGTGAGTATTGTTATTCTCCTTTTCAAATGTATTTCTTGATGTTGGTAGTTGCTAGGTCCTGGTGAAAATGGTGAATTTAGAGAGGGTACTCATTGTTACAGTCCATTCTTTGCAGATTTATCCTATGGTTTTGAGTGACTGTTGAAAAAACCATATACCACCACCAATTTAGCAGCACAAGGCGATGGTGGTATAGTGGTAAGCATAGCTGCCTTCCAAGCAGTTGACCCGGGTTCGATTCCCGGCCATCGCAAAAGCTTTAATATATACAAATTAAGCGTGAGGTAACATTGGTAATGCAAACACGATAAATGTATCATTGTATCGGATAGCATGCAATAATGAGACATACACATTGCTGCTCACAGTCTGGAGATCAGTCTTGGATACATAATCAAATATAGACAAATATATATAGAAATACAAAAAAAAGTGTTTCTTTGCAACACGAGGGCAGCTGGTTTCACCCCCTTCCTGTAGTGGGTCTCGTCGTTGTTGCTGATGAGACCCACCATAGTTCTGTCATCCGCAAACTTGAGAAAATAGTTGGAGCTGTAGGTGGGTGTGCAGTCGTGGGTCAACAGGGTGTAGAGCAGGGGGCTGAGCACACATCATTGGGGGGCCCCTGTACTCAGCGTGATGGTGTCCTGTGTGTTGAGGCTGACCCATACAGATTGCTGTCTGGCACTGAGGAAGTCCAGCAGCCAGTTGCAGAGAGAGGGGCTGAGGCCAAGTTTTGTTAGTTTACAAATCAGCTGCTGGAGGATGATGGTGGTGTTGAATGCTTAGCTGAAATGTAATCGTACTCTTGTTCGGGAGCATATTCAATTAGCCTACTAAATCTCTCTATAGTTTGTGTTGAGTTTTGTTGATTCTGGTTTTTGATTTTTATTGAGTGCACTCAGCACTCACTCTCACAGTATGGGACAGAGTAAGATTGCCATCTGCTGGAAATAGTGAGTATTGTTATTCTCCTTTTCAAATGTATTTCTTGATGTTGGTAGTTGCTAGGTCCTGGTGAAAATGGTGAATTTAGAGAGGGTACTCATTGTTACAGTCCTTTCTTTGCAGATTTATCCTATGGTTTTCAGTGAATGTAGAAAAAACCATATACCACCACCAATTTAGCAGCACAAGGCGATGGTGGTATAGTGGTAAGCATAGCTGCCTTCCAAGCAGTTGACCCGGGTTCGATTCCCGGCCATCGCAAAAGCTTTAATATGTACAAATAAAGCGGGAGGTAACATTGGTAATGCAAACACGATAAACGTATCATTGTATCGGATAGCATGCAATAATCAGACATACACATTGCTGCCAACAGTCTGGAGATCAGTCTTGGATACATAATCAAATATAGACACATATATAGAAATACAAAAAAAATGTTTCTTTGCAACACGAGGCCAGCTGGTTTCACCCCCTTCCTGTAGTGGGTGTCGTCGTTGTTGCTGATGAGACCCACCATAGTTCTGTCATCCGCAAACTTGAGGAAGTAGTTGGAGCTGTAGGTGGGTGTGCAGTCGTGGGTCAACAGGGTGTAGAGCAGGGGGCTGAGCACACATCCTTGGGGGGCCCCTGTACTCAGCGTGATGGTGTCCTGTGTGTTGTCGCTGACCCGTACAGATTGCTGTCTGGCACTGAGGAAGTCCAGCAGCCAGTTGCAGAGAGAGGGGCTGAGGCCAAGTTTTGTTAGTTTACAAATCAGCTGCTGGAGGATGATGGTGGTGTTGAATGCTTAGCTGAAATGTAATCGTACTTTTGTTCGGGAGCATATTCAATTAGCCTACTAAATCTCTCTATAGTTTGTGTTGAGTTTTGTTGATTCTGGTTTTTAATCTTTATTGAGTGCACTCAGCACTCACTCTCACAGTATGGGACAGAGTAAGATTGCCATATGCTGGAAACAGTGAGTATTGTTATTCTCCTTTTCAAATGTATTTCTTGATGTTGGTAGTTGCTAGGTCCTGGTGAAAATGGTGAATTTAGAGAGGGTACTCATTGTTACAGTCCTTTCTTTGCAGATTTATCCTATGGTTTTCAGTGAATGTAGAAAAAACCATTTACCACCACCAATTTAGCAGCACAAGGCGATGGTGGTATAGTGGTAAGCATAGCTGCCTTCCAAGCAGTTGACCCGGGTTCGATTCCCGGCCATCGCAAAAGCTTTAATATATACAAATTAAGTGGGAGGTAACATTGGTAATGCAAACACGATAAATGTATCATTGTATCGGATAGCATGCAATAATGAGACATACACATTGCTGCTCACAGTCTGGAGATCAGTCTTGGATACATAATCAAATATAGACAAATATATATAGAAATACAAAAAAAGTGTTTCTTTGCAACACGAGGGCAGCTGGTTTCAACCCCTTCCTGTAGTGGGTCTCGTCGTTGTTGCTGATGAGACCCACCATAGTTCTGTCATCCGCAAACTTGAGAAAATAGTTGGAGCTGTAGGTGGGTGTGCATTCGTGGGTCAACAGTGTGTAGAGCAGGGGACTGAGCACACATCCTTGGGGGGCCCCTGTACTCAGCGTGATGGTGTCCTGTGTGTTGAGGCTGACCCGTACAGATTGCTGTCTGGCACTGAGGAAGTCCAGCAGCCAGTTGCAGATTGAGGGGCTGAGGCCAAGTTTTGTTAGTTTACAAATCAGCTGCTGGAGGATGATGGTGGTGTTGAATGCTTAGCTGAAATGTAATCGTACTCTAGTTCGGGAGCATATTCAATTAGCCTACTAAATCTCTCTATAGTTTGTGTTGAGTTTTGTTGATTCTGGTTTTTAATTTGTATTGAGTGCACTCAGCACTCACTCTCACAGTATGGGACAGAGTAAGAGTGCCATCTGCGGGAAACAGTGAGTATTGTTATTCTCCTTTTCAAATGTATTTCTTGATGTTGGTAGTTGCTAGGTCCTGGTGAAAATGGTGAATTTAGAGAGGGTACTCATTGTTACAGTCCATTCTTTGCAGATTTATCCTATGGTTTTGAGTGAATGTTGAAAAAACCATATACCACCACCAATTTAGCAGCACAAGGCGATGGTGGTATAGTGGTAAGCATAGCTGCCTTCCAAGCAGTTGACCCGGGTTCGATTCCCGGCCATCGCAAAATCTTTAATATGTACAAATAAAGCGGGAGGTAACATTGGTAATGCAAACACGATAAACGTATCATTGTATCGGATAGCATGCAATAATCAGACATACAGATTGCTGCCAACAGTCTGGAGATCAGTCTTGGATACATAATCAAATATAGACACATATATAGAAATACAAAAAAAATGTTTCTTTGCAACACGAGGCCAGCTGGTTTCACCCCCTTCCTGTAGTGGGTGTCGTCGTTGTTGCTGAAGAGACCCCCCATAGTTCTGTCTTCCTCAAACTTGAGGAAGTAGTTGGAGCTGTAAGTGGGTCAGCAGGGTGAATAGCAGGGGGCTGAGCAGACCTATGTGTTATCGCCGACCCGTACAGATTGCTGTCTGGCAGTGAGGAAGTCCAACAGCCAGTTGCAGAGAGATTGGCTGAGGCCAAGTTTTGTTAGTTTACAAATCAGCTGCTGGAGGATGATGGTGGTGTTGAATGCTTAGCTGAAATGTAATCGTACTCTTGTTCGGGAGCATATTCAATTAGCCTACTAAATCTCTCTATAGTTTGTGTTGAGTTTTGTTGATTCTGATTTTGAACCTTTATTGAGTGCACTCAGCACTCACTCTCACAGTATGGGACAGAGTAAGAGTGCCATCTGCTGGAAACAGTGAGTATTGTTATTCTCCTTTTCAAATGTATTTCTTGATGTTGGTAGTTGCTAGGTCCTGGTGAAAATGGTGAATTTAGAGAGGGTACTCATTGTTACAGTCCATTCTTTGCAGATTTATCCTATGGTTTTGAGTGACTGTTGAAAAAACCATATACCACCACCAATTTAGCAGCACAAGGCGATGGTGGTATAGTGGTAAGCATAGCTGCCTTCCAAGCAGTTGACCCGGGTTCGATTCCCGGCCATCGCAAAAGCTTTAATATATACAAATTAAGCGTGAGGTAACATTGGTAATGCAAACACGATAAATGTATCATTGTATCGGATAGCATGCAATAATGAGACATACACATTGCTGCTCACAGTCTGGAGATCAGTCTTGGATACATAATCAAATATAGACAAATATATATAGAAATACAAAAAAAAGTGTTTCTTTGCAACACGAGGGCAGCTGGTTTCACCCCCTTCCTGTAGTGGGTCTCGTCGTTGTTGCTGATGAGACCCACCATAGTTCTGTCATCCGCAAACTTGAGAAAATAGTTGGAGCTGTAGGTGGGTGTGCAGTCGTGGGTCAACAGGGTGTAGAGCAGGGGGCTGAGCACACATCATTGGGGGGCCCCTGTACTCAGCGTGATGGTGTCCTGTGTGTTGAGGCTGACCCATACAGATTGCTGTCTGGCACTGAGGAAGTCCAGCAGCCAGTTGCAGAGAGAGGGGCTGAGGCCAAGTTTTGTTAGTTTACAAATCAGCTGCTGGAGGATGATGGTGGTGTTGAATGCTTAGCTGAAATGTAATCGTACTCTTGTTCGGGAGCATATTCAATTAGCCTACTAAATCTCTCTATAGTTTGTGTTGAGTTTTGTTGATTCTGGTTTTTGATTTTTATTGAGTGCACTCAGCACTCACTCTCACAGTATGGGACAGAGTAAGATTGCCATCTGCTGGAAATAGTGAGTATTGTTATTCTCCTTTTCAAATGTATTTCTTGATGTTGGTAGTTGCTAGGTCCTGGTGAAAATGGTGAATTTAGAGAGGGTACTCATTGTTACAGTCCTTTCTTTGCAGATTTATCCTATGGTTTTCAGTGAATGTAGAAAAAACCATATACCACCACCAATTTAGCAGCACAAGGCGATGGTGGTATAGTGGTAAGCATAGCTGCCTTCCAAGCAGTTGACCCGGGTTCGATTCCCGGCCATCGCAAAAGCTTTAATATGTACAAATAAAGCGGGAGGTAACATTGGTAATGCAAACACGATAAACGTATCATTGTATCGGATAGCATGCAATAATCAGACATACACATTGCTGCCAACAGTCTGGAGATCAGTCTTGGATACATAATCAAATATAGACACATATATAGAAATACAAAAAAAATGTTTCTTTGCAACACGAGGCCAGCTGGTTTCACCCCCTTCCTGTAGTGGGTGTCGTCGTTGTTGCTGATGAGACCCACCATAGTTCTGTCATCCGCAAACTTGAGGAAGTAGTTGGAGCTGTAGGTGGGTGTGCAGTCGTGGGTCAACAGGGTGTAGAGCAGGGGGCTGAGCACACATCCTTGGGGGGCCCCTGTACTCAGCGTGATGGTGTCCTGTGTGTTGTCGCTGACCCGTACAGATTGCTGTCTGGCACTGAGGAAGTCCAGCAGCCAGTTGCAGAGAGAGGGGCTGAGGCCAAGTTTTGTTAGTTTACAAATCAGCTGCTGGAGGATGATGGTGGTGTTGAATGCTTAGCTGAAATGTAATCGTACTTTTGTTCGGGAGCATATTCAATTAGCCTACTAAATCTCTCTATAGTTTGTGTTGAGTTTTGTTGATTCTGGTTTTTAATCTTTATTGAGTGCACTCAGCACTCACTCTCACAGTATGGGACAGAGTAAGATTGCCATATGCTGGAAACAGTGAGTATTGTTATTCTCCTTTTCAAATGTATTTCTTGATGTTGGTAGTTGCTAGGTCCTGGTGAAAATGGTGAATTTAGAGAGGGTACTCATTGTTACAGTCCTTTCTTTGCAGATTTATCCTATGGTTTTCAGTGAATGTAGAAAAAACCATTTACCACCACCAATTTAGCAGCACAAGGCGATGGTGGTATAGTGGTAAGCATAGCTGCCTTCCAAGCAGTTGACCCGGGTTCGATTCCCGGCCATCGCAAAAGCTTTAATATATACAAATTAAGTGGGAGGTAACATTGGTAATGCAAACACGATAAATGTATCATTGTATCGGATAGCATGCAATAATGAGACATACACATTGCTGCTCACAGTCTGGAGATCAGTCTTGGATACATAATCAAATATAGACAAATATATATAGAAATACAAAAAAAGTGTTTCTTTGCAACACGAGGGCAGCTGGTTTCAACCCCTTCCTGTAGTGGGTCTCGTCGTTGTTGCTGATGAGACCCACCATAGTTCTGTCATCCGCAAACTTGAGAAAATAGTTGGAGCTGTAGGTGGGTGTGCATTCGTGGGTCAACAGTGTGTAGAGCAGGGGACTGAGCACACATCCTTGGGGGGCCCCTGTACTCAGCGTGATGGTGTCCTGTGTGTTGAGGCTGACCCGTACAGATTGCTGTCTGGCACTGAGGAAGTCCAGCAGCCAGTTGCAGAGAGAGGGGCTGAGGCCAAGTTTTGTTAGTTTACAAATCAGCTGCTGGAGGATGATGGTGGTGTTGAATGCTTAGCTGAAATGTAATCGTACTCTAGTTCGGGAGCATATTCAATTAGCCTACTAAATCTCTCTATAGTTTGTGTTGAGTTTTGTTGATTCTGGTTTTTAATTTGTATTGAGTGCACTCAGCACTCACTCTCACAGTATGGGACAGAGTAAGAGTGCCATCTGCGGGAAACAGTGAGTATTGTTATTCTCCTTTTCAAATGTATTTCTTGATGTTGGTAGTTGCTAGGTCCTGGTGAAAATGGTGAATTTAGAGAGGGTACTCATTGTTACAGTCCATTCTTTGCAGATTTATCCTATGGTTTTGAGTGAATGTTGAAAAAACCATATACCACCACCAATTTAGCAGCACAAGGCGATGGTGGTATAGTGGTAAGCATAGCTGCCTTCCAAGCAGTTGACCCGGGTTCGATTCCCGGCCATCGCAAAATCTTTAATATGTACAAATAAAGCGGGAGGTAACATTGGTAATGCAAACACGATAAATGTATCATTGTATCGGATAGCATGCAATAATCAGACATACACATTGCTGCCAACAGTCTGGAGATCAGTCTTGGATACATAATCAAATATAGACACATATATAGAAATACAAAAAAAATGTTTCTTTGCAACACGAGGGCAGCTGGTTTCACCCCCTTCCTGTAGTGGGTCTCGTCGTTGTTGCTGATGAGACCCACCATAGTTCTGTCATCCGCAAACTTGAGAAAATAGTTGGAGCTGTAGGTGGGTGTGCATTCGTGATTTCAACAGGGTGTAGAGCAGGGGGCTGAGCACACATCCTTGGGGGGCCCCTGTACTCAGCGTGATGGTGTCCTGTGTGTTGAGGCTGACCCGTACAGATTGCTGTCTGGCACTGAGGAAGTCCAGCAGCCAGTTGCAGAGAGAGGGGCTGAGACCAAGTTTTGTTAGTTTACAAATCAGCTGCTGGAGGATGATGGTGGTGTTGAATGCTTAGCTGAAATGTAATCGTACTCTAGTTCGGGAGCATATTCAATTAGCCTACTAAATCTCTCTATAGTTTGTGTTGAGTTTTGTTGATTCTGGTTTTTAATTTTTATTGAGTGCACTCAGCACTCACTCTCACAGTATGGGACAGAGTAAGATTGCCATCTGCTGGAAACAGTGAGTATTGTTATTCTCCTTTTCAAATGTATTTGTTGATGTTGGTAGTTGCTAGGTCCTGGTGAAAATGGTGAATTTAGAGAAGGTACTCATTGTTACAGTCCTTTCTATGCAGATTTATCCTATGGTTTTCAGTGAATGTAGAAAAAACCATATACCACCACCAATTTAGCAGCACAAGGCGATGGTGGTATAGTGGTAAGCATAGCTGCCTTCCAAGCAGTTGACCCGGGTTCGATTCCCAGCCATCGCAAAAGCTTTAATATGTACAAATAAAGCGGGAGGTAACATTGGTAATGCAAACACGATAAACGTATCATTGTATCGGATAGCATGCAATAATCAGACATACACATTGCTGCTCACAGTCTGGAGATCAGTCTTGGATACATAATCAAATATAGACACATATATAGAAATACAAAAAAAATGTTTCTTTGCAACACGAGGCCAGCTGGTTTCACCCCCTTCCTGTAGTGGGTGTCGTCGTTGTTGCTGATGAGACCCACCATAGTTCTGTCATCCGCAAACTTGAGGAAGTAGTTGGAGCTGTAGGTGGGTGTGCAGTCGTGGGTCAACAGGGTGTAGAGCAGGGGGCTGAGCACACATCCTTGGGGGGCCCCTGTACTCAGCGTGATGGTGTCCTGTGTGTTGTCGCTGACCCGTACAGATTGCTGTCTGGCACTGAGGAAGTCCAGCAGCCAGTTGCAGAGAGAGCGGCTGAGGCCAAGTTTTGTTAGTTTACAAATCAGCTGCTGGAGGATGATGGTGGTGTTGAATGCTTAGCTGAAATGTAATCGTACTCTAGTTCGGGAGCATATTCAATTAGCCTACTAAATCTCTCTATAGTTTGTGTTGAGTTTTGTTGATTCTGGTTTTTAATCTTTATTGAGTGCACTCAGCACTCACTCTCACAGTATGGGACAGAGTAAGAGTGCCATCTGCTGGAAACAGTGAGTATTGTTATTCTCCTTTTCAAATGTATTTCTTGATGTTGGTAGTTGCTAGGTCCTGGTGAAAATGGTGAATTTAGAGAGGGTACTCATTGTTACAGTCCATTCTTTGCAGATTTATCCTATGGTTTTGAGTGAATGTTGAAAAAACCACATACCACCACCAATTTAGCAGCACACGGCGATGGTGGTATAGTGGTAAGCATAGCTGCCTTCCAAGCAGTTGACCCGGGTTCGATTCCCGGCCATCGCAAAAGCTTTAATATATACAAATTAAGCAGGAGGTAACATTGGTAATGCAAACACGATAAATGTATCATTGTATCGGATAGCATGCAATAATGAGACCTACACATTGCTGCTCACAGTCTGGAGATCAGTCTTGGATACATAATCAAATATAGACAAATATATATAGAAATACAAAAAAAATGTTTCTTTGCAACACGAGGGCAGCTGGTTTCACCCCCTTCCTGTAGTGGGTCTCGTCGTTGTTGCTGATGAGACCCACCATAGTTCTGTCATCCGCAAACTTGAGAAAATAGTTGGAGCTGTAGGTGGGTGTGCATTCGTGGGTCAACAGTGTGTAGAGCAGGGGACTGAGCACACATCCTTGGGGGGCCCCTGTACTCAGCGTGATGGTGTCCTGTGTGTTGAGGCTGACCCGTACAGATTGCTGTCTGGCACTGAGGAAGTCCAGCAGCCAGTTGCAGAGAGAGGGGCTGAGACCAAGTTTTGTTAGTTTACAAATCAGCTGCTGGAGGATGATGGTGGTGTTGAATGCTTAGCTGAAATGTAATCGTACTCTAGTTCGGGAGCATATTCAATTAGCCTACTAAATCTCTCTATAGTTTGTGTTGAGTTTTGTTGATTCTGGTTTTGAACCTTTATTGAGTGCACTCAGCACTCACTCTCACAGTATGGGACAGAATAAGAGTGCCATCTGCTGGAAACAGTGAGTATTGTTATTCTCCTTTTCAAATGTATTTCTTGATGTTGGTAGTTGCTAGGTCCTGGTGAAAATGGTGAATTTAGAGAGGGTACTCATTGTTACAGTCCTTTCTTTGCAGATTTATCCTATGGTTTTCAGTGAATGTAGAAAAAACCATTTACCACCACCAATTTAGCAGCACAAGGCGATGGTGGTATAGTGGTAAGCATAGCTGCCTTCCAAGCAGTTGACCCGGGTTCGATTCCCGGCCATCGCAAAAGCTTTAATATGTACAAATTAAGTGGGAGGTAACATTGGTAATGCAAACACGATAAACGTATCATTGTATCGGATAGCATGCAATAATCAGACATACACATTGCTGCCAACAGTCTGGAGATCAGTCTTGGATACATAATCAAATATAGACACATATATAGAAATACAAAAAAAATGTTTCTTTGCAACACGAGGCCAGCTGGTGTCACCCCCTTCCTGTAGTGGGTGTCGTCGTTGTTGCTGATGAGACCCACCATAGTTCTGTCATCCGCAAACTAGAGGAAGTAGTTGGAGCTGTAGGTGGGTGTGCAGTCGTGGATCAACAGGGTGTAGAGCAGGGGGCTGAGCACACATCCTTGGGGGGCCCCTGTACTCAGCGTGATGGTGTCCTGTGTGTTGAGGCTGACCCGTACAGATTGCTGTCTGGCACTGAGGAAGTCCAGCAGCCAGTTGCAGAGAGAGGGGCTGAGGCCAAGTTTTGTTAGTTTACAAATCAGCTGCTGGAGGATGATGGTGGTGTTGAATGCTTAGCTGAAATGTAATCGTACTCTTGTTCGGGAGCATATTCAATTAGCCTACTAAATCTCTCTATAGTTTGTGTTGAGTTGTGTTGATTCTGGTTTTGAACCTTTATTGAGTGCACTCAGCACTCACTCTCACAGTATGGGACAGAGTAAGAGTGCCATCTGCTGGAAACAGTGAGTATTGTTATTCTCCTTTTCAAATGTATTTCTTGATGTTGGTAGTTGCTAGGTCCTGGTGAAATTGGTGAATTTAGAGAGGGTACTCATTGTTACAGTCCATTCTTTGCAGATTTATCCTATGGTTTTGAGTGAATGTTGAAAAAACCATATACCACCACCAATTTAGCAGCACAAGGCGATGGTGGTATAGTGGTAAGCATAGCTGCCTTCCAAGCAGTTGACCCGGGTTCGATTCCCGGCCATTGCAAAAGCTTTAATATATACAAATTAAGCGGGAGGTAACATTGGTAATGCAAACACGATAAATGTATCATTGTATCGGATGGCATGCAATAATGAGACATACACATTGCTGCTCACAGTCTGGAGATCAGTCTTGGATACATAATCAAATATAGACAAATATATATAGAAATACAAAAAAAATGTTTCTTTGCAACACGAGGGCAGCTGGTTTCACCCCCTTCCTGTAGTGGGTCTCGTCGTTGTTGCTGATGCGACCCACCATAGTTCTGTCATCCGCAAACTTGAGAAAATAGTTGGAGCTGTAGGTGGGTGTGCAGTCGTGGGTCAACAGGGTGTAGAGCAGGGGGCTGAGCACACATCCTTGGGGGGCCCCTGTACTCAGCGTGATGGTGTCCTGTGTGTTGAGGCTGACCCGTACAGATTGCTGTATGGCACTGAGGAAGTCCAGCAGCCAGTTGCAGAGAGAGGGGCTGAGGCCAGGTTTTGTTAGTTTATAAATCAGCTGCTGGAGGATGATGGTGGTGTTGAATGCTTAGCTGAAATGTAATCGTACTCTTGTTCGGGAGCATATTCAATTAGCCTACTAAATCTCTCTATAGTTTGTGTTGAGTTTTGTTGATTCTGGTTTTTAATTTTTATTGAGTGCACTCAGCACTCACTCTCACAGTATGGGACAGAGTAAGATTGCCATCTGCTGGAAACAGTGAGTATTGTTATTATCCTTTTCAAATGTATTTCTTGATGTTGGTAGTTGCTAGGTCCTGGTGAAAATGGTGAATTTAGAGAGGGTACTCATTGTTACAGTCCTTTCTTTGCAGATTTATCCTATGGTTTTCAGTGAATGTAGAAAAAACCATATACCACCACCAATTTAGCAGCACAAGGCGATGGTCGTATAGTGGTAAGCATAGCTGCCTTCCAAGCAGTTGACCCGGGTTCGATTCCCGGCCATTGCAAAAGCTTTAATATATACAAATTAAGCGGGAGGTAACATTGGTAATGCAAACACGATAAATGTATCATTGTATCGGATGGCATGCAATAATGAGACATACACATTGCTGCTCACAGTCTGGAGATCAGTCTTGGATACATAATCAAATATAGACAAATATATATAGAAATACAAAAAAAGTGTTTCTTTGCAACACGAGGCCAGCTGGTTTCACCCCCTTCCTGTAGTGGGTGTCGTCGTTGTTGCTGATGAGACCCACCATAGTTCTGTCATCCGCAAACTTGAGGAAGTAGTTGGAGCTGTAGGTGGGTGTGCAGTCGTGGGTCAACAGGGTGTAGAGCAGGGGGCTGAGCACACATCCTTGGGGGGCCCCTGTACTCAGCGTGATGGTGTCCTGTGTGTTGTCGCTGACCCGTACAGATTGCTGTCTGGCACTGAGGAAGTCCAGCAGCCAGTTGCAGAGAGAGGGGCTGAGGCCAAGTTTTGTTAGTTTACAAATCAGCTGCTGGAGGATGATGGTGGTGTTGAATGCTTAGCTGAAATGTAATCGTACTCTTGTTCGGGAGCATATTCAATTAGCCTACTAAATCTCTCTATAGTTTGTGTTGAGTTTTGTTGATTCTGGTTTTGAACCTTTATTGAGTGCACTCAGCACTCACTCTCACAGTATGGGACAGAGTAAGAGTGCCATCTGCTGGAAAGAGTGAGTATTGTTATTCTCCTTTTCAAATGTATTTCTTGATGTTGGTAGTTGCTAGGTCCTGGTGAAAATGGTGAATTTAGAGAGGGTACTCATTGTTACAGTCCATTCTTTGCAGATTTATCCTATGGTTTTGAGTGAATGTTGAAAAAACCATATACCACCACCAATTTAGCAGCACAAGGCGATGGTGGTATAGTGGTAAGCATAGCTGCCTTCCAAGCAGTTGACCCGTGTTCGATTCCCAGCCATCGCAAAAGCTTTAATATATACAAATTAAGTGGGAGGTAACATTGGTAATGCAAACACGATAAATGTATCATTGTATCGGATAGCATGCAATAATGAGACATACACATTGCTGCTCACAGTCTGGAGATCAGTCTTGGATACATAATCAAATATAGACAAATATATATAGAAATACAAAAAAAGTGTTTCTTTGCAACACGAGGGCAGCTGGTTTCACCCCCTTCCTGTAGTGGGTCTCGTCGTTGTTGCTGATGAGACCCACCATAGTTCTGTCATCCGCAAACTTGAGAAAATAGTTGGAGCTGTAGGTGGGTGTGCAGTCGTGGGTCAACAGGGTGTAGAGCAGGGGGCTGAGCACACATCCTTGGGGGGCCCCTGTACTCAGCGTGATGGTGTCCTGTGTGTTGAGGCTGACCCGTACAGATTGCTGTATGGCACTGAGGAAGTCCAGCAGCCAGTTGCAGAGAGAGGGGCTGAGGCCAAGTTTTGTTAGTTTACAAATCAGCTGCTGGAGGATGATGGTGGTGTTGAATGCTTAGCTGAAATGTAATCGTACTCTTGTTCGGGAGCATATTCAATTAGCCTACTAAATCTCTCTATAGTTTGTGTTGAGTTTTGTTGATTCTGGTTTTTAATTTTTATTGAGTGCACTCAGCACTCACTCTCACAGTATGGGACAGAGTAAGATTGCCATCTGCTGGAAACAGTGAGTATTGTTATTCTCCTTTTCAAATGTATTTCTTGATGTTGGTAGTTGCTAGGTCCTGGTGAAAATGGTGAATTTAGAGAGGGTACTCATTGTTACAGTCCTTTCTTTGCAGATGTATCCTATGGTTTTCAGTGAATGTAGAAAAAACAATAGACCACCACCAATTTAGCAGCACAAGGCGATGGTGGTATAGTGGTAAGCATAGCTGCCTTCCAAGCAGTTGACCCGGGTTCGATTCCCGGCCATCGCAAAAGCTTTAATATGTACAAATAAAGCGGGAGGTAACATTGGTAATGCAAACACGATAAATGTATCATTGTATCGGATAGCATGCAATAATCAGACATACACATTGCTGCTCACAGTCTGGAGATCAGTCTTGGATACATAATCAAATATAGACACATATATAGAAATACAAAAAAAATGTTTCTTTGCAACACGAGGCCAGCTGGTTTCACCCCCTTCCTGTAGTGGGTGTCGTCGTTGTTGCTGATGAGACCCACCATAGTTCTGTCATCCGCAAACTTGAGGAAGTAGTTGGAGCTGTAGGTGGTTGTGCAGTCGTGGGTCAACAGGGTGTAGAGCAGGGGGCTGAGCACACATCCTTGGGGGGCCCCTGTACTCAGCGTGATGGTGTCCTGTGTGTTGTCGCTGACCCGTACAGATTGCTGTCTGGCACTGAGGAAGTCCAGCAGCCAGTTGCAGAGAGAGGGGCTGAGGCCAAGTTTTGTTAGTTTACAAATCAGCTGCTGGAGGATGATGGTGGTGTTGAATGCTTAGCTGAAATGTAATCGTACTCTTGTTCGGGAGCATATTCAATTAGCCTACTAAATCTCTCTATAGTTTGTGTTGAGTTTTGTTGATTCTGGTTTTTAATCTTTATTGAGTGCACTCAGCACTCACTCTCAGAGTATGGGACAGAGTAAGAGTGCCATCTGCTGGAAACAGTGAGTATTGTTATTCTCCTTTTCAAATGTATTTCTTGATGTTGGTAGTTGCTAGGTCCTGGTGAAAATTGTGAATTTAGAGAGGGTACTTATTGTTACAGTCCTTTCTTTGCAGATTTATCCTATGGTTTTCAGTGAATGTTGAAAAAACCATATACCACCACCAATTTAGCAGCACAAGGCGATGGTCGTATAGTGGTAAGCATAGCTGCCTTCCAAGCAGTTGACCTGGGTTCGATTCCCGGCCATCGCAAAATCTTTAATATGTACAAATAAAGCGGGAGGTAACATTGGTAATGCAAACACGATAAACGTATCATTGTATCGGATAGCATGCAATAATCAGACATACAGATTGCTGCCAACAGTCTGGAGATCAGTCTTGGATACATAATCAAATATAGACACATATATAGAAATACAAAAAAAATGTTTCTTTGCAACACGAGGCCAGCTGGTTTCACCCCCTTCCTGTAGTGGGTGTCGTCGTTGTTGCTGAAGAGACCCCCCATAGTTCTGTCTTCCTCAAACTTGAGGAAGTAGTTGGAGCTGTAAGTGGGTCAGCAGGGTGAATAGCAGGGGGCTGAGCAGACCTATGTGTTATCGCCGACCCGTACAGATTGCTGTCTGGCAGTGAGGAAGTCCAACAGCCAGTTGCAGAGAGATTGGCTGAGGCCAAGTTTTGTTAGTTTACAAATCAGCTGCTGGAGGATGATGGTGGTGTTGAATGCTTAGCTGAAATGTAATCGTACTCTTGTTCGGGAGCATATTCAATTAGCCTACTAAATCTCTCTATAGTTTGTGTTGAGTTTTGTTGATTCTGATTTTGAACCTTTATTGAGTGCACTCAGCACTCACTCTCACAGTATGGGACAGAGTAAGAGTGCCATCTGCTGGAAACAGTGAGTATTGTTATTCTCCTTTTCAAATGTATTTCTTGATGTTGGTAGTTGCTAGGTCCTGGTGAAAATGGTGAATTTAGAGAGGGTACTCATTGTTACAGTCCATTCTTTGCAGATTTATCCTATGGTTTTGAGTGACTGTTGAAAAAACCATATACCACCACCAATTTAGCAGCACAAGGCGATGGTGGTATAGTGGTAAGCATAGCTGCCTTCCAAGCAGTTGACCCGGGTTCGATTCCCGGCCATCGCAAAAGCTTTAATATATACAAATTAAGCGTGAGGTAACATTGGTAATGCAAACACGATAAATGTATCATTGTATCGGATAGCATGCAATAATGAGACATACACATTGCTGCTCACAGTCTGGAGATCAGTCTTGGATACATAATCAAATATAGACAAATATATATAGAAATACAAAAAAAAGTGTTTCTTTGCAACACGAGGGCAGCTGGTTTCACCCCCTTCCTGTAGTGGGTCTCGTCGTTGTTGCTGATGAGACCCACCATAGTTCTGTCATCCGCAAACTTGAGAAAATAGTTGGAGCTGTAGGTGGGTGTGCAGTCGTGGGTCAACAGGGTGTAGAGCAGGGGGCTGAGCACACATCATTGGGGGGCCCCTGTACTCAGCGTGATGGTGTCCTGTGTGTTGAGGCTGACCCATACAGATTGCTGTCTGGCACTGAGGAAGTCCAGCAGCCAGTTGCAGAGAGAGGGGCTGAGGCCAAGTTTTGTTAGTTTACAAATCAGCTGCTGGAGGATGATGGTGGTGTTGAATGCTTAGCTGAAATGTAATCGTACTCTTGTTCGGGAGCATATTCAATTAGCCTACTAAATCTCTCTATAGTTTGTGTTGAGTTTTGTTGATTCTGGTTTTTGATTTTTATTGAGTGCACTCAGCACTCACTCTCACAGTATGGGACAGAGTAAGATTGCCATCTGCTGGAAATAGTGAGTATTGTTATTCTCCTTTTCAAATGTATTTCTTGATGTTGGTAGTTGCTAGGTCCTGGTGAAAATGGTGAATTTAGAGAGGGTACTCATTGTTACAGTCCTTTCTTTGCAGATTTATCCTATGGTTTTCAGTGAATGTAGAAAAAACCATATACCACCACCAATTTAGCAGCACAAGGCGATGGTGGTATAGTGGTAAGCATAGCTGCCTTCCAAGCAGTTGACCCGGGTTCGATTCCCGGCCATCGCAAAAGCTTTAATATGTACAAATAAAGCGGGAGGTAACATTGGTAATGCAAACACGATAAACGTATCATTGTATCGGATAGCATGCAATAATCAGACATACACATTGCTGCCAACAGTCTGGAGATCAGTCTTGGATACATAATCAAATATAGACACATATATAGAAATACAAAAAAAATGTTTCTTTGCAACACGAGGCCAGCTGGTTTCACCCCCTTCCTGTAGTGGGTGTCGTCGTTGTTGCTGATGAGACCCACCATAGTTCTGTCATCCGCAAACTTGAGGAAGTAGTTGGAGCTGTAGGTGGGTGTGCAGTCGTGGGTCAACAGGGTGTAGAGCAGGGGGCTGAGCACACATCCTTGGGGGGCCCCTGTACTCAGCGTGATGGTGTCCTGTGTGTTGTCGCTGACCCGTACAGATTGCTGTCTGGCACTGAGGAAGTCCAGCAGCCAGTTGCAGAGAGAGGGGCTGAGGCCAAGTTTTGTTAGTTTACAAATCAGCTGCTGGAGGATGATGGTGGTGTTGAATGCTTAGCTGAAATGTAATCGTACTTTTGTTCGGGAGCATATTCAATTAGCCTACTAAATCTCTCTATAGTTTGTGTTGAGTTTTGTTGATTCTGGTTTTTAATCTTTATTGAGTGCACTCAGCACTCACTCTCACAGTATGGGACAGAGTAAGATTGCCATATGCTGGAAACAGTGAGTATTGTTATTCTCCTTTTCAAATGTATTTCTTGATGTTGGTAGTTGCTAGGTCCTGGTGAAAATGGTGAATTTAGAGAGGGTACTCATTGTTACAGTCCTTTCTTTGCAGATTTATCCTATGGTTTTCAGTGAATGTAGAAAAAACCATTTACCACCACCAATTTAGCAGCACAAGGCGATGGTGGTATAGTGGTAAGCATAGCTGCCTTCCAAGCAGTTGACCCGGGTTCGATTCCCGGCCATCGCAAAAGCTTTAATATATACAAATTAAGTGGGAGGTAACATTGGTAATGCAAACACGATAAATGTATCATTGTATCGGATAGCATGCAATAATGAGACATACACATTGCTGCTCACAGTCTGGAGATCAGTCTTGGATACATAATCAAATATAGACAAATATATATAGAAATACAAAAAAAGTGTTTCTTTGCAACACGAGGGCAGCTGGTTTCAACCCCTTCCTGTAGTGGGTCTCGTCGTTGTTGCTGATGAGACCCACCATAGTTCTGTCATCCGCAAACTTGAGAAAATAGTTGGAGCTGTAGGTGGGTGTGCATTCGTGGGTCAACAGTGTGTAGAGCAGGGGACTGAGCACACATCCTTGGGGGGCCCCTGTACTCAGCGTGATGGTGTCCTGTGTGTTGAGGCTGACCCGTACAGATTGCTGTCTGGCACTGAGGAAGTCCAGCAGCCAGTTGCAGATTGAGGGGCTGAGGCCAAGTTTTGTTAGTTTACAAATCAGCTGCTGGAGGATGATGGTGGTGTTGAATGCTTAGCTGAAATGTAATCGTACTCTAGTTCGGGAGCATATTCAATTAGCCTACTAAATCTCTCTATAGTTTGTGTTGAGTTTTGTTGATTCTGGTTTTTAATTTGTATTGAGTGCACTCAGCACTCACTCTCACAGTATGGGACAGAGTAAGAGTGCCATCTGCGGGAAACAGTGAGTATTGTTATTCTCCTTTTCAAATGTATTTCTTGATGTTGGTAGTTGCTAGGTCCTGGTGAAAATGGTGAATTTAGAGAGGGTACTCATTGTTACAGTCCATTCTTTGCAGATTTATCCTATGGTTTTGAGTGAATGTTGAAAAAACCATATACCACCACCAATTTAGCAGCACAAGGCGATGGTGGTATAGTGGTAAGCATAGCTGCCTTCCAAGCAGTTGACCCGGGTTCGATTCCCGGCCATCGCAAAATCTTTAATATGTACAAATAAAGCGGGAGGTAACATTGGTAATGCAAACACGATAAACGTATCATTGTATCGGATAGCATGCAATAATCAGACATACAGATTGCTGCCAACAGTCTGGAGATCAGTCTTGGATACATAATCAAATATAGACACATATATAGAAATACAAAAAAAATGTTTCTTTGCAACACGAGGCCAGCTGGTTTCACCCCCTTCCTGTAGTGGGTGTCGTCGTTGTTGCTGAAGAGACCCCCCATAGTTCTGTCTTCCTCAAACTTGAGGAAGTAGTTGGAGCTGTAAGTGGGTCAGCAGGGTGAATAGCAGGGGGCTGAGCAGACCTATGTGTTATCGCCGACCCGTACAGATTGCTGTCTGGCAGTGAGGAAGTCCAACAGCCAGTTGCAGAGAGATTGGCTGAGGCCAAGTTTTGTTAGTTTACAAATCAGCTGCTGGAGGATGATGGTGGTGTTGAATGCTTAGCTGAAATGTAATCGTACTCTTGTTCGGGAGCATATTCAATTAGCCTACTAAATCTCTCTATAGTTTGTGTTGAGTTTTGTTGATTCTGATTTTGAACCTTTATTGAGTGCACTCAGCACTCACTCTCACAGTATGGGACAGAGTAAGAGTGCCATCTGCTGGAAACAGTGAGTATTGTTATTCTCCTTTTCAAATGTATTTCTTGATGTTGGTAGTTGCTAGGTCCTGGTGAAAATGGTGAATTTAGAGAGGGTACTCATTGTTACAGTCCATTCTTTGCAGATTTATCCTATGGTTTTGAGTGACTGTTGAAAAAACCATATACCACCACCAATTTAGCAGCACAAGGCGATGGTGGTATAGTGGTAAGCATAGCTGCCTTCCAAGCAGTTGACCCGGGTTCGATTCCCGGCCATCGCAAAAGCTTTAATATATACAAATTAAGCGTGAGGTAACATTGGTAATGCAAACACGATAAATGTATCATTGTATCGGATAGCATGCAATAATGAGACATACACATTGCTGCTCACAGTCTGGAGATCAGTCTTGGATACATAATCAAATATAGACAAATATATATAGAAATACAAAAAAAAGTGTTTCTTTGCAACACGAGGGCAGCTGGTTTCACCCCCTTCCTGTAGTGGGTCTCGTCGTTGTTGCTGATGAGACCCACCATAGTTCTGTCATCCGCAAACTTGAGAAAATAGTTGGAGCTGTAGGTGGGTGTGCAGTCGTGGGTCAACAGGGTGTAGAGCAGGGGGCTGAGCACACATCATTGGGGGGCCCCTGTACTCAGCGTGATGGTGTCCTGTGTGTTGAGGCTGACCCATACAGATTGCTGTCTGGCACTGAGGAAGTCCAGCAGCCAGTTGCAGAGAGAGGGGCTGAGGCCAAGTTTTGTTAGTTTACAAATCAGCTGCTGGAGGATGATGGTGGTGTTGAATGCTTAGCTGAAATGTAATCGTACTCTTGTTCGGGAGCATATTCAATTAGCCTACTAAATCTCTCTATAGTTTGTGTTGAGTTTTGTTGATTCTGGTTTTTGATTTTTATTGAGTGCACTCAGCACTCACTCTCACAGTATGGGACAGAGTAAGATTGCCATCTGCTGGAAATAGTGAGTATTGTTATTCTCCTTTTCAAATGTATTTCTTGATGTTGGTAGTTGCTAGGTCCTGGTGAAAATGGTGAATTTAGAGAGGGTACTCATTGTTACAGTCCTTTCTTTGCAGATTTATCCTATGGTTTTCAGTGAATGTAGAAAAAACCATATACCACCACCAATTTAGCAGCACAAGGCGATGGTGGTATAGTGGTAAGCATAGCTGCCTTCCAAGCAGTTGACCCGGGTTCGATTCCCGGCCATCGCAAAAGCTTTAATATGTACAAATAAAGCGGGAGGTAACATTGGTAATGCAAACACGATAAACGTATCATTGTATCGGATAGCATGCAATAATCAGACATACACATTGCTGCCAACAGTCTGGAGATCAGTCTTGGATACATAATCAAATATAGACACATATATAGAAATACAAAAAAAATGTTTCTTTGCAACACGAGGCCAGCTGGTTTCACCCCCTTCCTGTAGTGGGTGTCGTCGTTGTTGCTGATGAGACCCACCATAGTTCTGTCATCCGCAAACTTGAGGAAGTAGTTGGAGCTGTAGGTGGGTGTGCAGTCGTGGGTCAACAGGGTGTAGAGCAGGGGGCTGAGCACACATCCTTGGGGGGCCCCTGTACTCAGCGTGATGGTGTCCTGTGTGTTGTCGCTGACCCGTACAGATTGCTGTCTGGCACTGAGGAAGTCCAGCAGCCAGTTGCAGAGAGAGGGGCTGAGGCCAAGTTTTGTTAGTTTACAAATCAGCTGCTGGAGGATGATGGTGGTGTTGAATGCTTAGCTGAAATGTAATCGTACTTTTGTTCGGGAGCATATTCAATTAGCCTACTAAATCTCTCTATAGTTTGTGTTGAGTTTTGTTGATTCTGGTTTTTAATCTTTATTGAGTGCACTCAGCACTCACTCTCACAGTATGGGACAGAGTAAGATTGCCATATGCTGGAAACAGTGAGTATTGTTATTCTCCTTTTCAAATGTATTTCTTGATGTTGGTAGTTGCTAGGTCCTGGTGAAAATGGTGAATTTAGAGAGGGTACTCATTGTTACAGTCCTTTCTTTGCAGATTTATCCTATGGTTTTCAGTGAATGTAGAAAAAACCATTTACCACCACCAATTTAGCAGCACAAGGCGATGGTGGTATAGTGGTAAGCATAGCTGCCTTCCAAGCAGTTGACCCGGGTTCGATTCCCGGCCATCGCAAAAGCTTTAATATATACAAATTAAGTGGGAGGTAACATTGGTAATGCAAACACGATAAATGTATCATTGTATCGGATAGCATGCAATAATGAGACATACACATTGCTGCTCACAGTCTGGAGATCAGTCTTGGATACATAATCAAATATAGACAAATATATATAGAAATACAAAAAAAGTGTTTCTTTGCAACACGAGGGCAGCTGGTTTCAACCCCTTCCTGTAGTGGGTCTCGTCGTTGTTGCTGATGAGACCCACCATAGTTCTGTCATCCGCAAACTTGAGAAAATAGTTGGAGCTGTAGGTGGGTGTGCATTCGTGGGTCAACAGTGTGTAGAGCAGGGGACTGAGCACACATCCTTGGGGGGCCCCTGTACTCAGCGTGATGGTGTCCTGTGTGTTGAGGCTGACCCGTACAGATTGCTGTCTGGCACTGAGGAAGTCCAGCAGCCAGTTGCAGAGAGAGGGGCTGAGGCCAAGTTTTGTTAGTTTACAAATCAGCTGCTGGAGGATGATGGTGGTGTTGAATGCTTAGCTGAAATGTAATCGTACTCTAGTTCGGGAGCATATTCAATTAGCCTACTAAATCACTCTATAGTTTGTGTTGAGTTTTGTTGATTCTGGTTTTTAATTTGTATTGAGTGCACTCAGCACTCACTCTCACAGTATGGGACAGAGTAAGAGTGCCATCTGCGGGAAACAGTGAGTATTGTTATTCTCCTTTTCAAATGTATTTCTTGATGTTGGTAGTTGCTAGGTCCTGGTGAAAATGGTGAATTTAGAGAGGGTACTCATTGTTACAGTCCATTCTTTGCAGATTTATCCTATGGTTTTGAGTGAATGTTGAAAAAACCATATACCACCACCAATTTAGCAGCACAAGGCGATGGTGGTATAGTGGTAAGCATAGCTGCCTTCCAAGCAGTTGACCCGGGTTCGATTCCCGGCCATCGCAAAATCTTTAATATGTACAAATAAAGCGGGAGGTAACATTGGTAATGCAAACACGATAAATGTATCATTGTATCGGATAGCATGCAATAATCAGACATACACATTGCTGCCAACAGTCTGGAGATCAGTCTTGGATACATAATCAAATATAGACACATATATAGAAATACAAAAAAAATGTTTCTTTGCAACACGAGGGCAGCTGGTTTCACCCCCTTCCTGTAGTGGGTCTCGTCGTTGTTGCTGATGAGACCCACCATAGTTCTGTCATCCGCAAACTTGAGAAAATAGTTGGAGCTGTAGGTGGGTGTGCATTCGTGATTTCAACAGGGTGTAGAGCAGGGGGCTGAGCACACATCCTTGGGGGGCCCCTGTACTCAGCGTGATGGTGTCCTGTGTGTTGAGGCTGACCCGTACAGATTGCTGTCTGGCACTGAGGAAGTCCAGCAGCCAGTTGCAGAGAGAGGGGCTGAGACCAAGTTTTGTTAGTTTACAAATCAGCTGCTGGAGGATGATGGTGGTGTTGAATGCTTAGCTGAAATGTAATCGTACTCTAGTTCGGGAGCATATTCAATTAGCCTACTAAATCTCTCTATAGTTTGTGTTGAGTTTTGTTGATTCTGGTTTTTAATTTTTATTGAGTGCACTCAGCACTCACTCTCACAGTATGGGACAGAGTAAGATTGCCATCTGCTGGAAACAGTGAGTATTGTTATTCTCCTTTTCAAATGTATTTCTTGATGTTGGTAGTTGCTAGGTCCTGGTGAAAATGGTGAATTTAGAGAAGGTACTCATTGTTACAGTCCTTTCTATGCAGATTTATCCTATGGTTTTCAGTGAATGTAGAAAAAACCATATACCACCACCAATTTAGCAGCACAAGGCGATGGTGGTATAGTGGTAAGCATAGCTGCCTTCCAAGCAGTTGACCCGGGTTCGATTCCCAGCCATCGCAAAAGCTTTAATATGTACAAATAAAGCGGGAGGTAACATTGGTAATGCAAACACGATAAACGTATCATTGTATCGGATAGCATGCAATAATCAGACATACACATTGCTGCTCACAGTCTGGAGATCAGTCTTGGATACATAATCAAATATAGACACATATATAGAAATACAAAAAAAATGTTTCTTTGCAACACGAGGCCAGCTGGTTTCACCCCCTTCCTGTAGTGGGTGTCGTCGTTGTTGCTGATGAGACCCACCATAGTTCTGTCATCCGCAAACTTGAGGAAGTAGTTGGAGCTGTAGGTGGGTGTGCAGTCGTGGGTCAACAGGGTGTAGAGCAGGGGGCTGAGCACACATCCTTGGGGGGCCCCTGTACTCAGCGTGATGGTGTCCTGTGTGTTGTCGCTGACCCGTACAGATTGCTGTCTGGCACTGAGGAAGTCCAGCAGCCAGTTGCAGAGAGAGCGGCTGAGGCCAAGTTTTGTTAGTTTACAAATCAGCTGCTGGAGGATGATGGTGGTGTTGAATGCTTAGCTGAAATGTAATCGTACTCTAGTTCGGGAGCATATTCAATTAGCCTACTAAATCTCTCTATAGTTTGTGTTGAGTTTTGTTGATTCTGGTTTTTAATCTTTATTGAGTGCACTCAGCACTCACTCTCACAGTATGGGACAGAGTAAGAGTGCCATCTGCTGGAAACAGTGAGTATTGTTATTCTCCTTTTCAAATGTATTTCTTGATGTTGGTAGTTGCTAGGTCCTGGTGAAAATGGTGAATTTAGAGAGGGTACTCATTGTTACAGTCCATTCTTTGCAGATTTATCCTATGGTTTTGAGTGAATGTTGAAAAAACCACATACCACCACCAATTTAGCAGCACACGGCGATGGTGGTATAGTGGTAAGCATAGCTGCCTTCCAAGCAGTTGACCCGGGTTCGATTCCCGGCCATCGCAAAAGCTTTAATATATACAAATTAAGCAGGAGGTAACATTGGTAATGCAAACACGATAAATGTATCATTGTATCGGATAGCATGCAATAATGAGACCTACACATTGCTGCTCACAGTCTGGAGATCAGTCTTGGATACATAATCAAATATAGACAAATATATATAGAAATACAAAAAAAATGTTTCTTTGCAACACGAGGGCAGCTGGTTTCACCCCCTTCCTGTAGTGGGTCTCGTCGTTGTTGCTGATGAGACCCACCATAGTTCTGTCATCCGCAAACTTGAGAAAATAGTTGGAGCTGTAGGTGGGTGTGCATTCGTGGGTCAACAGTGTGTAGAGCAGGGGACTGAGCACACATCCTTGGGGGGCCCCTGTACTCAGCGTGATGGTGTCCTGTGTGTTGAGGCTGACCCGTACAGATTGCTGTCTGGCACTGAGGAAGTCCAGCAGCCAGTTGCAGAGAGAGGGGCTGAGACCAAGTTTTGTTAGTTTACAAATCAGCTGCTGGAGGATGATGGTGGTGTTGAATGCTTAGCTGAAATGTAATCGTACTCTAGTTCGGGAGCATATTCAATTAGCCTACTAAATCTCTCTATAGTTTGTGTTGAGTTTTGTTGATTCTGGTTTTGAACCTTTATTGAGTGCACTCAGCACTCACTCTCACAGTATGGGACAGAATAAGAGTGCCATCTGCTGGAAACAGTGAGTATTGTTATTCTCCTTTTCAAATGTATTTCTTGATGTTGGTAGTTGCTAGGTCCTGGTGAAAATGGTGAATTTAGAGAGGGTACTCATTGTTACAGTCCTTTCTTTGCAGATTTATCCTATGGTTTTCAGTGAATGTAGAAAAAACCATTTACCACCACCAATTTAGCAGCACAAGGCGATGGTGGTATAGTGGTAAGCATAGCTGCCTTCCAAGCAGTTGACCCGGGTTCGATTCCCGGCCATCGCAAAAGCTTTAATATGTACAAATTAAGTGGGAGGTAACATTGGTAATGCAAACACGATAAACGTATCATTGTATCGGATAGCATGCAATAATCAGACATACACATTGCTGCCAACAGTCTGGAGATCAGTCTTGGATACATAATCAAATATAGACACATATATAGAAATACAAAAAAAATGTTTCTTTGCAACACGAGGCCAGCTGGTGTCACCCCCTTCCTGTAGTGGGTGTCGTCGTTGTTGCTGATGAGACCCACCATAGTTCTGTCATCCGCAAACTAGAGGAAGTAGTTGGAGCTGTAGGTGGGTGTGCAGTCGTGGATCAACAGGGTGTAGAGCAGGGGGCTGAGCACACATCCTTGGGGGGCCCCTGTACTCAGCGTGATGGTGTCCTGTGTGTTGAGGCTGACCCGTACAGATTGCTGTCTGGCACTGAGGAAGTCCAGCAGCCAGTTGCAGAGAGAGGGGCTGAGGCCAAGTTTTGTTAGTTTACAAATCAGCTGCTGGAGGATGATGGTGGTGTTGAATGCTTAGCTGAAATGTAATCGTACTCTTGTTCGGGAGCATATTCAATTAGCCTACTAAATCTCTCTATAGTTTGTGTTGAGTTGTGTTGATTCTGGTTTTGAACCTTTATTGAGTGCACTCAGCACTCACTCTCACAGTATGGGACAGAGTAAGAGTGCCATCTGCTGGAAACAGTGAGTATTGTTATTCTCCTTTTCAAATGTATTTCTTGATGTTGGTAGTTGCTAGGTCCTGGTGAAATTGGTGAATTTAGAGAGGGTACTCATTGTTACAGTCCATTCTTTGCAGATTTATCCTATGGTTTTGAGTGAATGTTGAAAAAACCATATACCACCACCAATTTAGCAGCACAAGGCGATGGTGGTATAGTGGTAAGCATAGCTGCCTTCCAAGCAGTTGACCCGGGTTCGATTCCCGGCCATTGCAAAAGCTTTAATATATACAAATTAAGCGGGAGGTAACATTGGTAATGCAAACACGATAAATGTATCATTGTATCGGATGGCATGCAATAATGAGACATACACATTGCTGCTCACAGTCTGGAGATCAGTCTTGGATACATAATCAAATATAGACAAATATATATAGAAATACAAAAAAAATGTTTCTTTGCAACACGAGGGCAGCTGGTTTCACCCCCTTCCTGTAGTGGGTCTCGTCGTTGTTGCTGATGCGACCCACCATAGTTCTGTCATCCGCAAACTTGAGAAAATAGTTGGAGCTGTAGGTGGGTGTGCAGTCGTGGGTCAACAGGGTGTAGAGCAGGGGGCTGAGCACACATCCTTGGGGGGCCCCTGTACTCAGCGTGATGGTGTCCTGTGTGTTGAGGCTGACCCGTACAGATTGCTGTATGGCACTGAGGAAGTCCAGCAGCCAGTTGCAGAGAGAGGGGCTGAGGCCAGGTTTTGTTAGTTTATAAATCAGCTGCTGGAGGATGATGGTGGTGTTGAATGCTTAGCTGAAATGTAATCGTACTCTTGTTCGGGAGCATATTCAATTAGCCTACTAAATCTCTCTATAGTTTGTGTTGAGTTTTGTTGATTCTGGTTTTTAATTTTTATTGAGTGCACTCAGCACTCACTCTCACAGTATGGGACAGAGTAAGATTGCCATCTGCTGGAAACAGTGAGTATTGTTATTATCCTTTTCAAATGTATTTCTTGATGTTGGTAGTTGCTAGGTCCTGGTGAAAATGGTGAATTTAGAGAGGGTACTCATTGTTACAGTCCTTTCTTTGCAGATTTATCCTATGGTTTTCAGTGAATGTAGAAAAAACCATATACCACCACCAATTTAGCAGCACAAGGCGATGGTGGTATAGTGGTAAGCATAGCTGCCTTCCAAGCAGTTGACCCGGGTTCGATTCCCGGCCATCGCAAAAGCTTTAATATGTACAAATAAAGCGTGAGGTAACATTGGTAATGCAAACACGATAAACGTATCATTGTATCGGATAGCATGCAATAATCAGACATACACATTGCTGCCAACAGTCTGGAGATCAGGCTTGGATACATAATCAAATATAGACACATATATAGAAATACAAAAAAATGTTTCTTTGCAACACGAGGCCAGCTGGTTTCACCCCCTTCCTGTAGTGGGTGTCGTCGTTGTTGCTGATGAGACCCACCATAGTTCTGTCATCCGCAAACTTGAGGAAGTAGTTGGAGCTGTAGGTGGGTGTGCAGTCGTGGGTCAACAGGGTGTAGAGCAGGGGGCTGAGCACACATCCTTGGGGGGCCCCTGTACTCAGCGTGATGGTGTCCTGTGTGTTGTCGCTGACCCGTACAGATTGCTGTCTGGCACTGAGGAAGTCCAGCAGCCAGTTGCAGAGAGAGGGGCTGAGGCCAAGTTTTGTTAGTTTACAAATCAGCTGCTGGAGGATGATGGTGGTGTTGAATGCTTAGCTGAAATGTAATCGTACTCTTGTTCGGGAGCATATTCAATTAGCCTACTAAATCTCTCTATAGTTTGTGTTGAGTTTTGTTGATTCTGGTTTTGAACCTTTATTGAGTGCACTCAGCACTCACTCTCACAGTATGGGACAGAGTAAGAGTGCCATCTGCTGGAAAGAGTGAGTATTGTTATTCTCCTTTTCAAATGTATTTCTTGATGTTGGTAGTTGCTAGGTCCTGGTGAAAATGGTGAATTTAGAGAGGGTACTCATTGTTACAGTCCATTCTTTGCAGATTTATCCTATGGTTTTGAGTGAATGTTGAAAAAACCATATACCACCACCAATTTAGCAGCACAAGGCGATGGTGGTATAGTGGTAAGCATAGCTGCCTTCCAAGCAGTTGACCCGTGTTCGATTCCCAGCCATCGCAAAAGCTTTAATATATACAAATTAAGTGGGAGGTAACATTGGTAATGCAAACACGATAAATGTATCATTGTATCGGATAGCATGCAATAATGAGACATACACATTGCTGCTCACAGTCTGGAGATCAGTCTTGGATACATAATCAAATATAGACAAATATATATAGAAATACAAAAAAAGTGTTTCTTTGCAACACGAGGGCAGCTGGTTTCACCCCCTTCCTGTAGTGGGTCTCGTCGTTGTTGCTGATGAGACCCACCATAGTTCTGTCATCCGCAAACTTGAGAAAATAGTTGGAGCTGTAGGTGGGTGTGCAGTCGTGGGTCAACAGGGTGTAGAGCAGGGGGCTGAGCACACATCCTTGGGGGGCCCCTGTACTCAGCGTGATGGTGTCCTGTGTGTTGAGGCTGACCCGTACAGATTGCTGTATGGCACTGAGGAAGTCCAGCAGCCAGTTGCAGAGAGAGGGGCTGAGGCCAAGTTTTGTTAGTTTACAAATCAGCTGCTGGAGGATGATGGTGGTGTTGAATGCTTAGCTGAAATGTAATCGTACTCTTGTTCGGGAGCATATTCAATTAGCCTACTAAATCTCTCTATAGTTTGTGTTGAGTTTTGTTGATTCTGGTTTTTAATTTTTATTGAGTGCACTCAGCACTCACTCTCACAGTATGGGACAGAGTAAGATTGCCATCTGCTGGAAACAGTGAGTATTGTTATTCTCCTTTTCAAATGTATTTCTTGATGTTGGTAGTTGCTAGGTCCTGGTGAAAATGGTGAATTTAGAGAGGGTACTCATTGTTACAGTCCTTTCTTTGCAGATGTATCCTATGGTTTTCAGTGAATGTAGAAAAAACAATAGACCACCACCAATTTAGCAGCACAAGGCGATGGTGGTATAGTGGTAAGCATAGCTGCCTTCCAAGCAGTTGACCCGGGTTCGATTCCCGGCCATCGCAAAAGCTTTAATATGTACAAATAAAGCGGGAGGTAACATTGGTAATGCAAACACGATAAATGTATCATTGTATCGGATAGCATGCAATAATCAGACATACACATTGCTGCTCACAGTCTGGAGATCAGTCTTGGATACATAATCAAATATAGACACATATATAGAAATACAAAAAAAATGTTTCTTTGCAACACGAGGCCAGCTGGTTTCACCCCCTTCCTGTAGTGGGTGTCGTCGTTGTTGCTGATGAGACCCACCATAGTTCTGTCATCCGCAAACTTGAGGAAGTAGTTGGAGCTGTAGGTGGTTGTGCAGTCGTGGGTCAACAGGGTGTAGAGCAGGGGGCTGAGCACACATCCTTGGGGGGCCCCTGTACTCAGCGTGATGGTGTCCTGTGTGTTGTCGCTGACCCGTACAGATTGCTGTCTGGCACTGAGGAAGTCCAGCAGCCAGTTGCAGAGAGAGGGGCTGAGGCCAAGTTTTGTTAGTTTACAAATCAGCTGCTGGAGGATGATGGTGGTGTTGAATGCTTAGCTGAAATGTAATCGTACTCTTGTTCGGGAGCATATTCAATTAGCCTACTAAATCTCTCTATAGTTTGTGTTGAGTTTTGTTGATTCTGGTTTTTAATCTTTATTGAGTGCACTCAGCACTCACTCTCAGAGTATGGGACAGAGTAAGAGTGCCATCTGCTGGAAACAGTGAGTATTGTTATTCTCCTTTTCAAATGTATTTCTTGATGTTGGTAGTTGCTAGGTCCTGGTGAAAATTGTGAATTTAGAGAGGGTACTTATTGTTACAGTCCTTTCTTTGCAGATTTATCCTATGGTTTTCAGTGAATGTTGAAAAAACCATATACCACCACCAATTTAGCAGCACAAGGCGATGGTCGTATAGTGGTAAGCATAGCTGCCTTCCAAGCAGTTGACCTGGGTTCGATTCCCGGCCATCGCAAAATCTTTAATATGTACAAATAAAGCGGGAGGTAACATTGGTAATGCAAACACGATAAACGTATCATTGTATCGGATAGCATGCAATAATCAGACATACAGATTGCTGCCAACAGTCTGGAGATCAGTCTTGGATACATAATCAAATATAGACACATATATAGAAATACAAAAAAAATGTTTCTTTGCAACACGAGGCCAGCTGGTTTCACCCCCTTCCTGTAGTGGGTGTCGTCGTTGTTGCTGAAGAGACCCCCCATAGTTCTGTCTTCCTCAAACTTGAGGAAGTAGTTGGAGCTGTAAGTGGGTCAGCAGGGTGAATAGCAGGGGGCTGAGCAGACCTATGTGTTATCGCCGACCCGTACAGATTGCTGTCTGGCAGTGAGGAAGTCCAACAGCCAGTTGCAGAGAGATTGGCTGAGGCCAAGTTTTGTTAGTTTACAAATCAGCTGCTGGAGGATGATGGTGGTGTTGAATGCTTAGCTGAAATGTAATCGTACTCTTGTTCGGGAGCATATTCAATTAGCCTACTAAATCTCTCTATAGTTTGTGTTGAGTTTTGTTGATTCTGATTTTGAACCTTTATTGAGTGCACTCAGCACTCACTCTCACAGTATGGGACAGAGTAAGAGTGCCATCTGCTGGAAACAGTGAGTATTGTTATTCTCCTTTTCAAATGTATTTCTTGATGTTGGTAGTTGCTAGGTCCTGGTGAAAATGGTGAATTTAGAGAGGGTACTCATTGTTACAGTCCATTCTTTGCAGATTTATCCTATGGTTTTGAGTGACTGTTGAAAAAACCATATACCACCACCAATTTAGCAGCACAAGGCGATGGTGGTATAGTGGTAAGCATAGCTGCCTTCCAAGCAGTTGACCCGGGTTCGATTCCCGGCCATCGCAAAAGCTTTAATATATACAAATTAAGCGTGAGGTAACATTGGTAATGCAAACACGATAAATGTATCATTGTATCGGATAGCATGCAATAATGAGACATACACATTGCTGCTCACAGTCTGGAGATCAGTCTTGGATACATAATCAAATATAGACAAATATATATAGAAATACAAAAAAAAGTGTTTCTTTGCAACACGAGGGCAGCTGGTTTCACCCCCTTCCTGTAGTGGGTCTCGTTGTTGTTGCTGATGAGACCCACCATAGTTCTGTCATCCGCAAACTTGAGAAAATAGTTGGAGCTGTAGGTGGGTGTGCAGTCGTGGGTCAACAGGGTGTAGAGCAGGGGGCTGAGCACACATCATTGGGGGGCCCCTGTACTCAGCGTGATGGTGTCCTGTGTGTTGAGGCTGACCCATACAGATTGCTGTCTGGCACTGAGGAAGTCCAGCAGCCAGTTGCAGAGAGAGGGGCTGAGGCCAAGTTTTGTTAGTTTACAAATCAGCTGCTGGAGGATGATGGTGGTGTTGAATGCTTAGCTGAAATGTAATCGTACTCTTGTTCGGGAGCATATTCAATTAGCCTACTAAATCTCTCTATAGTTTGTGTTGAGTTTTGTTGATTCTGGTTTTTGATTTTTATTGAGTGCACTCAGCACTCACTCTCACAGTATGGGACAGAGTAAGATTGCCATCTGCTGGAAATAGTGAGTATTGTTATTCTCCTTTTCAAATGTATTTCTTGATGTTGGTAGTTGCTAGGTCCTGGTGAAAATGGTGAATTTAGAGAGGGTACTCATTGTTACAGTCCTTTCTTTGCAGATTTATCCTATGGTTTTCAGTGAATGTAGAAAAAACCATATACCACCACCAATTTAGCAGCACAAGGCGATGGTGGTATAGTGGTAAGCATAGCTGCCTTCCAAGCAGTTGACCCGGGTTCGATTCCCGGCCATCGCAAAAGCTTTAATATGTACAAATAAAGCGGGAGGTAACATTGGTAATGCAAACACGATAAACGTATCATTGTATCGGATAGCATGCAATAATCAGACATACACATTGCTGCCAACAGTCTGGAGATCAGTCTTGGATACATAATCAAATATAGACACATATATAGAAATACAAAAAAAATGTTTCTTTGCAACACGAGGCCAGCTGGTTTCACCCCCTTCCTGTAGTGGGTGTCGTCGTTGTTGCTGATGAGACCCACCATAGTTCTGTCATCCGCAAACTTGAGGAAGTAGTTGGAGCTGTAGGTGGGTGTGCAGTCGTGGGTCAACAGGGTGTAGAGCAGGGGGCTGAGCACACATCCTTGGGGGGCCCCTGTACTCAGCGTGATGGTGTCCTGTGTGTTGTCGCTGACCCGTACAGATTGCTGTCTGGCACTGAGGAAGTCCAGCAGCCAGTTGCAGAGAGAGGGGCTGAGGCCAAGTTTTGTTAGTTTACAAATCAGCTGCTGGAGGATGATGGTGGTGTTGAATGCTTAGCTGAAATGTAATCGTACTTTTGTTCGGGAGCATATTCAATTAGCCTACTAAATCTCTCTATAGTTTGTGTTGAGTTTTGTTGATTCTGGTTTTTAATCTTTATTGAGTGCACTCAGCACTCACTCTCACAGTATGGGACAGAGTAAGATTGCCATATGCTGGAAACAGTGAGTATTGTTATTCTCCTTTTCAAATGTATTTCTTGATGTTGGTAGTTGCTAGGTCCTGGTGAAAATGGTGAATTTAGAGAGGGTACTCATTGTTACAGTCCTTTCTTTGCAGATTTATCCTATGGTTTTCAGTGAATGTAGAAAAAACCATTTACCACCACCAATTTAGCAGCACAAGGCGATGGTGGTATAGTGGTAAGCATAGCTGCCTTCCAAGCAGTTGACCCGGGTTCGATTCCCGGCCATCGCAAAAGCTTTAATATGTACAAATAAAGCGGGAGGTAACATTGGTAATGCAAACACGATAAACGTATCATTGTATCGGATAGCATGCAATAATCAGACATACACATTGCTGCCAACAGTCTGGAGATCAGTCTTGGATACATAATCAAATATAGACACATATATAGAAATACAAAAAAAATGTTTCTTTGCAACACGAGGCCAGCTGGTTTCACCCCCTTCCTGTAGTGGGTGTCGTCGTTGTTGCTGATGAGACCCACCATAGTTCTGTCATCCGCAAACTTGAGGAAGTAGTTGGAGCTGTAGGTGGGTGTGCAGTCGTGGGTCAACAGGGTGTAGAGCAGGGGGCTGAGCACACATCCTTGGGGGGCCCCTGTACTCAGCGTGATGGTGTCCTGTGTGTTGTCGCTGACCCGTACAGATTGCTGTCTGGCACTGAGGAAGTCCAGCAGCCAGTTGCAGAGAGAGGGGCTGAGGCCAAGTTTTGTTAGTTTACAAATCAGCTGCTGGAGGATGATGGTGGTGTTGAATGCTTAGCTGAAATGTAATCGTACTTTTGTTCGGGAGCATATTCAATTAGCCTACTAAATCTCTCTATAGTTTGTGTTGAGTTTTGTTGATTCTGGTTTTTAATCTTTATTGAGTGCACTCAGCACTCACTCTCACAGTATGGGACAGAGTAAGATTGCCATATGCTGGAAACAGTGAGTATTGTTATTCTCCTTTTCAAATGTATTTCTTGATGTTGGTAGTTGCTAGGTCCTGGTGAAAATGGTGAATTTAGAGAGGGTACTCATTGTTACAGTCCTTTCTTTGCAGATTTATCCTATGGTTTTCAGTGAATGTAGAAAAAACCATTTACCACCACCAATTTAGCAGCACAAGGCGATGGTGGTATAGTGGTAAGCATAGCTGCCTTCCAAGCAGTTGACCCGGGTTCGATTCCCGGCCATCGCAAAAGCTTTAATATATACAAATTAAGTGGGAGGTAACATTGGTAATGCAAACACGATAAATGTATCATTGTATCGGATAGCATGCAATAATGAGACATACACATTGCTGCTCACAGTCTGGAGATCAGTCTTGGATACATAATCAAATATAGACAAATATATATAGAAATACAAAAAAAGTGTTTCTTTGCAACACGAGGGCAGCTGGTTTCAACCCCTTCCTGTAGTGGGTCTCGTCGTTGTTGCTGATGAGACCCACCATAGTTCTGTCATCCGCAAACTTGAGAAAATAGTTGGAGCTGTAGGTGGGTGTGCATTCGTGGGTCAACAGTGTGTAGAGCAGGGGACTGAGCACACATCCTTGGGGGGCCCCTGTACTCAGCGTGATGGTGTCCTGTGTGTTGAGGCTGACCCGTACAGATTGCTGTCTGGCACTGAGGAAGTCCAGCAGCCAGTTGCAGATTGAGGGGCTGAGGCCAAGTTTTGTTAGTTTACAAATCAGCTGCTGGAGGATGATGGTGGTGTTGAATGCTTAGCTGAAATGTAATCGTACTCTAGTTCGGGAGCATATTCAATTAGCCTACTAAATCTCTCTATAGTTTGTGTTGAGTTTTGTTGATTCTGGTTTTTAATTTGTATTGAGTGCACTCAGCACTCACTCTCACAGTATGGGACAGAGTAAGAGTGCCATCTGCGGGAAACAGTGAGTATTGTTATTCTCCTTTTCAAATGTATTTCTTGATGTTGGTAGTTGCTAGGTCCTGGTGAAAATGGTGAATTTAGAGAGGGTACTCATTGTTACAGTCCATTCTTTGCAGATTTATCCTATGGTTTTGAGTGAATGTTGAAAAAACCATATACCACCACCAATTTAGCAGCACAAGGCGATGGTGGTATAGTGGTAAGCATAGCTGCCTTCCAAGCAGTTGACCCGGGTTCGATTCCCGGCCATCGCAAAATCTTTAATATGTACAAATAAAGCGGGAGGTAACATTGGTAATGCAAACACGATAAACGTATCATTGTATCGGATAGCATGCAATAATCAGACATACAGATTGCTGCCAACAGTCTGGAGATCAGTCTTGGATACATAATCAAATATAGACACATATATAGAAATACAAAAAAAATGTTTCTTTGCAACACGAGGCCAGCTGGTTTCACCCCCTTCCTGTAGTGGGTGTCGTCGTTGTTGCTGAAGAGACCCCCCATAGTTCTGTCTTCCTCAAACTTGAGGAAGTAGTTGGAGCTGTAAGTGGGTCAGCAGGGTGAATAGCAGGGGGCTGAGCAGACCTATGTGTTATCGCCGACCCGTACAGATTGCTGTCTGGCAGTGAGGAAGTCCAACAGCCAGTTGCAGAGAGATTGGCTGAGGCCAAGTTTTGTTAGTTTACAAATCAGCTGCTGGAGGATGATGGTGGTGTTGAATGCTTAGCTGAAATGTAATCGTACTCTTGTTCGGGAGCATATTCAATTAGCCTACTAAATCTCTCTATAGTTTGTGTTGAGTTTTGTTGATTCTGATTTTGAACCTTTATTGAGTGCACTCAGCACTCACTCTCACAGTATGGGACAGAGTAAGAGTGCCATCTGCTGGAAACAGTGAGTATTGTTATTCTCCTTTTCAAATGTATTTCTTGATGTTGGTAGTTGCTAGGTCCTGGTGAAAATGGTGAATTTAGAGAGGGTACTCATTGTTACAGTCCATTCTTTGCAGATTTATCCTATGGTTTTGAGTGACTGTTGAAAAAACCATATACCACCACCAATTTAGCAGCACAAGGCGATGGTGGTATAGTGGTAAGCATAGCTGCCTTCCAAGCAGTTGACCCGGGTTCGATTCCCGGCCATCGCAAAAGCTTTAATATATACAAATTAAGCGTGAGGTAACATTGGTAATGCAAACACGATAAATGTATCATTGTATCGGATAGCATGCAATAATGAGACATACACATTGCTGCTCACAGTCTGGAGATCAGTCTTGGATACATAATCAAATATAGACAAATATATATAGAAATACAAAAAAAAGTGTTTCTTTGCAACACGAGGGCAGCTGGTTTCACCCCCTTCCTGTAGTGGGTCTCGTCGTTGTTGCTGATGAGACCCACCATAGTTCTGTCATCCGCAAACTTGAGAAAATAGTTGGAGCTGTAGGTGGGTGTGCAGTCGTGGGTCAACAGGGTGTAGAGCAGGGGGCTGAGCACACATCATTGGGGGGCCCCTGTACTCAGCGTGATGGTGTCCTGTGTGTTGAGGCTGACCCATACAGATTGCTGTCTGGCACTGAGGAAGTCCAGCAGCCAGTTGCAGAGAGAGGGGCTGAGGCCAAGTTTTGTTAGTTTACAAATCAGCTGCTGGAGGATGATGGTGGTGTTGAATGCTTAGCTGAAATGTAATCGTACTCTTGTTCGGGAGCATATTCAATTAGCCTACTAAATCTCTCTATAGTTTGTGTTGAGTTTTGTTGATTCTGGTTTTTGATTTTTATTGAGTGCACTCAGCACTCACTCTCACAGTATGGGACAGAGTAAGATTGCCATCTGCTGGAAATAGTGAGTATTGTTATTCTCCTTTTCAAATGTATTTCTTGATGTTGGTAGTTGCTAGGTCCTGGTGAAAATGGTGAATTTAGAGAGGGTACTCATTGTTACAGTCCTTTCTTTGCAGATTTATCCTATGGTTTTCAGTGAATGTAGAAAAAACCATATACCACCACCAATTTAGCAGCACAAGGCGATGGTGGTATAGTGGTAAGCATAGCTGCCTTCCAAGCAGTTGACCCGGGTTCGATTCCCGGCCATCGCAAAAGCTTTAATATGTACAAATAAAGCGGGAGGTAACATTGGTAATGCAAACACGATAAACGTATCATTGTATCGGATAGCATGCAATAATCAGACATACACATTGCTGCCAACAGTCTGGAGATCAGTCTTGGATACATAATCAAATATAGACACATATATAGAAATACAAAAAAAATGTTTCTTTGCAACACGAGGCCAGCTGGTTTCACCCCCTTCCTGTAGTGGGTGTCGTCGTTGTTGCTGATGAGACCCACCATAGTTCTGTCATCCGCAAACTTGAGGAAGTAGTTGGAGCTGTAGGTGGGTGTGCAGTCGTGGGTCAACAGGGTGTAGAGCAGGGGGCTGAGCACACATCCTTGGGGGGCCCCTGTACTCAGCGTGATGGTGTCCTGTGTGTTGTCGCTGACCCGTACAGATTGCTGTCTGGCACTGAGGAAGTCCAGCAGCCAGTTGCAGAGAGAGGGGCTGAGGCCAAGTTTTGTTAGTTTACAAATCAGCTGCTGGAGGATGATGGTGGTGTTGAATGCTTAGCTGAAATGTAATCGTACTTTTGTTCGGGAGCATATTCAATTAGCCTACTAAATCTCTCTATAGTTTGTGTTGAGTTTTGTTGATTCTGGTTTTTAATCTTTATTGAGTGCACTCAGCACTCACTCTCACAGTATGGGACAGAGTAAGATTGCCATATGCTGGAAACAGTGAGTATTGTTATTCTCCTTTTCAAATGTATTTCTTGATGTTGGTAGTTGCTAGGTCCTGGTGAAAATGGTGAATTTAGAGAGGGTACTCATTGTTACAGTCCTTTCTTTGCAGATTTATCCTATGGTTTTCAGTGAATGTAGAAAAAACCATTTACCACCACCAATTTAGCAGCACAAGGCGATGGTGGTATAGTGGTAAGCATAGCTGCCTTCCAAGCAGTTGACCCGGGTTCGATTCCCGGCCATCGCAAAAGCTTTAATATATACAAATTAAGTGGGAGGTAACATTGGTAATGCAAACACGATAAATGTATCATTGTATCGGATAGCATGCAATAATGAGACATACACATTGCTGCTCACAGTCTGGAGATCAGTCTTGGATACATAATCAAATATAGAGAAATATATATAGAAATACAAAAAAAGTGTTTCTTTGCAACACGAGGGCAGCTGGTTTCAACCCCTTCCTGTAGTGGGTCTCGTCGTTGTTGCTGATGAGACCCACCATAGTTCTGTCATCCGCAAACTTGAGAAAATAGTTGGAGCTGTAGGTGGGTGTGCATTCGTGGGTCAACAGTGTGTAGAGCAGGGGACTGAGCACACATCCTTGGGGGGCCCCTGTACTCAGCGTGATGGTGTCCTGTGTGTTGAGGCTGACCCGTACAGATTGCTGTCTGGCACTGAGGAAGTCCAGCAGCCAGTTGCAGAGAGAGGGGCTGAGGCCAAGTTTTGTTAGTTTACAAATCAGCTGCTGGAGGATGATGGTGGTGTTGAATGCTTAGCTGAAATGTAATCGTACTCTAGTTCGGGAGCATATTCAATTAGCCTACTAAATCTCTCTATAGTTTGTGTTGAGTTTTGTTGATTCTGGTTTTTAATTTGTATTGAGTGCACTCAGCACTCACTCTCACAGTATGGGACAGAGTAAGAGTGCCATCTGCGGGAAACAGTGAGTATTGTTATTCTCCTTTTCAAATGTATTTCTTGATGTTGGTAGTTGCTAGGTCCTGGTGAAAATGGTGAATTTAGAGAGGGTACTCATTGTTACAGTCCATTCTTTGCAGATTTATCCTATGGTTTTGAGTGAATGTTGAAAAAACCATATACCACCACCAATTTAGCAGCACAAGGCGATGGTGGTATAGTGGTAAGCATAGCTGCCTTCCAAGCAGTTGACCCGGGTTCGATTCCCGGCCATCGCAAAATCTTTAATATGTACAAATAAAGCGGGAGGTAACATTGGTAATGCAAACACGATAAATGTATCATTGTATCGGATAGCATGCAATAATCAGACATACACATTGCTGCCAACAGTCTGGAGATCAGTCTTGGATACATAATCAAATATAGACACATATATAGAAATACAAAAAAAATGTTTCTTTGCAACACGAGGGCAGCTGGTTTCACCCCCTTCCTGTAGTGGGTCTCGTCGTTGTTGCTGATGAGACCCACCATAGTTCTGTCATCCGCAAACTTGAGAAAATAGTTGGAGCTGTAGGTGGGTGTGCATTCGTGATTTCAACAGGGTGTAGAGCAGGGGGCTGAGCACACATCCTTGGGGGGCCCCTGTACTCAGCGTGATGGTGTCCTGTGTGTTGAGGCTGACCCGTACAGATTGCTGTCTGGCACTGAGGAAGTCCAGCAGCCAGTTGCAGAGAGAGGGGCTGAGACCAAGTTTTGTTAGTTTACAAATCAGCTGCTGGAGGATGATGGTGGTGTTGAATGCTTAGCTGAAATGTAATCGTACTCTAGTTCGGGAGCATATTCAATTAGCCTACTAAATCTCTCTATAGTTTGTGTTGAGTTTTGTTGATTCTGGTTTTTAATTTTTATTGAGTGCACTCAGCACTCACTCTCACAGTATGGGACAGAGTAAGATTGCCATCTGCTGGAAACAGTGAGTATTGTTATTCTCCTTTTCAAATGTATTTCTTGATGTTGGTAGTTGCTAGGTCCTGGTGAAAATGGTGAATTTAGAGAAGGTACTCATTGTTACAGTCCTTTCTTTGCAGATTTATCCTATGGTTTTCAGTGAATGTAGAAAAAACCATATACCACCACCAATTTAGCAGCACAAGGCGATGGTGGTATAGTGGTAAGCATAGCTGCCTTCCAAGCAGTTGACCCGGGTTCGATTCCCAGCCATCGCAAAAGCTTTAATATGTACAAATAAAGCGGGAGGTAACATTGGTAATGCAAACACGATAAACGTATCATTGTATCGGATAGCATGCAATAATCAGACATACACATTGCTGCTCACAGTCTGGAGATCAGTCTTGGATACATAATCAAATATAGACACATATATAGAAATACAAAAAAAATGTTTCTTTGCAACACGAGGCCAGCTGGTTTCACCCCCTTCCTGTAGTGGGTGTCGTCGTTGTTGCTGATGAGACCCACCATAGTTCTGTCATCCGCAAACTTGAGGAAGTAGTTGGAGCTGTAGGTGGGTGTGCAGTCGTGGGTCAACAGGGTGTAGAGCAGGGGGCTGAGCACACATCCTTGGGGGGCCCCTGTACTCAGCGTGATGGTGTCCTGTGTGTTGTCGCTGACCCGTACAGATTGCTGTCTGGCACTGAGGAAGTCCAGCAGCCAGTTGCAGAGAGAGCGGCTGAGGCCAAGTTTTGTTAGTTTACAAATCAGCTGCTGGAGGATGATGGTGGTGTTGAATGCTTAGCTGAAATGTAATCGTACTCTAGTTCGGGAGCATATTCAATTAGCCTACTAAATCTCTCTATAGTTTGTGTTGAGTTTTGTTGATTCTGGTTTTTAATCTTTATTGAGTGCACTCAGCACTCACTCTCACAGTATGGGACAGAGTAAGAGTGCCATCTGCTGGAAACAGTGAGTATTGTTATTCTCCTTTTCAAATGTATTTCTTGATGTTGGTAGTTGCTAGGTCCTGGTGAAAATGGTGAATTTAGAGAGGGTACTCATTGTTACAGTCCATTCTTTGCAGATTTATCCTATGGTTTTGAGTGAATGTTGAAAAAACCACATACCACCACCAATTTAGCAGCACACGGCGATGGTGGTATAGTGGTAAGCATAGCTGCCTTCCAAGCAGTTGACCCGGGTTCGATTCCCGGCCATCGCAAAAGCTTTAATATATACAAATTAAGCAGGAGGTAACATTGGTAATGCAAACACGATAAATGTATCATTGTATCGGATAGCATGCAATAATGAGACCTACACATTGCTGCTCACAGTCTGGAGATCAGTCTTGGATACATAATCAAATATAGACAAATATATATAGAAATACAAAAAAAATGTTTCTTTGCAACACGAGGGCAGCTGGTTTCACCCCCTTCCTGTAGTGGGTCTCGTCGTTGTTGCTGATGAGACCCACCATAGTTCTGTCATCCGCAAACTTGAGAAAATAGTTGGAGCTGTAGGTGGGTGTGCATTCGTGGGTCAACAGTGTGTAGAGCAGGGGACTGAGCACACATCCTTGGGGGGCCCCTGTACTCAGCGTGATGGTGTCCTGTGTGTTGAGGCTGACCCGTACAGATTGCTGTCTGGCACTGAGGAAGTCCAGCAGCCAGTTGCAGAGAGAGGGGCTGAGACCAAGTTTTGTTAGTTTACAAATCAGCTGCTGGAGGATGATGGTGGTGTTGAATGCTTAGCTGAAATGTAATCGTACTCTAGTTCGGGAGCATATTCAATTAGCCTACTAAATCTCTCTATAGTTTGTGTTGAGTTTTGTTGATTCTGGTTTTGAACCTTTATTGAGTGCACTCAGCACTCACTCTCACAGTATGGGACAGAATAAGAGTGCCATCTGCTGGAAACAGTGAGTATTGTTATTCTCCTTTTCAAATGTATTTCTTGATGTTGGTAGTTGCTAGGTCCTGGTGAAAATGGTGAATTTAGAGAGGGTACTCATTGTTACAGTCCTTTCTTTGCAGATTTATCCTATGGTTTTCAGTGAATGTAGAAAAAACCATTTACCACCACCAATTTAGCAGCACAAGGCGATGGTGGTATAGTGGTAAGCATAGCTGCCTTCCAAGCAGTTGACCCGGGTTCGATTCCCGGCCATCGCAAAAGCTTTAATATGTACAAATTAAGTGGGAGGTAACATTGGCAATGCAAACACGATAAACGTATCATTGTATCGGATAGCATGCAATAATCAGACATACACATTGCTGCCAACAGTCTGGAGATCAGTCTTGGATACATAATCAAATATAGACACATATATAGAAATACAAAAAAAGTGTTTCTTTGCAACACGAGGCCAGCTGGTGTCACCCCCTTCCTGTAGTGGGTGTCGTCGTTGTTGCTGATGAGACCCACCATAGTTCTGTCATCCGCAAACTAGAGGAAGTAGTTGGAGCTGTAGGTGGGTGTGCAGTCGTGGATCAACAGGGTGTAGAGCAGGGGGCTGAGCACACATCCTTGGGGGGCCCCTGTACTCAGCGTGATGGTGTCCTGTGTGTTGAGGCTGACCCGTACAGATTGCTGTCTGGCACTGAGGAAGTCCAGCAGCCAGTTGCAGAGAGAGGGGCTGAGGCCAAGTTTTGTTAGTTTACAAATCAGCTGCTGGAGGATGATGGTGGTGTTGAATGCTTAGCTGAAATGTAATCGTACTCTAGTTCGGGAGCATATTCAATTAGCCTACTAAATCTCTCTATAGTTTGTGTTGAGTTTTGTTGATTCTGGTTTTTAATTTTTATTGAGTGCACTCAGCACTCACTCTCAAAGTATGGGACAGAGTAAGATTGCCATCTGCTGGAAACAGTGAGTATTGTTATTCTCCTTTTCAAATGTATTTCTTGATGTTGGTAGTTGCTAGGTCCTGGTGAAAATGGTGAATTTAGAGAGGGTACTCATTGTTACAGTCCTTTCTTTGCAGATTTATCCTATGGTTTTCAGTGAATGTAGAAAAAACCATATACCACCACCAATTTAGCAGCACAAGGCGATGGTGGTATAGTGGTAAGCATAGCTGCCTTCCAAGCAGTTGACCCGGGTTCGATTCCCGGCCATCGCAAATGCTTTAATATGTACAAATAAAGCGGGAGGTAACATTGGTAATGCAAACACGATAAACGTATCATTGTATCGGATAGCATGCAATAATCAGACATACACATTGCTGCTCACAGTCTGGAGATCAGTCTTGGATACATAATCTGTCTCAGAAAATTAGAATATTGTGATAAAGTTCTTTATTTTCTGTAATGCAATTAAAAAAACAAAAATGTCATACATTCTGGATTCATTACAAATCAACTGAAATATTGCAAGCCTTTTATTATTTTAATATTGCTGATTATGGCATACAGCTTAAGAAAACTCAAAAATCCTATCTCAAAAAATTAGAATAGTTCCTCAGACCAAGTAAAAAAAAAAGATTTATAACGGCAAAACACAATCAAACATTTGAAAATGTCCATTAATGCACTCAGTACTTGGTTGGGAATCCTTTTGCACGGATTACTGCATCAATGCGGCGTGGCATGGAGGCAATCAGCCTGTGGCATTGCTGAGGTGTTATGGATGCCCAGGATGCTTCAATAGCGGCCTTTAGCTCATTAGCATTGTTGGGTCTGGTGTCTTTCAGCTTCTTCTTCACAATACCCCACATATTCTCTATGGGGTTCAGGTCAGGGGAATTTGCAGGCCAATCGAGGACAGTAATGCCATGGTCAGTACACCAGTTGCTGGTGGTTTTGGCACTGTGGGCAGGTGCCAGATCATGCTGGAAAATGAATTCCTCATCTCCATAGAGCTTTTCAGCAGACGGAAGCATGTAGTGCTCTAAAATCTCTTGGTACACAGCTGCATTTACTCTGGGCTTGATGAAACACAGTGGACCAACACCAGCAGCTGACATGGCTCCCCAAACCATCGCTGACTGTGGGAACTTCACACTGGATTTCAAGCAACTTGGATTTTGCTCCTCTCCAGCCTTTCTCCAGACTCTGGCGCCTTGACTTCCAAATGAAATACAAAACTTGCTTTCGTCTGAAAAGAGGACTTTGGACCACTGTGCAACTGTCCAGTGCTTCTTTTCCTTAGCCCAAGTCAGACGCCTCTTCCGTTGTCTTGAGTTCAGAAGTGGCTTGACCATGGGAATACGGCTATTGTAGCCCATTTCCCGGACACGTCTGTGAACAGTGACTTTTGATACCTGGACTCCAGCTTCAGTCCACTGTCTTTGAAGCTCCCCCAAATTCTGGAAGCGACTCTTCTTCACAATGCTGTTAAGGCTGCGGTCATCTCTCTTGGTTGTGCAGCGTTTCCTGCCACATTTCCCCCTTCCAACAGACTTTTTGTGGATGTGCTTTGAAACTGCACTCTGTGAACAGCTTGCTCTTTGAGAAATTTCTTTTTGTGTCTTACCCTCCTGATGGAGGGTGTCAATGACGGTCCTCTGGACAGCAGTCAGATCAGCAGTCTTCCCCATACTTGTGATTTAGTTTACTGAACCAAGCTGAGTGTTTTTCAAGGCTCAGGAAACCCTTGCAGGTGTTTCGAGTTAATTAGACGATTCAAGTGATTCGTTGAACACCCTACTAGTATACTTTTTCATGATATTCTAATATTTAGAGATAGGATATTTGAGTTTTCTTAAGCTGTATGCCATAATCAGCAATATTAAAATAATAAAAGGCTTGCAATATTTCAGTTGATTTGTAATGAATCCAGAATGTATGACATTTTTGTTTTTTTAATTGCATTACAGAAAATAAAGAACTTTATCACAATATTCTAATTTTCTGAGACAGTCCTGTAGAAATACAAAAAAAATGTTTCTTTGCAACACGAGGCCAGCTGGTTTCACCCCCTTCCTGTAGTGGGTGTCGTCGTTGTTGCTGATGAGACCCACCATAGTTCTGTCATCCGCAAACTTGAGGAAGTAGTTGGAGCTGTAGGTGGGTGTGCAGTCGTGGGTCAACAGGGTGTAGAGCAGGGGGCTGAGCACACATCCTTGGGGGGCCCCTGTACTCAGCGTGATGGTGTCCTGTGTGTTGAGGCTGACCCATACAGATTGCTTTATGGCACTGAGGAAGTCCAGCAGCCAGTTGCAGAGAGAGGGGCTGAGGCCAAGTTTTGTTAGTTTACAAATCAGCTGCTGGAGGATGATGGTGGTGTTGAATGCTTAGCTGAAATGTAATCGTACTCTTCTTCGGGAGCATATTCAATTAGCCTACTAAATCTCTCTATAGTTTGTGTTGAGTTTTGTTGATTCTGGTTTTTAATCTTTATTGAGTGCACTCAGCACTCACTCTCACAGTATGGGACAGAGTAAGAGTGCCATCTGCTGGAAACAGTGAGTATTGTTATTCTCCTTTTCAAATGTATTTCTTGATGTTGGTAGTTGCTAGGTCCTGGTGAAAATTGTGAATTTAGAGAGGGTACTTATTGTTACAGTCCTTTCTTTGCAGATTTATCCTATGGTTTTCAGTGAATGTTGAAAAAACCATATACCACCACCAATTTAGCAGCACAAGGCGATGGTGGTATAGTGGTAAGCATAGCTGCCTTCCAAGCAGTTGACCCGGGTTCGATTCCCGGCCATCGCAAAAGCTTTAATATGTACAAATAAAGCGGGAGGTAACATTGGTAATGCAAACACGATAAACGTATCATTGTATCGGATAGCATGCAATAATCAGACATACACATTGCTGCCAACAGTCTGGAGATCAGTCTTGGATACATAATCAAATATAGACACATATATAGAAATACAAAAAAAGGTTTCTTTGCAACACGAGGCCAGCTGGTTTCACCCCCTTCCTGTAGTGGGTGTCGTCGTTGTTGCTGATGAGACCCACCATAGTTCTGTCATCCGCAAACTTGAGGAAGTAGGTGGGTGTGCAGTCGTGGGTCAACAGGGTGTAGAGCAGGGGGCTGAGCACACATCCTTGGGGGGCCCCTGTACTCAGCGTGATGGTGTCCTGTGTGTTGTCGCTGACCCGTACAGATTGCTGTCTGGCACTGAGGAAGTCCAGCAGCCAGTTGCAGAGAGAGGGGCTGACGCCAAGTTTTGTTAGTTTACAAATCAGCTGCTGGAGGATGATGGTGGTGTTGAATGCTTAGCTGAAATGTAATCGTACTCTTGTTCGGGAGCATATTCAATTAGCCTACTAAATCTCTCTATAGTTTGTGTTGAGTTTTGTTGATTCTGGTTTTTAATCTTTATTGAGTGCACTCAGCACTCACTCTCACAGTATGGGACAGAGTAAGATTGCCATCTGCTGGAAACAGTGAGTATTGTTATTCTCCTTTTCAAATGTATTTCTTGATGTTGGTAGTTGCTAGGTCCTGGTGAAAATGGTGAATTTAGAGAGGGTACTCATTGTTACAGTCCTTTCTTTGCAGATTTATCCTATGGTTTTCAGTGAATGTAGAAAAAAACATTTACCACCACCAATTTAGCAGCACAAGGCGATGGTGGTATAGTGGTAAGCATAGCTGCCTTCCAAGCAGTTGACCCGGGTTTGATTCCCGCCCATCGCAAAAGCTTTAATATATACAAATTAAGTGGGAGGTAACATTGGTAATGCAAACACGATAAATGTATCATTGTATCGGATAGCATGCAATAATGAGACATACACATTGCTGCTCACAGTCTGGAGATCAGTCTTGGATACATAATCAAATATAGACAAATATATATAGAAATACAAAAAAAGTGTTTCTTTGCAACACGAGGGCAGCTGGTTTCACCCCGTTCCTGTAGTGGGTCTCGTCGTTGTTGCTGATGAGACCCACCATAGTTCTGTCATCCGCAAACTTGAGAAAATAGTTGGAGCTGTAGGTGGGTGTGCATTCGTGGGTCAACAGTGTGTAGAGCAGGGGGCTGAGCACACATCCTTGGGGGGCCCCTGTACTCAGCGTGATGGTGTCCTGTGTGTTGAGGCTGACCCATACAGATTGCTGTATGGCACTGAGGAAGTCCAGCAGCCAGTTGCAGAGAGAGGGGCTGAGGCCAAGTTTTGTTAGTTTACAAATCAGCTGCTGGAGGATGATGGTGGTGTTGAATGCTTAGCTGAAATGTAATCGTACTCTTCTTCGGGAGCATATTCAATTAGCCTACTAAATCTCTCTATAGTTTGTGTTGAGTTTTGTTGATTCTGGTTTTTAATCTTTATTGAGTGCACTCAGCACTCACTCTCACAGTATGGGACAGAGTAAGATTGCCATATGCTGGAAACAGTGAGTATTGTTATTCTCCTTTTCAAATGTATTTCTTGATGTTGGTAGTTGCTAGGTCCTGGTGAAAATGGTGAATTTAGAGAGGGTACTCATTGTTACAGTCCTTTCTTTGCAGATTTATCCTATGGTTTTCAGTGAATGTAGAAAAAACCATTTACCACCACCAATTTAGCAGCACAAGGCGATGGTGGTATAGTGGTAAGCATAGCTGCCTTCCAAGCAGTTGACCCGGGTTCGATTCCCGGCCATCGCAAAAGCTTTAATATATACAAATTAAGTGGGAGGTAACATTGGTAATGCAAACACGATAAATGTATCATTGTATCGGATAGCATGCAATAATGAGACATACACATTGCTGCTCACAGTCTGGAGATCAGTCTTGGATACATAATCAAATATAGAGAAATATATATAGAAATACAAAAAAAGTGTTTCTTTGCAACACGAGGGCAGCTGGTTTCAACCCCTTCCTGTAGTGGGTCTCGTCGTTGTTGCTGATGAGACCCACCATAGTTCTGTCATCCGCAAACTTGAGAAAATAGTTGGAGCTGTAGGTGGGTGTGCATTCGTGGGTCAACAGTGTGTAGAGCAGGGGACTGAGCACACATCCTTGGGGGGCCCCTGTACTCAGCGTGATGGTGTCCTGTGTGTTGAGGCTGACCCGTACAGATTGCTGTCTGGCACTGAGGAAGTCCAGCAGCCAGTTGCAGAGAGAGGGGCTGAGGCCAAGTTTTGTTAGTTTACAAATCAGCTGCTGGAGGATGATGGTGGTGTTGAATGCTTAGCTGAAATGTAATCGTACTCTAGTTCGGGAGCATATTCAATTAGCCTACTAAATCTCTCTATAGTTTGTGTTGAGTTTTGTTGATTCTGGTTTTTAATTTGTATTGAGTGCACTCAGCACTCACTCTCACAGTATGGGACAGAGTAAGAGTGCCATCTGCGGGAAACAGTGAGTATTGTTATTCTCCTTTTCAAATTTATTTCTTGATGTTGGTAGTTGCTAGGTCCTGGTGAAAATGGTGAATTTAGAGAGGGTACTCATTGTTACAGTCCATTCTTTGCAGATTTATCCTATGGTTTTGAGTGAATGTTGAAAAAACCATATACCACCACCAATTTAGCAGCACAAGGCGATGGTGGTATAGTGGTAAGCATAGCTGCCTTCCAAGCAGTTGACCCGGGTTCGATTCCCGGCCATCGCAAAATCTTTAATATGTACAAATAAAGCGGGAGGTAACATTGGTAATGCAAACACGATAAATGTATCATTGTATCGGATAGCATGCAATAATCAGACATACACATTGCTGCCAACAGTCTGGAGATCAGTCTTGGATACATAATCAAATATAGACACATATATAGAAATACAAAAAAAATGTTTCTTTGCAACACGAGGGCAGCTGGTTTCACCCCCTTCCTGTAGTGGGTCTCGTCGTTGTTGCTGATGAGACCCACCATAGTTCTGTCATCCGCAAACTTGAGAAAATAGTTGGAGCTGTAGGTGGGTGTGCATTCGTGATTTCAACAGGGTGTAGAGCAGGGGGCTGAGCACACATCCTTGGGGGGCCCCTGTACTCAGCGTGATGGTGTCCTGTGTGTTGAGGCTGACCCGTACAGATTGCTGTCTGGCACTGAGGAAGTCCAGCAGCCAGTTGCAGAGAGAGGGGCTGAGACCAAGTTTTGTTAGTTTACAAATCAGCTGCTGGAGGATGATGGTGGTGTTGAATGCTTAGCTGAAATGTAATCGTACTCTAGTTCGGGAGCATATTCAATTAGCCTACTAAATCTCTCTATAGTTTGTGTTGAGTTTTGTTGATTCTGGTTTTTAATTTTTATTGAGTGCACTCAGCACTCACTCTCACAGTATGGGACAGAGTAAGATTGCCATCTGCTGGAAACAGTGAGTATTGTTATTCTCCTTTTCAAATGTATTTCTTGATGTTGGTAGTTGCTAGGTCCTGGTGAAAATGGTGAATTTAGAGAAGGTACTCATTGTTACAGTCCTTTCTTTGCAGATTTATCCTATGGTTTTCAGTGAATGTAGAAAAAACCATATACCACCACCAATTTAGCAGCACAAGGCGATGGTGGTATAGTGGTAAGCATAGCTGCCTTCCAAGCAGTTGACCCGGGTTCGATTCCCAGCCAGCGCAAAAGCTTTAATATGTACAAATAAAGCGGGAGGTAACATTGGTAATGCAAACACGATAAACGTATCATTGTATCGGATAGCATGCAATAATCAGACATACACATTGCTGCTCACAGTCTGGAGATCAGTCTTGGATACATAATCAAATATAGACACATATATAGAAATACAAAAAAAATGTTTCTTTGCAACACGAGGCCAGCTGGTTTCACCCCCTTCCTGTAGTGGGTGTCGTCGTTGTTGCTGATGAGACCCACCATAGTTCTGTCATCCGCAAACTTGAGGAAGTAGTTGGAGCTGTAGGTGGGTGTGCAGTCGTGGGTCAACAGGGTGTAGAGCAGGGGGCTGAGCACACATCCTTGGGGGGCCCCTGTACTCAGCGTGATGGTGTCCTGTGTGTTGTCGCTGACCCGTACAGATTGCTGTCTGGCACTGAGGAAGTCCAGCAGCCAGTTGCAGAGAGAGCGGCTGAGGCCAAGTTTTGTTAGTTTACAAATCAGCTGCTGGAGGATGATGGTGGTGTTGAATGCTTAGCTGAAATGTAATCGTACTCTAGTTCGGGAGCATATTCAATTAGCCTACTAAATCTCTCTATAGTTTGTGTTGAGTTTTGTTGATTCTGGTTTTTAATCTTTATTGAGTGCACTCAGCACTCACTCTCACAGTATGGGACAGAGTAAGAGTGCCATCTGCTGGAAACAGTGAGTATTGTTATTCTCCTTTTCAAATGTATTTCTTGATGTTGGTAGTTGCTAGGTCCTGGTGAAAATGGTGAATTTAGAGAGGGTACTCATTGTTACAGTCCATTCTTTGCAGATTTATCCTATGGTTTTGAGTGAATGTTGAAAAAACCACATACCACCACCAATTTAGCAGCACACGGCGATGGTGGTATAGTGGTAAGCATAGCTGCCTTCCAAGCAGTTGACCCGGGTTCGATTCCCGGCCATCGCAAAAGCTTTAATATATACAAATTAAGCAGGAGGTAACATTGGTAATGCAAACACGATAAATGTATCATTGTATCGGATAGCATGCAATAATGAGACCTACACATTGCTGCTCACAGTCTGGAGATCAGTCTTGGATACATAATCAAATATAGACAAATATATATAGAAATACAAAAAAAATGTTTCTTTGCAACACGAGGGCAGCTGGTTTCACCCCCTTCCTGTAGTGGGTCTCGTCGTTGTTGCTGATGAGACCCACCATAGTTCTGTCATCCGCAAACTTGAGAAAATAGTTGGAGCTGTAGGTGGGTGTGCATTCGTGGGTCAACAGTGTGTAGAGCAGGGGACTGAGCACACATCCTTGGGGGGCCCCTGTACTCAGCGTGATGGTGTCCTGTGTGTTGAGGCTGACCCGTACAGATTGCTGTCTGGCACTGAGGAAGTCCAGCAGCCAGTTGCAGAGAGAGGGGCTGAGACCAAGTTTTGTTAGTTTACAAATCAGCTGCTGGAGGATGATGGTGGTGTTGAATGCTTAGCTGAAATGTAATCGTACTCTAGTTCGGGAGCATATTCAATTAGCCTACTAAATCTCTCTATAGTTTGTGTTGAGTTTTGTTGATTCTGGTTTTGAACCTTTATTGAGTGCACTCAGCACTCACTCTCACAGTATGGGACAGAATAAGAGTGCCATCTGCTGGAAACAGTGAGTATTGTTATTCTCCTTTTCAAATGTATTTCTTGATGTTGGTAGTTGCTAGGTCCTGGTGAAAATGGTGAATTTAGAGAGGGTACTCATTGTTACAGTCCTTTCTTTGCAGATTTATCCTATGGTTTTCAGTGAATGTAGAAAAAACCATTTACCACCACCAATTTAGCAGCACAAGGCGATGGTGGTATAGTGGTAAGCATAGCTGCCTTCCAAGCAGTTGACCCGGGTTCGATTCCCGGCCATCGCAAAAGCTTTAATATGTACAAATTAAGTGGGAGGTAACATTGGCAATGCAAACACGATAAACGTATCATTGTATCGGATAGCATGCAATAATCAGACATACACATTGCTGCCAACAGTCTGGAGATCAGTCTTGGATACATAATCAAATATAGACACATATATAGAAATACAAAAAAAGTGTTTCTTTGCAACACGAGGCCAGCTGGTTTCACCCCCTTCCTGTAGTGGGTGTCGTCGTTGTTGCTGATGAGACCCACCATAGTTCTGTCATCCGCAAACTAGAGGAAGTAGTTGGAGCTGTAGGTGGGTGTGCAGTCGTGGATCAACAGGGTGTAGAGCAGGGGGCTGAGCACACATCCTTGGGGGGCCCCTGTACTCAGCGTGATGGTGTCCTGTGTGTTGAGGCTGACCCGTACAGATTGCTGTCTGGCACTGAGGAAGTCCAGCAGCCAGTTGCAGAGAGAGGGGCTGAGGCCAAGTTTTGTTAGTTTACAAATCAGCTGCTGGAGGATGATGGTGGTGTTGAATGCTTAGCTGAAATGTAATCGTACTCTAGTTCGGGAGCATATTCAATTAGCCTACTAAATCTCTCTATAGTTTGTGTTGAGTTTTGTTGATTCTGGTTTTTAATTTTTATTGAGTGCACTCAGCACTCACTCTCAAAGTATGGGACAGAGTAAGATTGCCATCTGCTGGAAACAGTGAGTATTGTTATTCTCCTTTTCAAATGTATTTCTTGATGTTGGTAGTTGCTAGGTCCTGGTGAAAATGGTGAATTTAGAGAGGGTACTCATTGTTACAGTCCTTTCTTTGCAGATTTATCCTATGGTTTTCAGTGAATGTAGAAAAAACCATATACCACCACCAATTTAGCAGCACAAGGCGATGGTGGTATAGTGGTAAGCATAGCTGCCTTCCAAGCAGTTGACCCGGGTTCGATTCCCGGCCATCGCAAATGCTTTAATATGTACAAATAAAGCGGGAGGTAACATTGGTAATGCAAACACGATAAACGTATCATTGTATCGGATAGCATGCAATAATCAGACATACACATTGCTGCTCACAGTCTGGAGATCAGTCTTGGATACATAATCTGTCTCAGAAAATTAGAATATTGTGATAAAGTTCTTTATTTTCTGTAATGCAATTAAAAAAACAAAAATGTCATACATTCTGGATTCATTACAAATCAACTGAAATATTGCAAGCCTTTTATTATTTTAATATTGCTGATTATGGCATACAGCTTAAGAAAACTCAAAAATCCTATCTCAAAAAATTAGAATAGTTCCTCAGACCAAGTAAAAAAAAAAGATTTATAACGGCAAAACACAATCAAACATTTGAAAATGTCCATTAATGCACTCAGTACTTGGTTGGGAATCCTTTTGCACGGATTACTGCATCAATGCGGCGTGGCATGGAGGCAATCAGCCTGTGGCATTGCTGAGGTGTTATGGATGCCCAGGATGCTTCAATAGCGGCCTTTAGCTCATTAGCATTGTTGGGTCTGGTGTCTTTCAGCTTCTTCTTCACAATACCCCACATATTCTCTATGGGGTTCAGGTCAGGGGAATTTGCAGGCCAATCGAGGACAGTAATGCCATGGTCAGTACACCAGTTGCTGGTGGTTTTGGCACTGTGGGCAGGTGCCAGATCATGCTGGAAAATGAATTCCTCATCTCCATAGAGCTTTTCAGCAGACGGAAGCATGTAGTGCTCTAAAATCTCTTGGTACACAGCTGCATTTACTCTGGGCTTGATGAAACACAGTGGACCAACACCAGCAGCTGACATGGCTCCCCAAACCATCGCTGACTGTGGGAACTTCACACTGGATTTCAAGCAACTTGGATTTTGCTCCTCTCCAGCCTTTCTCCAGACTCTGGCGCCTTGACTTCCAAATGAAATACAAAACTTGCTTTCGTCTGAAAAGAGGACTTTGGACCACTGTGCAACTGTCCAGTGCTTCTTTTCCTTAGCCCAAGTCAGACGCCTCTTCCGTTGTCTTGAGTTCAGAAGTGGCTTGACCATGGGAATACGGCTATTGTAGCCCATTTCCCGGACACGTCTGTGAACAGTGACTTTTGATACCTGGACTCCAGCTTCAGTCCACTGTCTTTGAAGCTCCCCCAAATTCTGGAAGCGACTCTTCTTCACAATGCTGTTAAGGCTGCGGTCATCTCTCTTGGTTGTGCAGCGTTTCCTGCCACATTTCCCCCTTCCAACAGACTTTTTGTGGATGTGCTTTGAAACTGCACTCTGTGAACAGCTTGCTCTTTGAGAAATTTCTTTTTGTGTCTTACCCTCCTGATGGAGGGTGTCAATGACGGTCCTCTGGACAGCAGTCAGATCAGCAGTCTTCCCCATACTTGTGATTTAGTTTACTGAACCAAGCTGAGTGTTTTTCAAGGCTCAGGAAACCCTTGCAGGTGTTTCGAGTTAATTAGACGATTCAAGTGATTCGTTGAACACCCTACTAGTATACTTTTTCATGATATTCTAATATTTAGAGATAGGATATTTGAGTTTTCTTAAGCTGTATGCCATAATCAGCAATATTAAAATAATAAAAGGCTTGCAATATTTCAGTTGATTTGTAATGAATCCAGAATGTATGACATTTTTGTTTTTTTAATTGCATTACAGAAAATAAAGAACTTTATCACAATATTCTAATTTTCTGAGACAGTCCTGTAGAAATACAAAAAAAATGTTTCTTTGCAACACGAGGCCAGCTGGTTTCACCCCCTTCCTGTAGTGGGTGTCGTCGTTGTTGCTGATGAGACCCACCATAGTTCTGTCATCCGCAAACTTGAGGAAGTAGTTGGAGCTGTAGGTGGGTGTGCAGTCGTGGGTCAACAGGGTGTAGAGCAGGGGGCTGAGCACACATCCTTGGGGGGCCCCTGTACTCAGCGTGATGGTGTCCTGTGTGTTGAGGCTGACCCATACAGATTGCTTTATGGCACTGAGGAAGTCCAGCAGCCAGTTGCAGAGAGAGGGGCTGAGGCCAAGTTTTGTTAGTTTACAAATCAGCTGCTGGAGGATGATGGTGGTGTTGAATGCTTAGCTGAAATGTAATCGTACTCTTCTTCGGGAGCATATTCAATTAGCCTACTAAATCTCTCTATAGTTTGTGTTGAGTTTTGTTGATTCTGGTTTTTAATCTTTATTGAGTGCACTCAGCACTCACTCTCACAGTATGGGACAGAGTAAGAGTGCCATCTGCTGGAAACAGTGAGTATTGTTATTCTCCTTTTCAAATGTATTTCTTGATGTTGGTAGTTGCTAGGTCCTGGTGAAAATTGTGAATTTAGAGAGGGTACTTATTGTTACAGTCCTTTCTTTGCAGATTTATCCTATGGTTTTCAGTGAATGTTGAAAAAACCATATACCACCACCAATTTAGCAGCACAAGGCGATGGTGGTATAGTGGTAAGCATAGCTGCCTTCCAAGCAGTTGACCCGGGTTCGATTCCCGGCCATCGCAAAAGCTTTAATATGTACAAATAAAGCGGGAGGTAACATTGGTAATGCAAACACGATAAACGTATCATTGTATCGGATAGCATGCAATAATCAGACATACACATTGCTGCCAACAGTCTGGAGATCAGTCTTGGATACATAATCAAATATAGACACATATATAGAAATACAAAAAAAGGTTTCTTTGCAACACGAGGCCAGCTGGTTTCACCCCCTTCCTGTAGTGGGTGTCGTCGTTGTTGCTGATGAGACCCACCATAGTTCTGTCATCCGCAAACTTGAGGAAGTAGGTGGGTGTGCAGTCGTGGGTCAACAGGGTGTAGAGCAGGGGGCTGAGCACACATCCTTGGGGGGCCCCTGTACTCAGCGTGATGGTGTCCTGTGTGTTGTCGCTGACCCGTACAGATTGCTGTCTGGCACTGAGGAAGTCCAGCAGCCAGTTGCAGAGAGAGGGGCTGAGGCCAAGTTTTGTTAGTTTACAAATCAGCTGCTGGAGGATGATGGTGGTGTTGAATGCTTAGCTGAAATGTAATCGTACTCTTGTTCGGGAGCATATTCAATTAGCCTACTAAATCTCTCTATAGTTTGTGTTGAGTTTTGTTGATTCTGGTTTTGAACCTTTATTGAGTGCACTCAGCACTCACTCTCACAGTATGGGACAGAGTAAGAGTGCCATCTGCTGGAAAGAGTGAGTATTGTTATTCTCCTTTTCAAATGTATTTCTTGATGTTGGTAGTTGCTAGGTCCTGGTGAAAATGGTGAATTTAGAGAGGGTACTCATTGTTACAGTCCATTCTTTGCAGATTTATCCTATGGTTTTGAGTGAATGTTGAAAAAACCATATACCACCACCAATTTAGCAGCACAAGGCGATGGTGGTATAGTGGTAAGCATAGCTGCCTTCCAAGCAGTTGACCCGTGTTCGATTCCCAGCCATCGCAAAAGCTTTAATATATACAAATTAAGTGGGAGGTAACATTGGTAATGCAAACACGATAAATGTATCATTGTATCGGATAGCATGCAATAATGAGACATACACATTGCTGCTCACAGTCTGGAGATCAGTCTTGGATACATAATCAAATATAGACAAATATATATAGAAATACAAAAAAAGTGTTTCTTTGCAACACGAGGCCAGCTGGTTTCACCCCCTTCCTGTAGTGGGTCTCGTCGTTGTTGCTGATGAGACCCACCATAGTTCTGTCATCCGCAAACTTGAGAAAATAGTTGGAGCTGTAGGTGGGTGTGCAGTCGTGGGTCAACAGGGTGTAGAGCAGGGGGCTGAGCACACATCCTTGGGGGGCCCCTGTACTCAGCGTGATGGTGTCCTGTGTGTTGAGGCTGACCCGTACAGATTGCTGTATGGCACTGAGGAAGTCCAGCAGCCAGTTGCAGAGAGAGGGGCTGAGGCCAAGTTTTGTTAGTTTACAAATCAGCTGCTGGAGGATGATGGTGGTGTTGAATGCTTAGCTGAAATGTAATCGTACTCTTGTTCGGGAGCATATTCAATTAGCCTACTAAATCTCTCTATAGTTTGTGTTGAGTTTTGTTGATTCTGGTTTTTAATTTTTATTGAGTGCACTCAGCACTCACTCTCACAGTATGGGACAGAGTAAGATTGCCATCTGCTGGAAACAGTGAGTATTGTTATTCTCCTTTTCAAATGTATTTCTTGATGTTGGTAGTTGCTAGGTCCTGGTGAAAATGGTGAATTTAGAGAGGGTACTCATTGTTACAGTCCTTTCTTTGCAGATGTATCCTATGGTTTTCAGTGAATGTAGAAAAAACAATAGACCACCACCAATTTAGCAGCACAAGGCGATGGTGGTATAGTGGTAAGCATAGCTGCCTTCCAAGCAGTTCACCCGGGTTCGATTCCCGGCCATCGCAAAAGCTTTAATATATACAAATTAAGCGGGAGGTAACATTGGTAATGCAAACACGATAAAGGTATCATTGTATCGGATAGCATGCAATAATGAGACATACACATTGCTGCTCACAGTCTGGAGATCAGTCTTGGATACATAATCAAATATAGACAAATATATATAGAGATATAAAAAAAATGTTTCTTTGCAACACGAGGCCAGCTGGTTTCACCCCCTTCCTTTAGTGGGTGTCGTCGTTGTTGCTGATGAGACCCACCATAGTTCTGTCATCCGCAAACTTGAGAAAATAGTTGGAGCTGTAGGTGGGTGTGCATTCGTGGGTCAACAGTGTGTAGAGCAGGGGGCTGAGCACACATCCTTGGGGGGCCCCTGTACTCAGCGTGATGGTGTCCTGTGTGTTGAGGCTGACCCGTACAGATTGCTGTCTGGCACTGAGGAAGTCCAGCAGCCAGTTGCAGAGAGAGGGGCTGAGGCCAAGTTTTGTTAGTTTACAAATCAGCTGCTGGAGGATGATGGTGGTGTTGAATGCTTAGCTGAAATGTAATCGTACTCTTGTTCGGGAGCATATTCAATTAGCCTACTAAATCTCTCTATAGTTTGTGTTGAGTTTTGTTTATTCTGGTTTTTAATCTTTATTGAGTGCACTCAGCACTCACTCTCACAGTATGGGACAGAGTAAGAGTGCCATCTGCTGGAAACAGTGAGTATTGTTATTCTCCTTTTCAAATGTATTTCTTGATGTTGGTAGTTGCTAGGTCCTGGTGAAAATGGTGAATTTAGAGAGGGTACTCATTGTTACAGTCCTTTCTTTGCAGATTTATCCTATGGTTTTCAGTGAATGTAGAAAAAACCATATACCACCACCAATTTAGCAGCACAAGGCGATGGTGGTATAGTGGTAAGCATAGCTGCCTTCCAAGCAGTTGACCCGGGTTCGATTCCCGGCCATCGCAAAAGCTTTAATATATACAAATTAAGTGGGAGGTAACATTGGTAATGCAAACACGATAAATGTATCATTGTATCGGATAGCATGCAATAATGAGACATACACATTGCTGCTCACAGTCTGGAGATCAGTCTCGGATACATAATCAAATATAGACAAATATATATAGAAATACAAAAAAAGTGTTTCTTTGCAACACGAAGGCAGCTGGTTTCACCCCCTTCCTGTAGTGGGTCTCGTCGTTGTTGCTGATGAGACCCACCATAGTTCTGTCATCCGCAAACTTGAGAAAATAGTTGGAGCTGTAGGTGGGTGTGCATTCGTGGGTCAACAGGGTGTAGAGCAGGGGGCTGAGCACACATCCTTGGGGGGCCCCTGTACTCAGCGTGATGGTGTCCTGTGTGTTGAGGCTGACCCGTACAGATTGCTGTCTGGCACTGAGGAAGTCCAGCAGCCAGTTGCAGAGAGAGGGGCTGAGGCCAAGTTTTGTTAGTTTTCAAATCAGCTGCTGGAGGATGATGGTGGTGTTGAATGCTTATCTGAAATGTAATCATATTCTTGTTCAGGTGCCTATTCAATGAGCCTACTAAATCTCTCTATAGTTTGTGTTGAGTTTTGTTGATTCTGGTTTTTAATCTTTATTGAGTGCACTCAGCACTCACTCTCACAGTATGGGACAGAGTAAGAGTGCCATCTGCTGGAAACAGTGAGTATTGTTATTCTCCTTTTCAAATGTATTTCTTGATGTTTGTAGTCGCTACTTCCTGGTGAAAATTGTGAATTTAGAGAGAGTACTCATTGTTACAGTCCATTCTTTGCAGATTTATCCTATGGTTTTGAGTGAATGTTGAAAAAATAATATACCACCACCAATATAGCAGCACAAGGCGATGGTGGTATAGTGGTAAGCATAGCTGCCTTCCAAGCAGTTGACCCGGGTTCGATTCCCGGCCATCGCAAAATCTTTAATATGTACAAATAAAGCGGGAGGTAACATTGGTAATGCAAACACGATAAACGTATCATTGTATCGGATAGCATGCAATAATCAGACATACACATTGCTGCCAACAGTCTGGAGATCAGTCTTGGATACATAATCAAATATAGACACATATATAGAAATACAAAAAAAATGTTTCTTTGCAACACGAGGCCAGCTGGTTTCACCCCCTTCCTGTAGTGGGTGTCGTCGTTGTTGCTGATGAGACCCACCATAGTTCTGTCATCCGCAAACTTGAGGAAGTAGTTGGAGCTGTAGGTGGGTGTGCAGTCGTGGGTCAACAGGGTGTAGAGCAGGGGGCTGAGCACACATCCTTGGGGGGCCCCTGTACTCAGCGTGATGGTGTCCTGTGTGTTGTCGCTGACCCGTACAGATTGCTGTCTGGCACTGAGGAAGTCCAGCAGCCAGTTGCAGAGAGAGGGGCTGAGGCCAAGTTTTGTTAGTTTACAAATCAGCTGCTGGAGGATGATGGTGGTGTTGAATGCTTAGCTGAAATGTAATCGTACTCTTGTTCGGGAGCATATTCAATTAGCCTACTAAATCTCTCTATAGTTTGTGTTGAGTTTTGTTGATTCTGGTTTTTAATCTTTATTGAGTGCACTCAGCACTCACTCTCACAGTATGGGACAGAGTAAGATTGCCATCTGCTGGAAACAGTGAGTATTGTTATTCTCCTTTTCAAATGTATTTCTTGATGTTGGTAGTTGCTAGGTCCTGGTGAAAATGGTGAATTTAGAGAGGGTACTCATTGTTACAGTCCTTTCTTTGCAGATTTATCCTATGGTTTTCAGTGAATGTAGAAAAAACCATTTACCACCACCAATTTAGCAGCACAAGGCGATGGTGGTATAGTGGTAAGCATAGCTGCCTTCCAAGCAGTTGACCCGGGTTCGATTCCCGGCCATCGCAAAAGCTTTAATATATACAAATTAAGTGGGAGGTAACATTGGTAATGCAAACACGATAAATGTATCATTGTATCGGATAGCATGCAATAATGAGACATACACATTGCTGCTCACAGTCTGGAGATCAGTCTTGGATACATAATCAAATATAGACAAATATATATAGAAATACAAAAAAAGTGTTTCTTTGCAACACGAGGGCAGCTGGTTTCACCCCCTTCCTGTAGTGGGTCTCGTCGTTGTTGCTGATGAGACCCACCATAGTTCTGTCATCCGCAAACTTGAGAAAATAGTTGGAGCTGTAGGTGGGTGTGCATTCGTGGGTCAACAGTGTGTAGAGCAGGGGGCTGAGCACACATCCTTGCGGGGCCCCTGTACTCAGCGTGATTCTGTCCTGTGTGTTGAGGCTGACCCGTACAGATTGCTGTCTGGCACTGAGGAAGTCCAGCAGCCAGTTGCAGAGAGAGGGGCTGAGGCCAAGTTTTGTTAGTTTACAAATCAGCTGCTGGAGGATGATGGTGGTGTTGAATGCTTAGCTGAAATGTAATCGTACTCTAGTTCGGGAGCATATTCAATTAGCCTCCTAAATCTCTCTATAGTTTGTGTTGAGTTTTGTTGATTCTGGTTTTTAATTTTTATTGAGTGCACTCAGCACTCACTCTCACAGTATGGGACAGAGTAAGATTGCCATCTGCTGGAAACAGTGAGTATTGTTATTCTCCTTTTCAAATGTATTTCTTGATGTTGGTAGTTGCTAGGTCCTGGTGAAAATGGTGAATTTAGAGAGGGTACTCATTGTTACAGTCCTTTCTTTGCAGATTTATCCTATGGTTTTCAGTGAATGTAGAAAAAACCATATACCACCACCAATTTAGCAGCACAAGGCGATGGTGGTATAGTGGTAAGCATAGCTCCCTTCCAAGCAGTTGACCCAGGTTCGATTCCCGGCCATCGCAAAAGCTTTAATATGTACAAATAAAGCGGGAGGTAACATTGGTAATGCAAACACGATAAACGTGTCATTGTATCGGATAGCATGCAATAATCAGACATACACATTGCTGCCAACAGTCTGGAGATCATTCTTGGATACATAATCAAATATAGACACATATATAGAAATACAAAAATACAAAAAAATGTTTCTTTGCAACACGAGGCCAGCTGGTTTCACCCCCTTCCTGTAGTGGGTGTCGTCGTTGTTGCTGATGAGACCCACCATAGTTCTGTCATCCGCAAACTAGAGGAAGTAGTTGGAGCTTTAGGTGGGTGTGCAGTCGTGGGTCAACAGGGTGTAGAGCAGGGGGCTGAGCACACATCCTTGGGGGGCCCCTGTACTCAGCGTGATGGTGTCCTGTGTGTTGTCGCTGACCCGTACAGATTGCTGTCTGGCACTGAGGAAGTCCAGCAGCCAGTTGCAGAGAGAGGGGCTGAGGCCAAGTTTTGTTAGTTTACAAATCAGCTGCTGGAGGATGATGGTGGTGTTGAATGCTTAGCTGAAATGTAATCGTACTCTTGTTCGGGAGCATATTCAATTAGCCTACTAAATCTCTCTATAGTTTGTGTTGAGTTTTGTTTATTCTGGTTTTTAATCTTTATTGAGTGCACTCAGCACTCACTCTCACAGTATGGGACAGAGTAAGAGTGCCATCTGCTGGAAACAGTGAGTATTGTTATTCTCCTTTTCAAATTTATTTCTTGATGTTGGTAGTTGCTAGGTCCTGGTGAAAATTGTGAATTTAGAGAGGGTACTTATTGTTACAGTCCTTTCTTTGCAGATTTATCCTATGGTTTTCAGTGAATGTTGAAAAAATAATATACCACCACCAATTTAGCAGCACAAGGCGATGGTGGTATAGTGGTAAGCATAGCTGCCTTCCAAGCAGTTGACCCGTGTTCGATTCCCGGCCATCGCAAAATCTTTAATATGTACAAATAAAGCGGGAGGTAAAATTGGTAATGCAAACACGATAAACGTATCATTGTATCGGATAGCATGCAATAATCAGACATACACATTGCTGCCAACAGTCTGGAGATCAGTCTTGGTTACATAATCAAATATAGACACATATATAGAAATACAAAAAAAATGTTTCTTTGCAACACGAGGCCAGCTGGTTTCACCCCCTTCCTGTAGTGGGTGTCGTCGTTGTTGCTGATGAGACCCACCATAGTTCTGTCATCCGCAAACTAGAGGAAGTAGTTGGAGCTGTAGGTGGGTGTGCAGTCGTGGGTCAACAGGGTGTAGAGCAGGGGGCTGAGCACACATCCTTGGGGGGCCCCTGTACTCAGCGTGATGGTGTCCTGTGTGTTGAGGCTGACCCGTACAGATTGCTGTCTGGCACTGAGGAAGTCCAGCAGCCAGTTGCAGAGAGAGGGGCTGAGGCCAAGTTTTGTTAGTTTTCAAATCAGCTGCTGGAGGATGATGGTGGTGTTGAATGCTTAGCTGAAATGTAATCGTACTCTTGTTCGGGAGCATATTCAATTAGCCTACTAAATCTCTCTATAGTTTGTGTTGAGTTTTGTTGATTCTGGTTTTTAATTTTTATTGAGTGCACTCAGCACTCACTCTCACAGTATGGGACAGAGTAAGATTGCCATCTGCTGGAAACAGTGAGTATTGTTATTCTCCTTTTCAAATGTATTTCTTGATGTTTGTAGTCGCTACTTCCTGGTGAAAATTGTGAATTTAGAGAGAGTACTCATTGTTACAGTCCATTCTTTGCAGATTTATCCTATGGTTTTGAATGAATGTTGAAAAAATAATATACCACCACCAATATAGCAGCACAAGGCGATGGTGGTATAGTGGTAAGCATAGCTGCCTTCCAAGCAGTTGACCCGGGTTCGATTCCCGGCCATCGCAAAATCTTTAATATGTACAAATAAAGCGGGAGGTAACATTGGTAATGCAAACACGATAAACGTATCATTGTATCGGATAGCATGCAATAATCAGACATACACATTGCTGCCAACAGTCTGGAGATCAGTCTTGGATACATAATCAAATATAGACACATATATAGAAATACAAAAAAAATGTTTCTTTGCAACACGAGGCCAGCTGGTTTCACCCCCTTCCTGTAGTGGGTGTCGTCGTTGTTGCTGATGAGACCCACCATAGTTCTGTCATCCGCAAACTAGAGGAAGTAGTTGGAGCTGTAGGTGGGTGTGCAGTCGTGGGTCAACAGGGTGTAGAGCAGGGGGCTGAAAACATCCTTGGGGGGCCCCTGTACTCAGTGTGATGGTGTCCTGTGTGTTGTCGCTGACCCGTACAGATTGCTGTCTGGCACTGAGGAAGTCCAGCAACCAGTTGCAGAGAGAGGGGCTGAGGCCAAGTTTTGTTAGTTTACAAATCAGCTGCTGGAGGATGATGGTGGTGTTGAATGCTTAGCTGAAATGTAATCGTACTCTTGTTCGGGAGCATATTCAATTAGCCTACTAAATCTCTCTATAGTTTGTGTTGAGTTTTGTTGATTCTGGTTTTTAATTTTTATTGAGTGCACTCAGCACTCACTCTCACAGTATGGGACAGAGTAAGAGTGCCATCTGCTGGAAACAGTGAGTATTGTTATTCTCCTTTTCAAATGTATTTCTTGATGTTGGTAGTTGCTAGGCCCTGGTGAAAATGGTGAATTTAGAGAGGGTACTCATTGTTAAAGTCCTTTCTTTGAAGATTTATCCTATGGTTTTGAGTGACTGTTGGAAGGAAAACGTACCACCACCATATAGGCAGTACAAGGCGATGGTGGTATAGTGGTAAGCATAGCTGCCTTCCAAGCAGTTGACCCGGGTTCGATTCCCGGCCATCGCAAAAGCTTTAATATATACAAATTAAGCGGGAGGTAACATTGGTAATGCAAAAACGATAAACGTATCATTGTATCGGATAGCATGCAATAATCAGACATACACATTGCTGCTCACAGTCTGGAGATCAGTCTTGGATACATAATCAAATATAGACAAATATATATAGAGATATAAAAAAAATGTTTCTTTGCAACACGAGGCCAGCTGGTTTCACCCCCTTCCTGGAGTGGGTCTCGTCGTTGTTGCTGATGAGACCCACCATAGTTCTGTCATCCGCAAACTTGAGAAAGTAGTTGGAGCTGTAGGTGGGTGTGCAGTCGTGGGTCAGCAGGGTGTAGAGCAGGGGGCTGAGCACACATCCTTGGGGGGCCCCTGTACTCAGCGTGATGGTGTCCTGTGTGTTGTCGCCGACCCGTACAGATTGCTGTCTGGCAGTGAGGAAGTCCAGCAGCCAGTTGCAGAGAGAGGGGCTGAGGCCAAGTTTTGTTAGTTTACAAATCAGCTGCTGGAGGATGATGGTGGTGTTGAATGCTTAGCTGAAATGTAATCGTATTCTTGCTCAAGGGCATATTCAATTAGCCTACTAAATCTCTCTATAGTTTATGTTGAGTTTTGTTGATTCTGGTTTTTAATCTTTATTGAGTGCACTCAGCACTCACTCTCACAGTATGGGACAGAGTAAGAGGGCCATCTGCTGGAAACAGTGAGCATTGTTATTCTCCTTTTCAAATGTATTTCTAGATGTTGGTAGTTGCTAGGTCCTGGTGAAAATGGTGAATTTAGATAGGGTACTCTTTGTTACAGTCCTTTCTTTGCAGATTTATCCTATGGTTTTGAGTGAATGTTGAAAAAACAATATACCACCACCAATATAGCAGCACAAGGCGATGGTGGTATAGGGGTAAGCATAGCTGCCTTCCAAGCAGTTGACCCGGGTTCGATTCCCGGCCATCGCAAAGGCTTTAATATGTACAAATAAAGCGGGAGGTAACATTGGTAATGCAAACACGATAAACGTATCATTGTATTGGATAGCATGCAATAATCAGACATACACATTGCTGCCAACAGTCTGGAGATCAGTCTTGGATACATAATCAAATATAGACACATATATAGAAATACAAAAAAAATGTATCTTTGCAACACGAGGCCAGCTGGTTTCACCCCCTTCCTGTAGTGGGTCTCGTCGTTGTTGCTGAAGAGACCCACCATAGTTCTGTCTTCCTCAAACTTGAGGAAGGAGTTGGAGCTGTAAGTGGGTCAGCAGGGTGAACAGCAGGGGGCTGAGCAGACCTATGTGTTATCACCAACCCGTACAGATTGCTGTCTGGCAGTGAGGAAGTCCAACAGCCAGTTGCAGAGAGATTGGCTGAGGCCAAGTTTTGTTAGTTTACAAATCAGCTGCTGGAGGATGATGGTGGTGTTGAATGCTTAGCTGAAATGTAATCATATTCTTGTTCAGGTGCCTATTCAATGAGCCTACTAAATCTCTCGATAGTTTGTGTTGAGTTTTGTTGATTCTGGTTTTTAATCTTTATTGAGTGCACTCAGCACTCACTCTCACAGTATGGGACAGAGTAAGAGTGCCATCTGCTGGAAACAGTGAGTATTGTTATTCTCCTTTTCAAATTTATTTCTTGATGTTGGTAGTTGCTAGGTCCTGGTGAAAATGGTGAATTCAGAGAGGGTACTCATTGTTGCAGTCCTTTCTTTGCAGATTTATCCTATGGTTTTGAGTGAATGTTGAAAAAACCATATACCACCACCAATTTAGCAGCACAAGGCGATGGTGGTATAGTGGTAAGCATAGCTGCCTTCCAAGCAGTTGACCCGGGTTCGATTCCCGGCCATCGCAAAATCTTTAATATGTACAAATAAAGCGGGAGGTAACATTGGTAATGCAAACACGATAAACGTATCATTGTATCGGATAGCATGCAATAATCAGACATACACATTGCTGCCAACAGTCTGGAGATCAGTCTTGGATACATAATCAAATATAGACACATATATAGAAATACAAAAAAAATGTTTCTTTGCAACACGAGGCCAGCTGGTTTCACCCCCTTCCTGTAGTGGGTGTCGTCGTTGTTGCTGATGAGACCCACCATAGTTCTGTCATCCGCAAACTTGAGGAAGTAGTTGGAGCTGTAGGTGGGTGTGCAGTCGTGGATCAACAGGGTGTAGAGCAGGGGGCTGAAAACATCCTTGGGGGGCCCCTATACTCAGTGTGATGGTGTCCTGTGTGTTGTCGCTGACCCGTACAGATTGCTGTCTGGCACTGAGGAAGTCCAGCAGCCAGTTGCAGAGAGAGGGGCTGAGGCGAAGTTTTGTTAGTTTACAAATCAGCTGCTGGAGGATGATGGTGGTGTTGAATGCTTAGCTGAAATGTGATCGTACTCTTGTTCGGGAGCATATTCAATTAGCCTACTAAATCTCTCTATAGTTTGTGTTGAGTTTTGTTGATTCTGGTTTTTAATCTTTATTGAGTACCCTCAGCACTCACTCTCACAGTATGGGACAGAATAAGAGGGCCATCTGCTGGAAACAGTGAGCATTGTTATTCTCCTTTTCAAATGTATTTCTGGATGTTGGTAGTCGCTAGGTCCTGGTGAAAATTGTGAATTTAGAGAGGGTACTCATTGTTACAGTCCTTTCTTTGCAGATTTATCCTATGGTTTTGAGTGACTGTTGGAAGGAAAATGTACCACCACCATATAGGCAGTATAAGGCGATGGTGGTATAGTGGTAAGCATAGCTGCCTTCCAAGCAGTTGACCCGGGTTCGATTCCCGGCCATCGCAAAAACTTTAATATATACAAATTAAGCGGGAGGTAACATTGGTAATGCAAACACGATAAACGTATCATTGTATCGGATAGCATGCAATAATGAGACATACACATTGCTGCTCACAGTCTGGAGATCAGTCTTGGATACATAATCAAATATAGACAAATATATATAGAGATATAAAAAAAATGTTTCTTTGCAACACGAGGCCAGCTGGTTTCACCCCCTTCCTGGAGTGGGTCTCGTCGTTGTTGCTGATGAGACCCACCATAGTTCTGTCATCCGCAAACTAGAGGAAGTAGTTGGAGCTGTAGGTGGGTGTGCAGTCGTGGATCAACAGGGTGTAGAGCAGGGGGCTGAAAACATCCTTGGGGGGCCCCTATACTCAGTGTGATGGTGTCCTGTGTGTTGTCGCTGACCCGTACAGATTGCTGTCTGGCACTGAGGAAGTCCAGCAGCCAGTTGCAGAGAGAGGGGCTTAGGCCAAGTTTTGTTCGTTTACAAATCAGCTACTGGAGGATGATGGTGGTGTTGAATGCTTAGCTGAAATGTAATCGTACTCTTGTTCGGGAGCATATTCAATTAGCCTACTAAATCTCTCTATAGTTTGTGTTGAGTTTTGTTGATTCTGGTTTTTAATCTTTATTGAGTACCCTCAGCACTCACTCTCACAGTATGGGATAGAGTAAGAGTGCCATCTGCTGGAAACAGTGAGTATTGTTATTCTCCTCTTCAAATGTATTTCTTGATGTTGGTAGTTGCTAGGTCCTGGTGAAAATGGTGAATTTAGAGAGGGTACTCATTGTTACAGTCCTTTCTTTGCAGATTTATCCTATGGTTTTCAGTGAATGTAGAAAAAAACATTTATCACCACCAATTTAGCAGCACAAGGTGATGGTGGTATAGTGGTAAGCATAGCTGCCTTCCAAGCAGTTGACCCGGGTTCGATTCCCGGCCATCGCAAAAGCTTTAATATGTACAAATAAAGCAGGGGGAACTATATCTGATAGCATAAAATAATCAGACTGACACATTGCTGCTCACAGTCTGGAGATTGGTCTTGGATACCTAATCAAACATAGATACATATATAAAAATACAAGAAAATGTTTATCTTTGCAACACGAGGCCAGCTGGTTCACCCCCTTCCTGTAGTGTGTCTTTTTGTTGTTGCTGATGAGACCCACCAAAGTTCTGTCATCTGCAAACTTGAGGAAGTAGTTGGAGCTGTAAGTGGGTCAGCAGGGTGTATAGCAGGGGGCTGAGCAGACCTATCTGTTATCGCCGACCCGTACAGATTGCTGTCTGGCAGTGAGGAAGTCCAGCAGCCAGTTGCAGAGAGAGGGGCTGAGGCCAAGTTTTGTTAGTTTTCAAATCAGCTGCTGGAGGATGATGGTGGTGTTGAATGCTTAGCTGAAATGTAATCGTACTCTTGTTCGGGAGCATATTCAATTAGCCTACTAAATCTCTCTATAGTTTGTGTTGAGTTTTGTTGATTCTGGTTTTTAATTTTTATTGAGTGCACTCAGCACTCACTCTCACAGTATGGGACAGAGTAAGATTGCCATCTGCTGGAAACAGTGAGTATTGTTATTCTCCTTTTCAAATGTATTTCTTGATGTTTGTAGTCGCTACTTCCTGGTGAAAATTGTGAATTTAGAGAGAGTACTCATTGTTACAGTCCATTCTTTGCAGATTTATCCTATGGTTTTGAATGAATGTTGAAAAAATAATATACCACCACCAATATAGCAGCACAAGGCGATGGTGGTATAGTGGTAAGCATAGCTGCCTTCCAAGCAGTTGACCCGGGTTCGATTCCCGGCCATCGCAAAATCTTTAATATGTACAAATAAAGCGGGAGGTAACATTGGTAATGCAAACACGATAAACGTATCATTGTATCGGATAGCATGCAATAATCAGACATACACATTGCTGCCAACAGTCTGGAGATCAGTCTTGGATACATAATCAAATATAGACACATATATAGAAATACAAAAAAAATGTTTCTTTGCAACACGAGGCCAGCTGGTTTCACCCCCTTCCTGTAGTGGGTGTCGTCGTTGTTGCTGATGAGACCCACCATAGTTCTGTCATCCGCAAACTAGAGGAAGTAGTTGGAGCTGTAGGTGGGTGTGCAGTCGTGGGTCAACAGGGTGTAGAGCAGGGGGCTGAAAACATCCTTGGGGGGCCCCTGTACTCAGTGTGATGGTGTCCTGTGTGTTGTCGCTGACCCGTACAGATTGCTGTCTGGCACTGAGGAAGTCCAGCAACCAGTTGCAGAGAGAGGGGCTGAGGCCAAGTTTTGTTAGTTTACAAATCAGCTGCTGGAGGATGATGGTGGTGTTGAATGCTTAGCTGAAATGTAATCGTACTCTTGTTCGGGAGCATATTCAATTAGCCTACTAAATCTCTCTATAGTTTGTGTTGAGTTTTGTTGATTCTGGTTTTTAATTTTTATTGAGTGCACTCAGCACTCACTCTCACAGTATGGGACAGAGTAAGAGTGCCATCTGCTGGAAACAGTGAGTATTGTTATTCTCCTTTTCAAATGTATTTCTTGATGTTGGTAGTTGCTAGGCCCTGGTGAAAATGGTGAATTTAGAGAGGGTACTCATTGTTAAAGTCCTTTCTTTGAAGATTTATCCTATGGTTTTGAGTGACTGTTGGAAGGAAAACGTACCACCACCATATAGGCAGTACAAGGCGATGGTGGTATAGTGGTAAGCATAGCTGCCTTCCAAGCAGTTGACCCGGGTTCGATTCCCGGCCATCGCAAAAGCTTTAATATATACAAATTAAGCGGGAGGTAACATTGGTAATGCAAAAACGATAAACGTATCATTGTATCGGATAGCATGCAATAATCAGACATACACATTGCTGCTCACAGTCTGGAGATCAGTCTTGGATACATAATCAAATATAGACAAATATATATAGAGATATAAAAAAAATGTTTCTTTGCAACACGAGGCCAGCTGGTTTCACCCCCTTCCTGGAGTGGGTCTCGTCGTTGTTGCTGATGAGACCCACCATAGTTCTGTCATCCGCAAACTTGAGAAAGTAGTTGGAGCTGTAGGTGGGTGTGCAGTCGTGGGTCAGCAGGGTGTAGAGCAGGGGGCTGAGCACACATCCTTGGGGGGCCCCTGTACTCAGCGTGATGGTGTCCTGTGTGTTGTCGCCGACCCGTACAGATTGCTGTCTGGCAGTGAGGAAGTCCAGCAGCCAGTTGCAGAGAGAGGGGCTGAGGCCAAGTTTTGTTAGTTTACAAATCAGCTGCTGGAGGATGATGGTGGTGTTGAATGCTTAGCTGAAATGTAATCGTATTCTTGCTCAAGGGCATATTCAATTAGCCTACTAAATCTCTCTATAGTTTATGTTGAGTTTTGTTGATTCTGGTTTTTAATCTTTATTGAGTGCACTCAGCACTCACTCTCACAGTATGGGACAGAGTAAGAGGGCCATCTGCTGGAAACAGTGAGCATTGTTATTCTCCTTTTCAAATGTATTTCTAGATGTTGGTAGTTGCTAGGTCCTGGTGAAAATGGTGAATTTAGATAGGGTACTCTTTGTTACAGTCCTTTCTTTGCAGATTTATCCTATGGTTTTGAGTGAATGTTGAAAAAACAATATACCACCACCAATATAGCAGCACAAGGCGATGGTGGTATAGGGGTAAGCATAGCTGCCTTCCAAGCAGTTGACCCGGGTTCGATTCCCGGCCATCGCAAAGGCTTTAATATGTACAAATAAAGCGGGAGGTAACATTGGTAATGCAAACACGATAAACGTATCATTGTATTGGATAGCATGCAATAATCAGACATACACATTGCTGCCAACAGTCTGGAGATCAGTCTTGGATACATAATCAAATATAGACACATATATAGAAATACAAAAAAAATGTATCTTTGCAACACGAGGCCAGCTGGTTTCACCCCCTTCCTGTAGTGGGTCTCGTCGTTGTTGCTGAAGAGACCCACCATAGTTCTGTCTTCCTCAAACTTGAGGAAGGAGTTGGAGCTGTAAGTGGGTCAGCAGGGTGAACAGCAGGGGGCTGAGCAGACCTATGTGTTATCACCAACCCGTACAGATTGCTGTCTGGCAGTGAGGAAGTCCAACAGCCAGTTGCAGAGAGATTGGCTGAGGCCAAGTTTTGTTAGTTTACAAATCAGCTGCTGGAGGATGATGGTGGTGTTGAATGCTTAGCTGAAATGTAATCATATTCTTGTTCAGGTGCCTATTCAATGAGCCTACTAAATCTCTCGATAGTTTGTGTTGAGTTTTGTTGATTCTGGTTTTTAATCTTTATTGAGTGCACTCAGCACTCACTCTCACAGTATGGGACAGAGTAAGAGTGCCATCTGCTGGAAACAGTGAGTATTGTTATTCTCCTTTTCAAATTTATTTCTTGATGTTGGTAGTTGCTAGGTCCTGGTGAAAATGGTGAATTCAGAGAGGGTACTCATTGTTGCAGTCCTTTCTTTGCAGATTTATCCTATGGTTTTGAGTGAATGTTGAAAAAACCATATACCACCACCAATTTAGCAGCACAAGGCGATGGTGGTATAGTGGTAAGCATAGCTGCCTTCCAAGCAGTTGACCCGGGTTCGATTCCCGGCCATCGCAAAATCTTTAATATGTACAAATAAAGCGGGAGGTAACATTGGTAATGCAAACACGATAAACGTATCATTGTATCGGATAGCATGCAATAATCAGACATACACATTGCTGCCAACAGTCTGGAGATCAGTCTTGGATACATAATCAAATATAGACACATATATAGAAATACAAAAAAAATGTTTCTTTGCAACACGAGGCCAGCTGGTTTCACCCCCTTCCTGTAGTGGGTGTCGTCGTTGTTGCTGATGAGACCCACCATAGTTCTGTCATCCGCAAACTTGAGGAAGTAGTTGGAGCTGTAGGTGGGTGTGCAGTCGTGGATCAACAGGGTGTAGAGCAGGGGGCTGAAAACATCCTTGGGGGGCCCCTATACTCAGTGTGATGGTGTCCTGTGTGTTGTCGCTGACCCGTACAGATTGCTGTCTGGCACTGAGGAAGTCCAGCAGCCAGTTGCAGAGAGAGGGGCTGAGGCGAAGTTTTGTTAGTTTACAAATCAGCTGCTGGAGGATGATGGTGGTGTTGAATGCTTAGCTGAAATGTGATCGTACTCTTGTTCGGGAGCATATTCAATTAGCCTACTAAATCTCTCTATAGTTTGTGTTGAGTTTTGTTGATTCTGGTTTTTAATCTTTATTGAGTACCCTCAGCACTCACTCTCACAGTATGGGACAGAATAAGAGGGCCATCTGCTGGAAACAGTGAGCATTGTTATTCTCCTTTTCAAATGTATTTCTGGATGTTGGTAGTCGCTAGGTCCTGGTGAAAATTGTGAATTTAGAGAGGGTACTCATTGTTACAGTCCTTTCTTTGCAGATTTATCCTATGGTTTTGAGTGACTGTTGGAAGGAAAATGTACCACCACCATATAGGCAGTATAAGGCGATGGTGGTATAGTGGTAAGCATAGCTGCCTTCCAAGCAGTTGACCCGGGTTCGATTCCCGGCCATCGCAAAAACTTTAATATATACAAATTAAGCGGGAGGTAACATTGGTAATGCAAACACGATAAACGTATCATTGTATCGGATAGCATGCAATAATGAGACATACACATTGCTGCTCACAGTCTGGAGATCAGTCTTGGATACATAATCAAATATAGACAAATATATATAGAGATATAAAAAAAATGTTTCTTTGCAACACGAGGCCAGCTGGTTTCACCCCCTTCCTGGAGTGGGTCTCGTCGTTGTTGCTGATGAGACCCACCATAGTTCTGTCATCCGCAAACTAGAGGAAGTAGTTGGAGCTGTAGGTGGGTGTGCAGTCGTGGATCAACAGGGTGTAGAGCAGGGGGCTGAAAACATCCTTGGGGGGCCCCTATACTCAGTGTGATGGTGTCCTGTGTGTTGTCGCTGACCCGTACAGATTGCTGTCTGGCACTGAGGAAGTCCAGCAGCCAGTTGCAGAGAGAGGGGCTTAGGCCAAGTTTTGTTCGTTTACAAATCAGCTACTGGAGGATGATGGTGGTGTTGAATGCTTAGCTGAAATGTAATCGTACTCTTGTTCGGGAGCATATTCAATTAGCCTACTAAATCTCTCTATAGTTTGTGTTGAGTTTTGTTGATTCTGGTTTTTAATCTTTATTGAGTACCCTCAGCACTCACTCTCACAGTATGGGATAGAGTAAGAGTGCCATCTGCTGGAAACAGTGAGTATTGTTATTCTCCTCTTCAAATGTATTTCTTGATGTTGGTAGTTGCTAGGTCCTGGTGAAAATGGTGAATTTAGAGAGGGTACTCATTGTTACAGTCCTTTCTTTGCAGATTTATCCTATGGTTTTCAGTGAATGTAGAAAAAAACATTTATCACCACCAATTTAGCAGCACAAGGTGATGGTGGTATAGTGGTAAGCATAGCTGCCTTCCAAGCAGTTGACCCGGGTTCGATTCCCGGCCATCGCAAAAGCTTTAATATGTACAAATAAAGCAGGGGGAACTATATCTGATAGCATAAAATAATCAGACTGACACATTGCTGCTCACAGTCTGGAGATTGGTCTTGGATACCTAATCAAACATAGATACATATATAAAAATACAAGAAAATGTTTATCTTTGCAACACGAGGCCAGCTGGTTCACCCCCTTCCTGTAGTGTGTCTTTTTGTTGTTGCTGATGAGACCCACCAAAGTTCTGTCATCTGCAAACTTGAGGAAGTAGTTGGAGCTGTAAGTGGGTCAGCAGGGTGTATAGCAGGGGGCTGAGCAGACCTATCTGTTATCGCCGACCCGTACAGATTGCTGTCTGGCAGTGAGGAAGTCCAGCAGCCAGTTGCAGAGAGAGGGGCTGAGGCCAAGTTTTGTTAGTTTACAAATCAGCTGCTGGAGGATGATGGTGGTGCTGAATGCTTAGCTGAAATGTAATCGTACTCTTGTTCGGGAGCATATTCAATTAGCCTACTAAATCTCTCTATAGTTTGTGTTGAGTTTTGTTGATTCTGGTTTTTAATCTTTATTGAGTACCCTCAGCACTCACTCTCACAGTATGGGACAGAGTAAGAGGGCCATCTGCTGGAAACAGTGAGCATTGTTATTCTCCTTTTCAAATGTATTTCTGGATGTTGGTAGTCGCTAGGTCCTGGTGAAAATTGTGAATTTAGAGAGGGTACTCATTGTTACAGTCCTTTCTTTGCAGATTTATCCTATGGTTTTCAGTGACTGTTGGAAGGAAAATGTACCACCACCAATTTAGCAGCACAAGGCGATGGTGGTATCGTGGTAAGCATAGCTGCCTTCCAAGCAGTTGACCCGGGTTCGATTCCCGGCCATCGCAAAGGCTTTAATATATACAAATAAAGCGTGAGGTAACATTGGTAATGCAAACACGATAAACGTATCATTGTATCGGATAGCTTGCAATAATGAGACATACACATTGCTGCTCACAGTCTGGAGATCAGTTTAGGATACATAATCAAATATAGACACATATATAGAAATACAAAAAAAATGTATCTTTGCAACACGAGGCCAGCTGGTTTCACCCCTTCCTGTAGTGGATCTCGTCGTTGTTGCTGATGAGACCCACCATAGTTCTGTCATCCGCAAACTTGAGGAAGTAGTTGGAGCTGTAGGTGGGTGTGCAGTCTTGGTTCAGCAGGGTGTAGAGCAGGGGGCTGAGCAGACCTATGTGTTATTGCCGACCCGTACAGATTGCTGTCTGGCACTGAGGAAGTCCAGCAGCCAGCAGAGAGAGGGGCTGAGGCCAAGTTTTGTTAGTTTACAAATCAGCTGCTGGAGGATGATGGTGGTGTTGAATGCTTAGCTGAAATGTAATCGTACTCTTGCTCAGGTGCATATTCAATTAGCCTACTAAATCTCTCTATAGTTTGTGTTGAGTTTTGTTGATTCTGGTTTTGAACCTTTATTGAGTGCACTCAACACTCACTCTCACAGTATGGGACAGAGTAAGAGTGCCATCTGCTGGAAACAGTGAGTATTGTTATTCTCCTTTTCAAATGTATTTCTTGATGTTGGTAGTCGCTAGGTCCTGGTGAAAATGGTGAATTTAGAGAGGGTACTCATTGTTACAGTCCTTTCTTTGCAGATTTATCCTCTGGTTTTGAGTGACTGTTGAAAGAAGAATGTACCACCACCATTTAGGCAGTACAAGGCGATGGTGGTATAGTGGTCAGCATAGCTGCCTTCCACGCAGAGGCAAGACGTGCTTAGGTGGCCTAGAGTGACAGCCAATAAAATCGCTGCATTACTGATGGTGTCCATGGTGCTGAACCACTGTCTTAGCCAGCTGATATTTCTTCTGTTATCAGGTTCGACACCCGGTTGGGGCAAAGTCTGTGAATCCTAATGTCCTGTTATTGTGTGTATATGTATTTATTACCTTCAAAAGAAAAACTCAGAAGGTGTTATTTATATTTAAGATATGGACCATGTAGTATAAATAATTTACTTATGAATGAGACATGTAGATATTAATCAAGAAAACATCTTTATTGTAAACAACAGAAACAAAGCAGATTATGTCGTACAAAACATATCATATATAAGTAACAAAATAAGGTAGAAGTAAATAAAGTAAATAATATTTTGTTAAATAAAGTAAATATAAGTAAATAAAGCAGTAGTAAATAGAGAATGAAATAATGTAAAGGTTTTAAAACACAAAGGATGACAATTTGGCATTAACAGACACACAGGAGGAAAACAACAGAATGATGTGATATTCCTATTCATGAAAATACCCTTGTCATTTTCCCTTTTCAGCCTCCCATCTTTTCTTTTCAGCCTCATAAAAAACAGACTACTTGAAGTTTTTCCAGGTCATCTGCTTCTCCATGCCCTGATCCCTGTATAGTGATAACACTTTAGCAGGACAGTACACATACTTCCCAGCTACTCCTGGGAATCCTGTGTGAATGTGAGGACTGTTTGGGCCCTGCTTGAGTTCCTCTCTGCAAAATCCACATTTGCGACCTTGGTGCTCGGGCTCAGTGTTCTTTCTTTTTTGCTGGACTCTTGCCTCTACCCTTTGCTTCATAGCTTCCAGTTCCCGCGGAAAGAAAGCTGTCCCGGCAAAGTCTCCAAATGGCATTTTAGGGTCTGTCAGACCTTCAGCACCATAAGTTTTAAAAACTTTGGTGGAGCAGTAAAAGTATCTGACAGTACCCTGCATGTAGAAATGGTGGATGGAAGAGCCATCATTTTCAAAGCGGGCCTTTGGCTGGCCGCAGGAAAGACACCTTTTTGTCTGTTTCTTCTTTTGTTGTTGTTGTTGTTGTTGTTGTTGTTGCTGGTTGCCCAGAATGTTTCTGATCAAATTCTCAACATGTTCTAGTGTCAGAGGTGTGGCTGGGGTCTGAACAGGAGGTGTGGCTGGGGTCTAAACAGGAAGTGTGGGGTTGAAAATTGCATCAGGCATGGTTACAACTGGCACACTGGTGATCTCACTACCCTCTGTGAGAGAGTGCCAGAGGACCTGTCTCTCTTGTAGTTTCTCCGGGCTGATGTTTATGGAGGAGCTGGTGTTCAGAAGCTTGCTGAGATGCTTCACATACTGACAGATGTGGTGTTTTGTAGTTGGGTGAAGCATACTATTTGGGTCTGTGCAGGAGTCAAGCACAAGAGCAGCATAGTCCTTGTCCACAAGCTTCAGCATGTCCTTCTGACCATGGTGTTTGTTGAGCAGGCTGTCAACAACCTGCTTCATAGGGCCTGTCCAGCGCTTGTGGTCCAACACAAACACCCTCCCACCAGTCTTCACAGGTCCAGTGCGAGCCGCAGTTGGCGAGGACAGCAGAGGCAGAGACTTCAGACATGTGATTTCTATAACAACAAAAGACAGATATTCATTAATGTCTAAGAAAACAAAGGTTCTTTATAGAAATAAATGATTGGAATCCAGTCACTGATGCTGAAGGATTATTCACTACTTTGTCTGTGCGTCTAATGTTTACCTGGCTCTGTGTGAGGCTCCGGAGTCGTTCCTGCAGTCACCTCTCGTTTCAATGAAGGAAGGTTTGCAGGAAACTGAAACAGCTTGGTTGGGGGGATGGAGGGTGGCTGAAGAAGCTCAGACTGGGCAGTGGGTTTGCTGCTTTGAGGAGGTGTATCCAGGGCCTGGGTAGAGTCTGCCTTGCTCCTGTGCTTATCCCAGTCTAGGGGAACTGGGAGGCAATCAGGCTCCACATATTCCAGGCCAAACTTCTCTCCAGTGTCTCTGTTAGGGAGATGAAAAGCAGGATACTTAACATGCCCAAACACCTGTTGAGAGACTGCATTGATCTGGCCCATCAATGCAGGATCAAAGGCGGCTGGAAGTTTGACATCTGGCTGTTTCATGTCCACAAGTCGCTGGTAATTCCAGTGGGCCACCCCTGTCATCGCCTGAGCTTGAAACAGCTCTGTGGAAACGCGTGTGCCAGTGACCCACTGAGCCTGGTGGAAGTGGTAGCCTTCCTGCTGGGATGTGCCTCTGATGGGGATCCACACAGGAACTTTGGCTCCTTCACCTGGCACGTGGTTCAGCTGCAGTGTTCCTCCATGCCTGTACATGATCCCTCCTTCCACCTCTGGATCGCTCAGGCAACCTCGCAGGATGTGTATCCGCTGAATACGCCAGCATTTCAGCATAGAGGCTTTAAAGAGAGGGCGCCCATTAGGGTCTGTTGCAAGGTGGAAGTGCTGGAAAACCCCCTCCACTCTCTTAATGAGCTCCTCGGGATTTGGTATCCTGATCCTGTAGTGCTCACGTGTGTGGGGCTTTGTTGGGTTGGCAGGCTGGATTCCACAGAAGGCATAGGCATCTTTAAGCCTCTGCAGGTCTTCCTGATCCACCACAGAAAAGGCTGAGCTGAGGAACTGAGCAAAAGAGCTGTAGAGGGGATGATGCTCGGACACACACTCACACATCAATCGCCTCAAACAATGGAACAGGTCAAGCTTGATGAGCATGTTCGCATTAAAGTTGGACCTTGATGCACATGTATTCAGCACGTTACCGGAAGTAGCCTGAGCAGCAAGGGCATCAGATGTCATCCAAGCATCCCAGTTCAGATGCTCCCCTTCACACGACTCTGACACCCTAAAAGCTGCACAGCAATCCCTGAAAAAAGAAATAAAGACAGTAGAGTAAAGCCTTAAATGTTAAAACAATCATAACAATCACTGCACAATCACATGTATGCATAGAAATATACATGTGTTATATTTATTTTTAGTAATTATTATCAATTGATACATGCAGTCATGTGTATTCATTCATGACAGTATCATTATTTGTATGAGCTAAATGAATGCAAAGAGGTGTTCTTTCATCAAATATTAAACGTATATATTAAATAATATTGATCCAAACAATACCTGTCTACCCAGTGGTACTGTGCCTTTTCCACGCTTGCAGTTCTGTAGCGCTGTTCCAGCCCCTGGTACAAGGGCTTCAAGGGCTTCTCTGTCTCCGACTGCACCATCACCCATGAGAGGATCATCCAGTTTTCATTCATCACTGCATATGATGACATGGTCCCGGATAAGAAGGTGACCTTCCTCGCAACTTGCCGAGTGTGGTCTGACCGGAAGGCCTGTCCAAAGGTGCCCTGCAGTAATTTGGTGATGGCGCCCTGCTGGTGTTCGTACTCATGCAGGAGGCAGTCTGTCAGGTAGTGTGCAGACACAGAGATCCCGTTCCAGCCATCAGAGTCCCCATACTCTCCAAAGGGAGCTGGCTTGGTTTCCTGCCGAAGGAACTGGGTAATTGTCTTCTGGTCGTACTTTCCTTCCTCACCATCCATGATGTTCTTACAGCTGAGGAGGTACGCCAGGTCAGCACGTTCATATTTCAGGTGCATCAACTCTGTGATCTGCTTTGCCATATCAGTGGGTCACTTGCCGCTGCGCCGGAGCTCGTCCAGTACCGACTTACAGATGGCTTTCTTGTAAGTCAGTACTGCTGGCAGCAGGTTGGTGAACCTCTTGGGGAGCTTTTCCAGCCAGGATGGGTTGTCGGCATACCACCTCTTCCGGCAGACTTTGCAGCAGAGCCTTGAAGAGAGCAAGTAGTGCTGTCCGGTGGTGCCGACAATCACACGAGGCCTACCAACACCAGCAGAGGCAATTTGAGGCTGAGCACAGCCGTCAATACACGGCAGAGTGTAATTGTTCCTCAGCCTTCCCATCAAATGGTCATTTTCTGGCTTCCAGATGAAAAAGGGATGGAGCTGAAAGTACTTGGCGCAGGGAAAATCATAGGCGCTGTCAATCAGCTCTGGCTGGGGAGGGCCACGCCACAATGACACCATCTTTAGAGGGTTGCGTACAGGAACGGAGCCTGGCCAGAGCCCCATGGATTGCAGCTCCATCTTCATCCAGATCCTCTGCTGCGGCGAACAGTTCCGATGACTGACATCCTGGTTGTAGGCTGAGGAGGAGGAGGAGGAGGAGGAGGAGGAGGAGGAGGAGGAGGAGGAGGAAGAAGAGGAGGAGGAGGACCGCTGGGGACCGTTGATGGCATGGGTAATGGCTGACCTAGGCAGACAATAAATAAAAATACATGGCAAATAATTACGATTGTGTGTGTGTGTGTGTGTGTGTGTGTGTGTGTGTGTGTGTGTGTGTGTGTGTGTGTGTGTGTGTGTGTGTGTGTGTGTGTGTGTGTGTGTGTGTGTGATTTTTTGAAAAATTATTTTTAGCAAGTACACATCCAAATGAGAAACATTCAAACACTTGAAGGTGCCTCAAACATGTGATGTATTATTATTGTTAGAATCACTCACTTTGTGTTGGTGCAGCTGGTGGATGCAGTGTCGGTTGACAGGCCTCTGCAGAAATCTCAGGAGACACTATAGAAAATATTAAAACATGTCATTATTATCATCCATCCATCCATCCATCTTCTCCCGCTTATCCGTGGTCGGGTCGCGGAGGTAGCAGTTCCAGCAGAGAGCCCCAAACTTTCTTTTCCCTGGCCACATCAACCAGCTCTGACTGGGGGATCCCAAGGCGCTCCCAGGCCAGAGAAGAGATATAATCCCTCCATCTGGTTCTAGGTCTACCCCTTGGTCATTATTATCAACAGTAAAATAAAGAAATAATGTTGTATGACACTTAGCATCTTCACTGTAGTCAGAAAACTGTACAAGGTACAAAGAGTCAAACATATACACACCTGGAACAGTGATGTTGGTCTCTGTTGGTGTCAGGGCGGATGGTTCCGGCATCAGAAACATCAGCTCCTTTGGAAGGGGCACAAGTCTCTTTACAGGCAGAGCAGGGGCTGCATGGAGGGATGGCCAACAGATTCATCAACATGACATATGCACAGTGAATGTGATTCAAGGTTTGAATGTATAAACAGTAATATAATGCATTACCTTCTACTAGTGAATCCTTCAGTTGACTTTGTGTGGAGAGGGTAGCAGAAGATACTCAAATAGAAAAGTGTGTCAGTTTATTCATATTATGGCAATATAGAAATAAGTAATTATGTTAGTAAGACCAAACATCACCCATCTTTACTCCACCTGCTGATCTTATAAAGTGAAACGCACTGTTTCTAATATTAATGTTTAGAGAATACATTTCATTCCTACACATGCATTACTTTTGTTTGGATTAATATTCAGCATTCAGTCATTACAACTCAGTCTGAGCAGGTGAATTAACTTGGTACACTGCAAACACATGCGTTCAAGTGTTAGTGACCACAGCAGTTTAAATGTGTACTTTTCATTCAATCCAAATAAGAACAAAAGCAGTAACTTACCTCAACATGACTGGTTTCAATTCATAGACAAACAGACCAGAACATGGTCAGACCAGAACATGGCCAACATGTGACGGAAAGTCATTTTGGGAAAATAATTCATGGTCCCAGAGTTTATCAGGAATTTTCAGAAAAATCAACCTCTTTTTCTTCTTGGAGCTTGTTGTGGGCTTGCTGATGATGATGGTGCAGACACCGCTGCAAAAAACAAATAGAAAGAGTTATGCATAAACATATATTGAGCTGTACAAAAAAAACGAGTAATAGCGAACAGGCTGAACTATACATGATTTTAAATCTTCAGGCAAAACAATCAGAGACAACATGTTCACTCACAGCTCTGCACATGTTTGGAAGGAGAGATACTCAGCATCGCTTGCTCCAGCTCTTCATCTTGATCCATCCCTATATGCAAACAGACAAGACTTAGAAAATCCTTCAAAACGTCTTTACTGTAATTAATGTGGATACAATCACGACTGACATAATGGAAGTGTATTCCCTATTTTTTAATAAACAATACTTAACCAACAGCATATTTCTGACAAAGCTAACAACAAACAAGACTCACCCATGGCCTCAGCAGGAGCAAGTGAGGGGGGGTGCAGCTTCTTCTGCAGGTACTGCTGCAGCCTATGCATCCTTGTACCTGCAGCACATTTCTTCTTCACTATGAAGGCGGCATAGCCATCATCCCTGCTTTCCCAAATGTCTCTCCAGGTGTTTTTGGCGCGATTGCCAAAGCCGACCAGCAGCTCATCCTCTGACACTGCTGCTGCAACAACTGTTTTCTTCGCCTCATAGTCCCGAAGTGACTGGATCTCCCCAAAGCTGAGGGCATAGCTCAGAAAAGACAGAAGGCTGTCCTTGCTGTGCCCCTCTGCCATGCACAATCCTGCAGCCTCCTCCTTCTGCTGGTTCGTGATCAGGTACATGGTATACCCAATGTCATTTTCAAGGAGCCAGCGGAAGGACTTGCACTTATATTTCCCAAACTGCAGGATGTATTCTCCAGCGACCTCCGTTCTATCAGAAGCATCCCCTCCTCTCATACGGATTACGGTGAGCGCATTTTGCTTGACCACTGCCTCCTTCACGGGTGCATGCTGGTCCTGTAGAGACGGGTTGTCTTTGAGAAGTCTGGCTGCATCTGTGGGATCCTGCCGCAGATATCCCAGCGGACCCTTGCGGAATGTGACAGTCATCTTCCCAGGGAAAAACGAGCAGTGTTTTTGCATTTTATCTGTCAAGAAGAAAATATATATATCAGTGAGTTAATGATGTTCACAGGTGGGGTCTAATAGAGAGCAGACATTATGGGGTTAACATCTCAGCCCTAGCTTTAACTGTCTGCACATTCACATTGTGCTATGATATATGTAGTGCTATTTTACTTTGGATCAGATATGGTTGATCTTTCTTCCTGTATGTATGGAGCTGTGTGTTTGTTGAAACAAACTATTTACACTTCAATTACCCCCCATGGGTCAAACCCTTTCAACTATCAAAGGGAACTCAGCCAAGGCTGAATTCACACCTCAACTGCCTTTGTTCCAGGATCTCAGCTGCCTCCCCCAGTCATGTGACCCAGGTAACACTTTAGTGTGAAGTGTCCTATCTAAAAAGAAAAATATGTTTGCTGTCCAGTCTGTCCCTGAGTAGTTATTTCGATGAAAATCTTAGGTCACAGGCTTTTCCAACAGTGCACCACAATAATACAGAAAAACAGACAAATATAGTGCAAGTAAATATTAAAAAGTAAATATAAAAAGAAAAGTAGTTTTTAAAAAAATGAAGTAGTGAAATAAGAGTTTATATGCAAGCTATTGGAATGATACAGCCAATGGCGTCTGGCCAACAGCACAGCTGAATATTGTAGAACCGATGAATGAAAAGTAAACTGCTTTTAACTTGTCCCCACGCTGTGTTTTGTAACAGTGATGGGTTAGTATATCTAACCCCGGTTTATTGGAAAATAATAAGGGAGTTAATAGTAAACTTACATGGTAGTTAGCGTTAATTTATATATACATTAATGTAAACGCACACACACACACGGAGGATTTCGCTACAAGTAACTTGCGGTAATTTCGCCTCACCAAGTCAACAAAAACACAATAAACTCACACAGAAATCCTACCACATGAACTTTAAGCAGCTTAAGTTGAATTAACTTTACATTAACATGTAATTCATGGAGCTTGTTGTGCATTTATGATTCGTAGAGACCATCATTTTGAATTCACATGTAAAAAAATATTGCATTTGAGAGGGTATATCAACTACAACAAATAAGAAGCCCTCCCCCGACACACAAAGATCTTTATTAACATTTTATATTGTTACCTAAAAACAATTAGAAATTATATAAATTATCCCAAATATCCCTCCTCTTCAGAAAACAAAAAATTCAATTAAAACCTTTTACAACCCAAGTCTACTGTTACTAGACTACAAAGCATTAGTCAAAGGCTCCTGCAGCAGAAACCTATCTGTTAGTGCTATAGCCAAATTTAAGGAAGAGATTCCACTAATACTTAACTCGATAGCATGTCTGCATGTAAGGGAGGAAACGTATACAAAATGTACACCACCCCAAATTGATCATGTTATTGATAGTGCTACAGATGCGCTGCGAATAAAATTAGACTCTGTTGCTCCTTTGAAAAAGAAGAAAATAAAACAACATAGATTAGCTCCATGGCATAATGCCGAAACCCGCAAAATAAAGCAAAAGTCGAGACAACTTGAAAGGATATGGCGTTCCACTAAACTTGAAGAATCTCGTTTAATTTGGCATATTACTCTCAATGAATATAAGAAAGCACTGCGTAAAGCGAGAGCATCTTACTACTCTTCATTAATAGATGAGAATAAGAATAATGCAAGATTTCTTTTCAGCACTGTAGCCAGGCTGACAGAGAGCCACAGCTCGACTGAGCCTTCTATTCCCATAGCACTCAGTAGTAATGATTTTATGTGCTTTTTTAACGATAAAATTGTTACTCTTAGAAACAAAATCAATGACCTCTTGCCTTTGACCAGTATAGTATTATCAACAGCTCCCGGAAACGTAAGTTCTAATATTACACTAGATAGTAAACTAGAATGCTTTTCAGCCATAAACCTTGAACAATTATATTCAATGATTCTCTCTTCTAAACCATCAACGTGTATCTTAGACCCGATTCCAACTAAGCTGTTAAAAGAAGTTTTTCCATTAATTAGCACTTCTTTATTAAATATTATGAATATGTCTTTATTATCAGGCTATGTTCCACAATCGTTCAAAGTAGCAGTGATAAAACCGCTTCTTAAAAAGCACAACCTTGATCCAGAGGTTTTAGCCAACTATAGACCTATTTCTAATCTTCCGTTCCTTTCAAAGATTCTTGAGAAAGCAGTTGCAAAACAGCTGTGTGATTACTTAAAAAACTATGATTTATTTGAAGATTTTCAATCTGGCTTTAGAACACAACATAGCACAGAGACAGCTCTGGTTAAAGTCACAAATGACATTCTAATAGCCTCAGACAAGGGACTTGTCTCTATTCTTGTCTTGCTCGATCTTAGTGCTGCATTTGATACTATCGACCATGATATCCTATTGCAAAGACAAAAGCACTTAGTTGGCATACAGGGAACTGCTTTAGGCTGGTTTAGGTCCTATCTATCTGAACGCTCTCAGTTTGTACGTGTCAACGATGAATCTTCCATGCAAACCAAAGTTAGACATGGAGTGCCACAGGGCTCAGTGCTTGGACCTATTTTGTTCACACTATATATGCTTCCGTTAGGCAATATTATAAGGAATCATTCTGTAAACTTTCATTGTTATGCAGATGATACTCAACTATATTTATCAATCAAGCCTGATGAAATTAATCATCTAAATAAAATTCAAGACTGCCTCAAGGACTTAAAAACGTGGATGACCTTAAATCTTTTGATGTTAAACACGACCAAAACTGAAGTTATTGTACTTGGCCCGAAGAATCTACGAAACAAATTATCTAAAGATATACTAACTATGGATGCCATTAATTTGGCCTCCAGTGAGACTGTAAGGAATCTTGGTGTTATATTTGATCAGGATTTATCCTTTAACACCCACATAAAATCAATTTCAAGGACCGCCTACTTCCATCTACGTAACATTGCAAAAATCAGGCATATCTTGCCTCAAAACGATGCAGAGAAACTAGTCCATGCATTTGTTACTTCAAGGCTGGATTATTGTAACTCCTTATTATCAGGGTGTACCAAGAAGTCAGTCAAGTCTCTTCAGCTGATTCAAAATGCTGCAGCTCGTGTACTAACCAGAGTTAGGAAAAGGGACCACATTACTCCTGTTCTGGCTGCCTTACACTGGCTCCCTATAGAACACAGGATAGAATTTAAAATTATTCTTCTCGCCTACAAAGCCCTTAATGGGCAGGTGCCATCTTACCTTAAAGAACTCATTATACCCTACTGTCCTACTAGGGCATTGCGTTCTAAGAATGCAGGGTTGTTGGTTTTAGAGAACCAAAAACAGCTGTGTGATTACTTAAAAAACTATGATTTATTTGAAGATTTTCAATCTGGCTTTAGAACACAACATAGCACAGAGACAGCTCTGGTTAAAGTCACAAATGACATTCTAATAGCCTCAGACAAGGGACTTGTCTCTATTCTTGTCTTGCTCGATCTTAGTGCTGCATTTGATACTATCGACCATGATATCCTATTGCAAAGACAAAAGCACTTAGTTGGCATACAGGGAACTGCTTTAGGCTGGTTTAGGTCCTATCTATCTGAACGCTCTCAGTTTGTACGTGTCAACGATGAATCTTCCATGCAAACCAAAGTTAGACATGGAGTGCCACAGGGCTCAGTGCTTGGACCTATTTTGTTCACACTATATATGCTTCCGTTAGGCAATATTATAAGGAATCATTCTGTAAACTTTCATTGTTATGCAGATGATACTCAACTATATTTATCAATCAAGCCTGATGAAATTAATCATCTAAATAAAATTCAAGACTGCCTCAAGGACTTAAAAACGTGGATGACCTTAAATCTTTTGATGTTAAACACGACCAAAACTGAAGTTATTGTACTTGGCCCGAAGAATCTACGAAACAAATTATCTAAAGATATACTAACTATGGATGCCATTAATTTGGCCTCCAGTGAGACTGTAAGGAATCTTGGTGTTATATTTGATCAGGATTTATCCTTTAACACCCACATAAAATCAATTTCAAGGACCGCCTACTTCCATCTACGTAACATTGCAAAAATCAGGCATATCTTGCCTCAAAACGATGCAGAGAAACTAGTCCATGCATTTGTTACTTCAAGGCTGGATTATTGTAACTCCTTATTATCAGGGTGTACCAAGAAGTCAGTCAAGTCGCTTCAGCTGATTCAAAATGCTGCAGCTCGTGTACTAACCAGAGTTAGGAAAAGGGACCACATTACTCCTGTTCTGGCTGCCTTACACTGGCTCCCTATAAAACACAGGATAGAATTTAAAATTATTCTTCTCGCCTACAAAGCCCTTAATGGGCAGGTGCCATCTAACCTTAAAGAACTCATTATACCCTACTGTCCTACTAGGGCATTGCGTTCTAAGAATGCAGGGTTGTTGGTCGTTCCTAGAGTCTCTAAAAGTACAATGGGAGCCAGAGCCTTTTCTTATCAAGCTCCACTTTTGTGGAATCAGCTTCCAGTTTGTGTTCGGGCGGCAGACACCCTATCCGTTTTTAAGAGTGCGCTTAAGACCTTCCTTTTTGATAAAGCTTATAGTTAGGGCTGATTAGATTCAGCCCCTAGTTTTGCTGATATAGGCTTAGTTTGTCGGGAGACATCTTACTTCTTCCTTCTCTCTGTCTAGACCTGTGGACTCTAATGTTCCGATTAACCCAGCTTCCCCAAATGTCTTTCTTTTTGGTGTCTATGTACGCGGGGATCCTGAGTCCTGGATGATCCTGCGGTCCTGTGTCATGGATTGCGAGTCCTGGATCTTGAGTCGTGGCTGTGGTCCTGAATCATAAGTCCTGGATGGATATCCTCGTGGATTCATCTTCCTATTATACACACATGCATTTCCAAACATTTGGACTACCTATGTTGCAAATGTATTATCTTTTCAATGTACACACGGCATCTATTGCACGTCTGTCCGTCCTGGGAGAGGGATCCCTCCTCTGTTGCTCTCCCTGAGGTTTCTCCCATTTTTCCCTTTAAACTGTGAGTTTTCTCTGGAAGTTTTTCCTTGTACGATGTGAGGGTTTAAGGACAGAGGGTCTCGTATTGTCATACTGATATTCTGTACAAACTGTGAAGTCCACTGAGACAAATGTAACATTTGTGATATTGGGCTATATAAATAAACATTGATTGATTGATTGATTGATTGATTGATTGAACCCCCTTCCCAAAACACATATTTTGTAGAAGAAAAAAAAACAGGGTTATTCTGCTTTACAGCACTTTCAATGTTTTTCCTGTGCACTATAAGTTATTTTTGCCCATTTTATTTTAATATTTTGCAAGGAATAAGCAAATGGGCATGTTGTGTTTTACAGCAGTGTGTTGTATAAACAACCTCTTAAATGTTGGAATCGACCAATCAGAATCAAGTATTACAGGAGGGAGTTGTTCATTTAATTTTAATTTTTTTATTGAATTTTTTGTTTTCTGAAGAGGAAGGATGTTTTCAAAACATGTTTAATCGAGTTTTTACCTCGTGTCAGATTGTATATGTGTGTCTAGATATATATATACTGTATATATATATATATATATATATGTCTAGAGAGTGTTGGCCCTAATCATGCAACATTTCATACCGTCCTGTCGGGGATCAATGACAGAAATAATGACATTATAAAGCACTTAAATTATACGTAATAAAAGCTATTAGGTACTGCAGTTTACCCGTTAAAGCTTTTAGTTTGCGTTCAACTTCCAATCAATCCAAAGCACTGAACAACTAAGTTTCCTGATGTGCCAACATTAAAGACAATTCTCTATTAGATGCTATACATATTCAACTCCACTGTAATATAATGTATGTATTTTAAAAGAGAAACTTCATTATTTGTCAACACCAAATGTATAATTGGTTCATTATTGAGTGAGAGTTACTGTCCAAATGTTTATATCAGGGTGTCTTTGTTCTAAAGGGCCCCTACTATGCTTTTTGTTGCTTACATAATACTGGACACATTTCAAAAACTGGCTGGTGGGGGTGGGGCAGTCCATGTAAACATTTATAAATAAAGCACATACTTTTAAAAGACTTAAAATAGTCAACACTCAAGAAATTGTGTTTTTCAAGGATGGTACAGTGGTGGTATGAATGTGGCTTTCTGTTAAACACCTTGATAGCTCTCTTGTACAGCTGCTCTATGGGTCTTAGGTTTGTGGCAAAGGCAAACGACCAGTTTGTCAAACAGTATTCAATGTGGGATAGAATCATACAGTGGAGGTATGACTTTGCAGCATTGAGAGTTAAAGGTGGGGTAGGTAATTTTGGAGAAACCAGCTAGAGTGCGCTAGAATTTTGAAAATACACGGCCGGAAGAAATCTGCCACTTCTTTACAGAGCCCCTCCTCCAACACACACGAACGCACACGAACGCACACATGACCAATGCGGGAACGATATAATTTCTGCACGGATGGAAAGCTGACAGGCAGGTATGCCATCCAGTTATTTTAGCCGGGGCAGCTAAAATGATTGGTCGTGCTTTTTACAGTATTACGGCTTCCACAGATGAAACACAAGGGGGAGAGCGGCCGGTGTAACGTATTAATAAACATGGATCCCAATGCTAGTTTCGACACAGAAGACACAGAAGAAGTTGAACATGAATATTCGAATGCATATGACGGACCACAACCTTATAATTATGAGCCTGCTAGGCGTCCAAGAGACCAGGAGCAGCCAAGGATTAGAAGAAATAACGGCCATCGGAGAGAAATTGAGCTGTGGTGTGAGGAGAACCAGTGGAGAACTGGGCAGCTATCTTGGTGAGTGACCGGCGTTAGCTACAGAATGTTAGCTAACGTCACATCACAACATTGTGAAGTTAGCTATCATATATCAGGCTATAACTAAAGTAGCATTGATAATATAGTAACGTTACTGGCAGGACTGTTGATACTGATCCCTAACATAAACTAATGCGCAAGTATCAGCCGTATCTCGCGTTACCTAATGCAACTCCACACTACGGTGCTGTGTACCGGAGGAGAGACGCGAGATACGGCTGATACTTGACGATCTGGCGGAGAAAGGTTGTGGAGCCTCCGTTGATATGTCATTGTAAATGGCTTGATGGAAAGCAGGTGTGTAGTCGGGGAGGGTGCACAGCTGATTGCAGCAGGTGAGTGGAGGTTGAGCCCGGAGCCAGGAGTGACAGCCACCACGCACACACAAACAACACAGACAGTGGGAAACAAACAAACACAAAGGAGACGGCTGGAGCAGTACAGCCACCACAGCGTTACCTAATGCAACTCCACACTATGTCTTACGGTGCCGTGTACTGGAGGGGAGAGAGAGAGAGCAGCGAAGGGGGGAAGGGAGAGAGAAGTAATACGGTTTCCTGATAAAGCTGTGGAGAGTATGTGCTGCAGGGAGGTGGATGCACAACGCACCCAGGAACGAACGCTAGCTCCGGTCCTTTTTACTGTGGACTCGATGTCCTGACAGGCTGGTATTTGTGCAACCTGCACAAACACAATGCTGCACCATGATTACAAATGGTGAAATACAATGTAAAACTACCGAAAAATACCAGCTCCTTAAAACACAACCGCTCTACTCAACGCAACTCTACTATACCCGCGGTCAGAGAGCGGAGATGTGTCCCCTGTGTGATGTAATATGAGGCGTTTGACGTATGACCTTAAAAAAAAGCCGTTTTTAAGAGCAGAGCAAAAAAGGTGTTTTTAAGAGCAGAGCTCAAAATTGCTCCTTTCCCTCTGAATTCCTGCCCTTGTGTATAGTTAGTTACGTGTCTGAGTCTCTGCGTAAGGATAGCATCTCTTTGTATACATTGTGGACAATTTATATGGTGTGATGGTTAGCACTCTGGAACCTTTCTTTGAGTACCCTGAAAAAAGCCAGCTTCTACATCTCAGGAGGATCTTGTAGCAGGATAGTGGTTGCAATATGGAAGATGAAGACTGATTTGAGAATAAGTCTATCAAGTCAAGGGAATAATCTGAGTGGCGTTAGGACAACAACCTGCTCCTTAACACCTCTAAAACCAAGGAGTTGACGATTGACTGCAGGAGAACAAAGATGGAAGTCCACCATATGTATGGAGAAGTGGAAGGCGTGGAGAACTTCAAGTTTCTTGAAGTCAATATGTCAAAACATCTTACAAGGACCTCCAACACATCACACCGGGTTAAAAAGGCCCAGCAAAGACTCTACTTCCTCGAGAAAGTAAAACAAGCCAGGCTCCCACAGAAACTTTGAAGAAACAAGGAGATGAGTGGTAACTTGCTCACTCTGCCCTTTACCTCCTCACGAAAATATTTAAGTTTCCCCTCAGAAGATTAATGACTACTTGGGGAATTAAAGGTTTTAAAATGTCCAACTTTTATATTAAATAAATCATGATTTATATCCCTTTATTCCCTGACTTGAAGGAGCATTACTTTCTGCTGCTTGGTAAATATTTAAGTCCACTTTTAAAGTGCTACATGCTGCATTTTAAGACAATTATTCATGTACACAATTACACTTTGTGCCATTCATATTTTAAAACAGAATAATAACTAAATGATGACAGGTGTTTATTTGCAAAAATCTTGAATTTCAACCTTGGAGATTTGTTAAGCTGGTAAAAATATAAACACCTTAGCACATAGAAGTGCATATGGACATCAGACTAACCTGCAATAAAGGCTGCATTCGGAAGGATTACAAGGTTTTCTAATGAACATTTCTCAAAACAGTGCATGTTTAGTCTTCTCCCTTTTACTGACACGGCCAATGTATGCTAATCCTATGGAGTATGAGAGTTTTTTTATCGACTTTTCTAGTCCAGATGAGCTTTTATTGGACTGTTGAGGGAAGATTTATGCATGATAAGAGCCAAGCATTGCAATACAAACATTGGATTGACACGCTGTTATTTAAGAAATGTATACATGTTTTATTATATTGCTACCAAGATAACACTTCAGATATCAAGCTCTCCAAGGCACTCAAAATAGACAAGATCAATCTTTTATATGCAGTATTGAATGTCTCCTCACTCATCGTCACGTTGAACTTTTCCTCGTCGCTCATTGTGCCGTTGAACTTGTACTCGTCGCTCATCGTGCCGTTGAACTTGTACTCGTCGCTCATCGTGCCGTTGAACTTGTACTCGTCGCTCATCGTGCCGTAGTACTTATCCTTGTCGCTCATCGTGCCGTTGAACTTATCCTCGTCGCTCATCGTGCCGTAGTACTTATCCTTGTCGCTCATCGTACTGTTGAACTTATCCTCGTCGCTCATCGTACCGTTGAACTTATCCTCGTCGCTCATCGTGCCGTAGTACTTATCCTCGTCGCTCATCGTGCCGTTGGACTTATCCTTGTCGCTCATCGTGTCGTAGTACTTATCCTTGTCGCTCATCGTGCCGTTGGACTTATCCTTGTCGCTCATCGTGCCGTAGTACTTATCCTTGTCGCTCATCGTGCCGTAGTACTTATCCTTGTCGCTCATCGTGCCGTTGAACTTATCCTTGTCGCTCATCGTGCCGTTGAACTTATCCTTGTCGCTCATCGTGCCGTTGGACTTATCCTTGTCGCTCATCGTGCCGTTGGATTTATCCTTGTCGCTCATCGTGCCGTAGTACTTATCCTCGTCGCTCATCGTTCCGTTCCACAACTGCTCGTCTACTTCATGGAGTACTGAAAAAACATTTGATGGACGTCAAAACAATAAATTATGTTCTCTAGACTTAAATCACAGCATGAATTATTCTGTAATAGTTCCTCAAGGGCTTGGTTACTTAATACATCCTGTTTTTGTAAAAAAACACCAACGTTGGCAGCAAATTCAGCAACCAAACATTGATGCATGAACTTATAAAAAAGACATGCAAGTGGTTTGTTTTAGCTCATATACACAAATTATTAACTTGCCATTGCTGCGTTTCAAATTAAATCATACATTTCCCAGATTTCAGATCTTTTACACCACTTTTATGCGACACATACTGTTGTCTTTTTAGACTTTAGAGCGCACCTTTGCCAGCGTCTTGCTCCAACATGGACTCCATCGACTGGAAAAGTGCAAAGGCTTTCTTTAAGGAGATCTCATTGGGAGACAGATCTGTAGGACACATTATAATTAAAGGTTAGTGTCAGACAGAGAAAAGAAACACTGCTTACAATCAAATGTTTTCAACTCTCAGTCTCCTCTGCAGCTTATATTCACCAACTGGAAAACCAGAGACTGTGGACAGGAAACATGCTGTTAAATCAAACATTATTCCTTCATCTTCCACACAATTATCAAACAGGTAAATACCTCTGGCCAGACAAACAGTCAGCACACAGAAGAGCATCCAAACAGCTGCCATCTCTGCAGTTTTCCAAGAGAGTGTTGCCTGAGCACCAGACAGCTTTAAAGGAGGCAAACCTCTAGCAGCTGCTGCTGATCAGCACTGATTGTCTCTCTGCACAGAGGAAAACACCATTTATCTGAGATTAAACTCTGAGAATGAGGAGTTTTTTCATGGAGCTTGTTGTGCATTTATGATTCGTAGAGACCATCATTTTAAATTCACATGTAAAAGAATATTGCATTTAAGAGGGTATATCAACTACAACAAATAACAAGCCCTCCCCCGACACACAAAGATCTTTATTAACATTTTATATTGTTACCTAAAAACAATTAGAAATTATATAAATTATCCCAAATATCCCTCCTCTTCAGAAAACTAAAAATTCAATTAAAACCTTTTACAACCCCCTTCCCAAAACACATATTTTGTAGAAGAAGAAAAACAGGGTTATTCTGCTTTACAGCACTTTCAATGTTTTTCCTGTGCCCTATAAGTTATTTTTGCCCATTTTATTTTAATATTTTGCAAGGAATAAGCAAATGGGCATGTTGTGTTTTACAGCAATGTGTTGTATAAACAACCTCTTAAATGTTGGAATCGACCAATCAGAATCAAGTATTACAGGAGGGAGTTGTTCATTTAATTTTAATTTTTTTATTGAATTTTTTGTTTTCTGAAGAGGAAGGATGTTTTCAAAACATGTTTAATCGAGTTTTTACCTCGTGTCAGATTGTATATGTGTGTCTAGATATATATACTGTATATAGAGAGTTTTGGCCCTAATCATGCAACATTTCATACCGTCCTGTCGGGGATCAATGACAGAAATAATGACATTATAAAGCACTTAAATTATACGTAATAAAAGCTATTAGGTACTGCAGTTTACCCGTTAAAGCTTTTAGTTTGCGTTCAACTTCCAATCAATCCAAAGCACTGAACAACTAAGTTTCCTGATGTGCCAACATTAAAGACAATTCTCTTTTAGATGCTATACATATTCAACTCCACTGTAATATAATGTATGTATTTTAAAAGAGAAACTTCATTATTTGTCAACCCCAAATTTATAATTGGTTCATTATTAATAATAATAATAATAATAATAATAATAAATGGGATTTATATAGCGCTTTTCTAGACCCAAAGACGCTTTACATTATGAGTCAGATCGACAAACAAAACAAGAACAAAAACAAAAAACAAAACAAAAACAGAAAAGCAGTCAGGAGGATGTTGGTTCAGAGGGGGGAGGGGCGGGTTTAAGGATAAGCAGAGTTGAAGAGGTGGGTTTTGAGACGGGACTGGAACAGGGTGAGGGAATCAGACTCACGGAGGTCTTGGGGGAGGGAGTTCCAGAGCTTCGGGGCTGCCACAGAGAAGGCTCTGTCCCCGAAGCTCCGGAGTTTGGCCTTGGGGATTGAGAGCAAACCGGCTGAGGTGGATCTGAGGGACTGGGGTGGTTGGTAGAGGATGAGGAGGTCAGTGAGGTGGTAGGGGGGGGGCCAGATGGTGGAGGGCTTTATAGGTGAGGACCAGGAGTTTGTAGTGAATGCGGTGTGAGACGGGAAGCCAGTGGAGTTCTTTGAGGACCGGGGTGATGTGATGCCATGATTTGGTGTGGGTGAGGAGTCTGGCGGCTGCGTTCTGGACACAGTTGAGGGATGTTGTGCTGATGCCGAAGAGGAGTGAGTTGCAATAGTCAAGGCGGGAGGAGATGAAGGCGTGAATGAGTCGCTCAGCTGCGGGGCGGGTGAGAGAGGGACGGAGTTTGGCGATATTGCGGAGGTGGAAAAATTAGGTTTTTACAACTTGGCGGATGTGGGGGTCGAGGGAGAGGGTGGGGTCGAATATCACGCCAAGGTTGCGTGCCTGGGTGGAGGGGGAAACAGGGGTGCCATCGAGGGTGAGTGTCAGGTTGGGGGTTTTGCTGAGGGTGGATTTGGAGCCGATGAGGAGGAGTTCAGTTTTATTGCTGTTGAGTTTGAGGAAGTTGTGTTGCATCCAGGATTTTATTGCAGTCAGACAGGATTCGATGTGTGTGAGAGGGGGGTTTTGGGGGGAATTTGGTGCTGAGGTAGATCTGTGTGTCGTCAGCATAGCAGTGAAAGTCCAGGTTGTGATGGCGGAGAATCTGACCAAGGGGGAGGATGTAGATGATGAAGAGGAGGGGGCCGAGTACTGAACCTTGGGGAACACCTTGGGTGACTGAAGCTGTGGTAGAGGAGTGATTGTTGAGAGAGATGAAGTGGGATCTGTCGGAGAGGTAGGACTGTAGCCACCTGAGTGCAGTACCTTCGATACCGATATCCCGGAGTCGGGTAAGCAGGATGGTGTGGCTCACGGTATCGAAGGCTGCACTCAGGTCAAGGAGGATGAGGATGTTGAGGGAACCGGTGTCAGCAGAGGTGAGGAGGGAATTGAGGACTTTGATGAGTGCTGTTTCTGTGCTGTGGTGGGGACGAAAACCAGACTGAAGGGGTTCAAAAAGGTCGTTTTTTTGGAGATGGCGGTGGAGTTGTTTGGAGATGATGCGTTCTATTGTTTTAGAGAGAAAGGGGAGGTTGGAGATGGGGCGGTAATTACTGAGGGAGGAGGGATCCAGACCGGGTTTCTTGAGGATGGGAGTGACAGCAGCAGTTTTGAAGGCAGAGGGAACGGTTCCTTGGGACAGGGAGGAGTTGAAAAGGTTGACAATGTAGGGGCAAAGGACGGGGAGGCAGGACTTCAGAAGAGGGGTGGGTAGAGGGTCAAGCGAGCAGGTTGTGGGTTTGGAGGAGCTGATCAGTTGGAGTATTTCAGGGGGGGTAACCAGAGTGAACTGGGAGAGAATGCCGTGGGGAGGAGGGCTCGGGAGGTCAAGGGAAATGGAGGGAGGAATTGTGGCGGTGGATGTTGGGGGAGATGTTTGTGTGTCAGATGCAGCGGATAGGGAGTGATTAATGGCAGTGATTTTTTCAGAGAAAAACTGGAGGAATGAACTGCATGTGGAAGTGGAGGAAGAGAGGGTGTCAGCACGGGGTTTGAGGAGCTTGTTGACGGTGGAGAAGAGGGTCCTGGGGTTACGGGAGGGGTCGATGAAGATGGTGGAGAGGTAAGCAGATTTTGCGGCATTGAGGGCGTCTCTGTAGGTAGTGAGATGGAGTTTGTAGGAATCATGGTGAACTGTGAGGGATGATTTCATGGTTAGGCGTTCAAGCTGGCGGCCGGATTGCTTCAGTTTACGGAGTGCAGGGGTGAACCAGGGTGAGGAGGTTTTAAAAGTGACATTTTTCCTTTTGAGGGGGGCCAAGCTATTGAGGGAGGCGAGTAGGGTTGAATTAAGGTGGTTGAGTTGATCATCGGGTGAGCTGAGGTTCGAGTCCAGGGGGAGAGTAGAGGATAGCGGGTCGGAGAGGTGCTGGGGATCAACAGAGCGTAAATTACGGAAAGTGATGTTCCTGGATGGGGGGGGGGGGGGCGGCGGACGGGGGAGGCGGTGGTGAACTGAATGAGTTTGTGGTCAGAGAGGGGAAAGGGGCAGGGGTGGAGGTCGAGTACTGTGAGGTTGGTGGAGCAGACAAGGTCAAGGATGTGTCCTTTATCGTGGGTGGGGAAGGTGACATGTTGTGTAAATGAGAAATTGTCCAGAAGGGAGGAAAATTCAGAAGCGTGTTTGCAGGTGGTGGAGTCCATGTGGATTTTAAGGTCGGCGAGGAGTAACAGACGTGGGGAGAGGGATGAAGCAATGGTTAGGAGTTCAGTGAGATCAGAGAGGAAGGAGGGGTGTGGTTTAGGGGGGCGGTAAATGAGGATAACTGTCAGTGAGGGAGGGGTTTTGAAGGCGAGAAATTCGAAGGATGGTACTGAGGGGAGGGTGAGTTCTGTAGTCCGGATGTTCTGGTTGTAGATGACAGCCAGCCCACCACCACGGCGTGAGGGGCGGGGTTTAGTGATGTAATTCAAACCAGGGGGGGATGTTTGATTAAGCGAGAATAAGTCATTGGGTTGTTGCCAGGTTTCAGTGAGCAGAAGGAAGTCAATGGATTTGTCCAGGATGAGTTCGTGAAGGATGTGGGCTTTATTGTTGAGTGACCGTATATTTAGAAGGGCAAAATTGGTCAAGTGGGGGGTTGTAGGGGTGGTGGCAGGCTGGAGAGGTATGAGGTTGTCTAGGTTAGCAGCGCGGGGATGGGCATGAGAGGGGGGGCAGCGGAGCAGAGGAGGGGGGCTTGATGGTGGGGAGAAATGGCTTGTTATATGTGTTGGGAGGCGGAGGGGAGTGGGATCCGCTCCAGGTAATCCATGCTGCTGGGAGTGTAGGTGAGCGGGGGAGAGTGTAAGAGAAGCAGTAGGAGTTGCGTTCTGATGACGCATCAGGTGTGCAACAGTGCGTTGCGTGGAGCAGATGGATGCAATGGATTGTCCGTGCTGAAGGTAAACAAAACTGCGGCGGGTGCTTCGGTGAATGTAGCGGGGTCGACGAAGGAGTCCAAGATGTCTGATGACTGAGATGGAAGACGGAGTGGAGGAGTTGGTCAATGACAGCAGCTGTGAGATGGAGTATTTCAGCATGATGACAGGCGGAATGGCTGGGAGCAGTGTGATGGCAGCGATAGCAGCGATAGCAGCTAGCAGCAGATAGCAGCTAGCGGACTAGCTAGGTTCACAGAGGTGGAGGATTGTTGTGGAGACGAGGAAGATCCACGACATGGCAGGAGGATGTGAGCAGCGGGACGGGACAGATGCACCCCAGAGATGAAGGCAGGAGGCAGAGAGAGTCCACGGTTGTTGCGTGGGACGGAGACAGACAGGCGATGTAGCAGATAGCAATAGCCACCCGGCACATTGATGGCTACGTGAGGGCAGCCGGCTACAGCCAGCAATGGAGGCAGAAGTCCAAAATAAGTATAAAAAAAAAAAAGAAGATTTAAAAACAATGTGCATTGCATTAAAGATGTGTAAATGCAGGGCAGTGGTCCAATTCGAAAGATTGAAGAACGAATGGTAGTTGAGGGTGATAGAGGGTGACAGAGGCGGAGAAGCGGCGAACAGTCAACGCCAGCGTCCTCTCCAGCAGCGGGAAAAAAGAGTGAGAGTTACTGTCCAAATGTTTATATCAGGGTGTCTTTGCTCTAAAGGGCCCCTACTATGCTATTTGTTGCTTACATAATACTGGACACATTTCAAAAACTGGCTGGTTGGGGTGCCCCCATGTAAACATTTATAAATAAAGCACATACTTTTAAAAGACTTAAAATAGTCAACACTCAAGAAATTGTGTTTTTCAAGGATGGTACAGTGGTGGTATGAATGTGGTTTTGTGTTAAAACACCTTGATAGCTCTCTTGTACAGCTGCTCTATGGGTCTTAGGTTTGTGGCAAAGGCAAACGACCAGTTTGTCAAACAGTATTCAATGTGGGTTAGAATCATACAGTGGAGGTATGACTTTGCAGCATTGAGAGTTAAAGGTGGGGTAGGTAATTTTTGAGAAACCGGCTAGAGTGCGCTAGAATCTTTAAATACACGGCCGGAAGAAATCTGCCACTTCCTTACAGAGCCCCTCCTCCAACACACACGAACGCACACATGACCAATGAGGGCATGAGATAATTTGTGCACGGATGGAAAGCTGACAGGCAGGTATGCCATCCAGTTATTTTAGCCAGGGCAGCTAAAATGATTGGTCGTGCTTTTTACAGTATTACGGTTTCCACAGATGACATTTTTTTATGGATTTTTTGTCAAAGCACTTAAGATATTCATTGCTATCGGGATGTTAAAGAGCAACTTCCAGGTTAAAGAAACCTGTGAATAAATGTGTAGGAAAATGATGAATACACTAGATTTTCCAAAAAATAGACAGAAATATACACTACAGTGACATCTGGCGTCGTTTTTGTAAGAAATGTTCACTTCCGCATAAAAAAGCCTCGGCACGTGACCTCCCGCGTGTGACGTAACACGGGGGACACAAGGGGGAGAGCGGCCGGTGTAACGTATTAATAAACATGGATCCCAATGCTAGTTTCGACACAGAAGAAGTTGAACATGAATATTCAAATGCATATGACGGACCACAACCTTATAATTATGAGCCTGCTAGGCGTCCAAGAGACCAGGAGCAGCCAAGGATTAGAAGAAATAACGGCCATCGGAGAGAAATTGAGCTGTGGTGTGAGGAGAACCAGTGGAGAACTGGGCAGCTATCTTGGTGAGTGACCGGCGTTAGCTACAGAATGTTAGCTAACGTCACATCACAACATTGTAAAGTTAGCTATCATATATCAGGCTATAACTAAAGTAGCATTGATAATATAGTAACGTTACTGGCAGGACTGTTGATACTGATCTATAACAGAAACTAATGCGCAAGTATCAGCCGTATCTCGCGTTACCTAATGCAACTCCACACTACGGTGCTGTGTACTGGAGGAGAGACGCTAGATACGGCTGATACTTCACGATCTGGCTGAGAAAGGTTGTGGAGCTTCCGTTGATATGTCATTGTAAATGGCTTGATGGAAAGCAGGTGTGTAGTCGGGGAGGGTGCACAGCTGATTGCAGCAGGTGAGTGGAGGTTGAGCCCGGAGCCAGGAGTGACAGCCACCACGCACACACAAACAACACAGACAGGGGGAAACAAACAAACACAAAGGAGACGGCTGGAGCAGTACAGCCACCACAGCAGGGGGCTGAGCACACATCCTTGGGGGGCCCCTGTACTCAGCGTGATGGTGACCTGTGTCTTGTCGCTGACCCGTACAGATTGCTGTCTGGCACTGAGGAAGTCCAGCAACCAGTTGCAGAGAGAGGGGCTGAGGCCAAGTTTTGTTAGTTTACAAATCAGCTGCTGGAGGATGATGGTGGTGTTGAATGCTTAGCTGAAATGTAATCATATTCTTGCTCAGGTGCATATTCAATTAGCCTACTAAATCTCTCTATAGTTTGTGTTGAGTTTTGTTGATTCTGGTTTTTAATCTTTATTGAGTGCACTCAGCACTTACTCTCACAGTATGGGACAGAGTAAGAGGGCCATCTGCTGGAAACAGTGAGCATTGTTATTCTCCTTTTCAAATGTATTTCTAGATGTTGGTAGTTGCTAGGTCCTGGTGAAAATGGTGAATTTAGAGAGGGTACTCATTGTTACAGTCCTTTCTTTGCAGATTTATCCTATGGTTTTGAGTGACTGTTGAAAAAACAATATACCACCATCAATTTAGCAGCACAAGGCGATGGTGGTATAGTAGTAAGCATAGCTGCCTTCCAAGCAGTTGACCCGGGTTCGATTCCCGGCCATCGCAAAAGCTTTAATATGTACAAATAAAGCAGGAGGAACTGTATCTGATAGCATAAAATAATCAGACTGACACATTGCTGCTCACAGTCTGGAGATCGGTCTTGGATACCTAATCAAACATAGATACATATATAGAAATACAAAAAAATGTTTATCTTTGCAAAACGAGGCCAGCTGGTTCACCCCCTTCCTGTAGTGTGTCTTGTTGTTGCTGATGAGACCCACCAAAGTTCTGTCATCTGCAAACTTGAGGAAGTTGGAGCTGTAGGTGGGTGTGCAGTCGTGGGTCAGCAGGGTGTAGAGCAGGGGGCTGAGCACACATCCTTGGGGGGCCCCTGTACTCAGCGTGATGGTGTCCTGTGTGTTGTCGCTGACCCGTACAGATTGCTGTCTGGCACTGAGGAAGTCCAGCAGCCAGTTGCAGAGAGAGGGGCTGAGGCCAAGTTTTGTTAGTTTACAAATCAGCTGCTGGAGGATGATGGTGGTGTTGAATGCTTAGCTGAAATGTAATCGTATTCTTGCTCAGGTGCATATTCAATTAGCCTACTAAATCTCTCTATAGTTTGTGTTGAGTTTTGTTGATTCTGGTTTTGAATCTTTATTGAGTGCACTCAGCACTCACTCTCACAGTATGGGACAGAGTAAGAGGGCCATCTGCTGGAAACAGTGAGCATTGTTATTCTCCTTTTCAAATGTATTTCTAGATGTTGGTAGTCGCTAGGTCCTGGTGAAAATGGTGAATTTAGAGAGGGTACTCATTGTTACAGTCCTTTCTTTGCAGATTTATCCTATGGTTTTGAGTGACTGTTGAAAAAACAATATACCACCATCAATTTAGCAGCACAAGGCGATGGTGGTATAGTGGTAAGCATAGCTGCCTTTCAAGCAGTTGACCCGTGTTCGATTCCCGGCCATTGCAAAAGCTTTAATATGTACAAATAAAGCAGGAGGTAAAGTTGGTAATGCAAACACAACAAAGGAATGATTGAACGACCAGTTTGTCAAACAGTATTCAATGTGGGTTAGAATCATACAGTGGAGGTATGACTTTGCAGCATTGAGAGTTAAAGGTGGGGTAGGTCATTTTGGAGAAACCAGCTAGAGTGCGCTAGAATTTTTAAATACACGGCCGGAAGAAATCTGCCACTTCCTTACAGAGCCCCTCCTCCAACACACACGAACGCACACATGACCAATGAGGGCACGAGATAATTTGTGCACGGATGGAAAGCTGACAGGCAGGTATGCCATCCAGTTATTTTAGCCGGGGCAGCTAAAATGATTGGTCGTGCTTTTTACAGTATTACGGTTTCCACAGAATAAATTTTTTTATGGATTTTTTGTCAAAGCACTTAAGATATTCATTGCTATCGGGATGTTAAAGAGCAACTTCCAGGTTAAAGAAACCTGTGAATAAATGTGTAGGAAAATGATGAATACACTAGATTTTCCCAAAAATATACAGAAATATATACTACAGTGACATCTGGCGTCGTTTTTGTAAGAAATGTTCACTTCCGCATAAAAAAGCCTCGGCACGTGACCTCCCGCGTGTGACGTAACACGGGGGACACAAGGGGGAGAGCGGCCGGTGTAACGTATTAATAAACATGGATCCCAATACTAGTTTCGACACAGAAGACACAGAAGAAGTTGAACATGAATATTCGAATGCATATGACGGACCACAACCTTATAATTATGAGCCTGCTAGGCGTCCAAGAAACCAGGAGCAGCCAAGGATTAGAAGAAATAACGGCCATCGGAGAGAAATTGAGCTGTGGTGTGAGGAGAACCAGTGGAGAACTGGGCAGCTATCTTGGTGAGTGACCGGCGTTAGCTACAGAATGTTAGCTAACGTCACATCACAACATTGTAAAGTTAGCTATCATATATCAGGCTATAACTAAAGTAGCATTGATAATATAGTAACGTTACTGGCAGGACTGTTGATACTGATCCATAACAGAAACTAATGCGCAAGTATCAGCCGTATCTCGCGTTACCTAATGCAACTCCACACTACGGTGCTGTGTACCGGAGGAGAGACGCGAGATACGGCTGATACTTCACGATCTGGCGGAGAAAGGTTGTGGAGCCTCTGTTGATATGTCATTGTAAATGGCTTGATGGAAAGCAGGTGTGTAGTCGGGGAGGGTGCACAGCTGATTGCAGCAGGTGAGTGGAGGTTGAGCCCGGAGCCAGGAGTGACAGCCACCACGCACACACAAACAACACAGACAGGGGGAAACAAACAAACACAAAGGAGACGGCTGGAGCAGTACAGCCACCACAGCAAGGGGCTGAGCACACATCCTTGGGGGGCCCCTGTACTCAGCGTGAGGGTGACCTGTGTCTTGTCGCTGACCCGTACAGATTGCTGTCTGGCACTGAGGAAGTCCAGCAACCAGTTGCAGAGAGAGGGGCTGAGGCCAAGTTTTGTTAGTTTACAAATCAGCTGCTGGAGGATGATGGTGGTGTTGAATGCTTAGCTGAAATGTAATCGTATTCTTGCTCAGGTGCATATTCAATCAGCCTACTAAATCTCTCTATAGTTTGTGTTGAGTTTTGTTGATTCTGGTTTTGAATCTTTATTGAGTGCACTCAGCACTCACTCTCACAGTATGGGACAGAGTAAGAGGGCCATCTGCTGGAAACAGTGAGCATTGTTATTCTCCTTTTCAAATGTATTTCTAGATGTTGGTAGTTGCTAGGTCCTGGTGAAAATGGTGAATTTAGAGAGGGTACTCATTGTTACAGTCCTTTCTTTGCAGATTTATCCTATGGTTTTGAGTGACTGTTGAAAAAACAATATACCACCATCAATTTAGCAGCCCAAGGCGATGGTGGTATAGTGGTAAGCATAGCTGCCTTCCAAGCAGTTGACCCGGGTTCGATTCCCGGCCATCGCAAAAGCTTTAATATGTACAAATAAAGCAGGAGGAACTGTATCTGATAGCATAAAAATAATCAGACTGACACATTGCTGCTCACAGTCTGGAGATCGGTCTTGGATACCTAATCAAACATAGATACATATATAGAAATACAAAAAAATGTTTATCTTTGCAAAACGAGGCCAGCTGGTTCACCCCCTTCCTGTAGTGTGTCTTGTTGTTGTTGCTGATGAGACCCACCAAAGTTCTGTCATCTGCAAACTTGAGGAAGTTGGAGCTGTAGGTGGGTGTGCAGTCGTGGGTCAGCAGGGTGTAGAGCAGGGGGCTGAGCACACATCCTTGGGGGGCCCCTGTACTCAGCGTGATGGTGTCCTGTGTGTTGTCGCTGACCCGTAAAGATTGCTGTCTGGCACTGAGGAAGTCCAGCAGCCAGTTGCAGAGAGAGGGGCTGAGGCCAAGTTTTGTTAGTTTACAAATCAGCTGCTGGAGGATGATGGTGGTGTTGAATGCTTAGCTGAAATGTAATCGTATTCTTGCTCAGGTGCATATTCAATCAGCCTACTAAATCTCTCTATAGTTTGTGTTGAGTTTTGTTGATTCTGGTTTTGAATCTTTATTGAGTGCACTCAGCACTCACTCTCACAGTATGGGACAGAGTAAGAGGGCCATCTGCTGGAAACAGTGAGCATTGTTATTCTCCTTTTCAAATGTATTTCTAGATGTTGGTAGTCGCTAGGTCCTGGTGAAAATGGTGAATTTAGAGAGGGTACTCATTGTTACAGTCCTTTCTTTGCAGATTTATCCTATGGTTTTGAGTGACTGTTGAAAAAACAATATACCACCATCAATTTAGCAGCACAAGGCGATGGTGGTATAGTGGTAAGCATAGCTGCCTTTCAAGCAGTTGACCCGCGTTCGATTCCCGGCCATCGCAAAAGCTTTAATATGTACAAATAAAGCAGGAGGTAAAGTTGGTAATGCAAACACAACAAAGGAATTATTGAACGACCAGTTTGTCAAACAGTATTCAATGTGGGTTAGAATCATACAGTGGAGGTATGACTTTGCAGCATTGAGAGTTAAAGGTGGGGTAGGTCATTTTGGAGAAACCAGCTAGAGTGCGCTAGAATTTTTAAATACACGGCCGGAAGAAATCTGCCACTTCCTTACAGAGCCCCTCCTCCAACACACACGAACGCACACATGACCAATGAGGGCACGAGATAATTTGTGCACGGATGGAAAGCTGACAGGCAGGTATGCCATCCAGTTATTTTAGCCGGGGCAGCTAAAATGATTGGTCGTGCTTTTTACAGTATTACGGCTTCCACAGAATACATTTTTTTATGGATTTTTTGTCAAAGCACTTAAGATATTCATTGCTATCGGGATGTTAAAGAGCAACTTCCAGGTTAAAGAAACCTGTGAATAAATGTGTAGGAAAATGATGAATACACTAGATTTTCCCAAAAATATACAGAAATATACACTACAGTGACATCTGGCGTCGTTTTTGTAAGAAATGTTCACTTCCGCATAAAAAAGCCTCGGCACGTGACCTCCCGCGTGTGACGTAACACGGGGGACACAAGGGGGAGAGCGGCCGGTGTAACGTATTAATAAACATGGATCCCAATGCTAGTTTCGACACAGAAGACACAGAAGAAGTTGAACATGAATATTCGAATGCATATGACGGACCACAACCTTATAATTATGAGCCTGCTAGGCGTCCAAGAGACCAGGAGCAGCCAAGGATTAGAAGAAATAACGGCCATCGGAGAGAAATTGAGCTGTGGTGTGAGGAGAACCAGTGGAGAACTGGGCAGCTATCTTGGTGAGTGACCGGCGTTAGCTACAGAATGTTAGCTAACGTCACATCACAACATTGTAAAGTTAGCTATCATATATCAGGCTATAACTAAAGTATCATTGATAATATAGTAATGTTACTGGCAGGACTGTTGATACTGATCCATAAAAGAAACTAATGCGCAAGTATCAGCCGTATCTCGCGTTACCTAATGCAACTCCACACTACGGTGCTGTGTACCGGAGGAGAGACGCGAGATACGGCTGATACTTGATGATCTGGCGGAGAAAGGTTGTGGAGCCTCCGTTGATATTTCATTGTAAATGGCTTGATGGAAAGCAGGTGTGTAGTCGGGGAGGGTGCACAGCTGATTGCAGCAGGTGAGTGGAGGTTGAGCCCGGAGCCAGAAGTGAATGCCACCACGCACACACAAACACAGACAGGGGGAAACAAACAAACACAAAGGAGACGGCTGGAGCAGTACAGCCACCACAGCGTTACCTAATGCAACTCCACACTATGTCTTAAGGTGCCGTGTACCGGAGGGGAGAGAGAGAGAGCAGCGAAGGGGGGGGGAGAGAGAGAAGTAATACGGTTTCCTGATAAAGCTGTGGAGAGTATGTGCTGCAGGGAGGTGGATGCACAACGCACCCAGGAACGAACGCTAGCTCCGGTCCTTTTTACTGTGGACTCGATGTCCTGACAGGCTGGTATTTGTGCAACCTGCACAAACACAATACTGCACCATCATTACAAATGGTGAAATACAATGTAAAACTACCGAAAAATACCAGCTCACTAAAACACAACCGCTCTACTCAACGCAACTCTACTATACCTGCGGTCAGAGAGCGGAGATGTGTCCCCTGTGTGATGTAATATGACGCGTTTGACGTATGACCTTAAAAAAACCTGTTTTTAAGAGCAGAGCTCAAAATTGCTCCTTTCCCTCTGAATTCCTGCCCTTGTGTATAGTTAGTTACGTGTCTGAGTCTCTGCGTAAAGATAGCATCTCTTTGTATACATTGTGGACAATTTATATGGTGTGATGGTTAGCACTCTGGAACCTTTCTTTGAGTACCCTGAAAAAAGCCAGCTTCTACATCTCAGGAGGATCTTGTAGCAGGATAGTGGTTGCAATATGGAAGATGAAGACTGACTTGAGAATAAGTCTATCAAGTCAAGGGAATAATCTGAGTGGCGTTAGGACAACAACCTGCTCCTTAACACCTCTAAAACCAAGGAGTTGACAATTGACTGCAGGAGAACAAAGAAGGAAGTCCACCATATGTATGGAGAAGTGGAAGGCGTGGAGAACTTCAAGTTTCTTGAAGTCAATATGTCAAAACATCTTACAAGGACCTCCAACACATCACACCGGGTTAAAAAGGCCCAGCAAAGACTCTACTTCCTCGAGAAAGTAAAACAAGCCAGGCTCCCACAGAAACTTTGTGAAGAAACAAGGAGATGAGTGGTAACTTGCTCACTGCCCTTTACCTCCTCACGAAAATATTTAAGTTTCCCCTCAGAAGATTAATGACTACTTGGGGAATTAAACGTTTTAAAATGTCCAACTTTTATATTAAATAAATCATGATTTATATCCCTTTATTCCCTGACTTGAAGGAGCATTACTTTCTGCTGCTTGGTAAATATTTAAGTCAACTTTTAAAGTGCTACATGCTGCATTTTAAGACAATTATTCATGTACACAATAATTACACTTTGTGCCATTCATATTTTAAAACAGAATAATAACTAAATGATGACAGGTGTTTATTTGCAAACATTTTGAATTTCAACCTTGGAGATTTGTTAAGCTGGTAAAAATATAAACACCTTAGCACATAGAAGTGCATATGGACATCAGACTAACCTGCAATAAAGGCTGCATTTGGAAGGATTACAAGGTTTTCTAATGAACATTTCTCAAAACAGTGCACGTTTAGTCTTCTCCCTTTTACTGACACGGCCAATGTATGCTAATTCTATGGAGTATGAGAGGTTTTTTATAGACTTTTCTAGTCCAGATGAGCTTTTATTGGACTGTTTAGGGAAGATTTATGCATGATAAGAGCCAAGCATTGCAATACAAACATTTGATTGACACGCTGTTATTTAAGAAATGTATACACGTTTTATTATATTGCTACCAAGATAACACCTCAGATATCAAGCTCTCCAAGGCACTCAAAATAGACAAGATCAATCTTTTATATGCAGTATTGAATGTCTCCTCACTCATCGTCCCGTTGAACTTTTCCTTTTCGTCGTCACGTTGAACTTTTCCTCGTTGGTCATTGTGCCGTTGAACTTGTACTCGTCGCTCATCGTGCCGTAGTACTTATCCTTGTCGCTCATCGTGCCGTAGTACTTATCCTTGTCGCTCATCGTGCCGTTGAAATTATCCTTGTCGCTCATCGTGCCGTTGAACTTATCCTTGTCGCTCATCGTGCCGTTGGACTTATCCTCGTCGCTCATCGTGCCGTAGTACTTATCCTTGTCGCTCATCGTGCCGTTGGACTTATCCTTGTCGCTCATCGTGCCGTAGTACTTATGCTTGTCGCTCATCGGGCCGTTGGATTTATCCTTGTCGCTCATCGTGCCGTTGGACTTATCCTTGTCGCTCATCGTGCCGTAGTACTTATCCTTGTCGCTCATCGTGCCGTTGGACTTATCCTTGTCGCTCATCGTGCCGTAGTACTTATCCTTGTCGCTCATCGTGCCGTTGGACTTATCCTTGTCGCTCATCGTGCCGTTGGACTTATCCTTGTCGCTCATCATGCCGTAGTACTTATCCTTGTCGCTCATCGTGCCGTTGAACTTATCCTTGTCGCTCATCGTGCCGTAGTACTTATCCTTGTCGCTCATCGTGCCGTTGAACTTATCCTTGTCGCTCATCGTGCCATAGTACTTATCCTTGTCGCTCATCGTTCCGTTGAACTTTTCCTCGTCGCTCATCGTTCCGTTCCACAACTGCTCGTCTACTTCATGGAGTACTGAAAAAACATTTGATGGACGTCAAAACAATAAATTATGTTCTCTAGGCTTAAATCACAGCATGAATTATTCTGTAATAGTTCCTCAAGGGCTTGGTTACTTAATACATCCTGTTTTTGTAAAAAACAGCAACGTTGGCAGCAAATTCAGCAACCAAACATTGATGCATGAACTTATAAAAGACATGCAAGTGGTTTGTTTTAGCTCATATACACATTATTAAACTTGCCATTGCTGCATTTCAAATTAAAATCATACATTTCCCAGATTTCAGATCTTTTACACCACTTTTATGCGACACATACTGTTGTCTTTTTAGGCTTTAGAGCGCACCTTTGCCAGCGTCTTGCTCCAACATGGACTCCATCGACTGGAAAAGTGCAAAGGCTTTCTTTAAGGAGATCTCATTGGGAGACAGATCTGTAGGACACATTATAATTAAAGGTTAGTGTCAGACAGAGAAAAGAAACACTGCATACAATCAAATGTTTTCAACTCTCAGTCTCCTCTGCAGCTTATATTCACCAACTGGAAAACCAGAGACTGTGGACAGGAATCATGCTGTTAAATCAAACATTATTCCTTCATCTTCAACACAATTATCAAACAGGTAAATACCTCTGGCCAGACAAACAGTCAGCACACAGAAGAGCATCCAAACAGCTGCCATCTCTGCAGTTTTCCAAGAGAGTGTTGCCTGAGCACCAGCCAGCTTTAAAGGAGGGAAACCTCCAGCAGCTGCTGCTGATCAGCACTGATTGTCTCTCTGCACAGAGGAAAACAATAGTGATGGCAAAATGAAGCTTTGAATGAAGCGTCGAACCACTTGGACAATTGTGTCGGAAATAGGTTCATTTCTCGAAGCTTCAGTTACAGCGACCTCTCCTGACGAAGTGCAAGGCTGCAGTGGGTTTAACGCATCTTTGCCTTGAAAAATATTCGATACACACACACACACTAAGACTGAATATCATGTTCTATTTGCAATTAAAGATTGATAATAGTGTGTATTGGGTTATCGAGAAGAGACTAGAGAGTGCTTGAAATTTTTTTGGGCGGAGAGGGCCTTTTATCAGTTATTAAAGTATTAAAGTTGAAAAGCAATGATTAAAAGTTTAACTATTCCGAGCTTTGAACCAGCTGCGCGGAGGATATCGCCGCATCTTGGCCGCCGGCTCTATCCACTGGGCTATCAAGTCCTTAGACCTTCGAAATGTTTTTATATTACTCATTGTCTTTTGTTCACAACTTCTCCACATTTCGAAGTGTTTCACGAGCCAGAACGACCTATTTTTCTTCCTGGCTTGCTCTATAATGATCCAATTCAAATGCAATGCCAACAACAACTCAACAGCAACAATGAAACTACGACAACAACCCACACATTGCGCATTGTTTAGAGCGGTTATAAAGTGTTGAAGCGCTCAAATTTGAAACTGTTTCAACCTGTCACCTGTCAGAATTGAGACGAGGCAGTGCATTGAATCACCTGATTGGACGGCGATCCAGTGAGTTGATTCATTCAGGAAATGAAGCAGTTGCTGGTTCGGACGTCACATGTCACGTGATTTGAAGCAGTTGCTGCTTCGGACGTCACATGTCACGTGATTTAAAGCAAGCTTCGAAGCACTGCTTCTATGGAATAGGAAGTCCAGGGTTGAAGCTCCGTTCGAAGCTTCAGTGTCAAACTGCCATCACTAGAAAACACCATTTATCTGAGATTAAACTCTGAGAATGAGGAGTTTTTTCATGGAGCTTGTTGTGCATTTATGATTCGTAGAGACCATCATTTTAAATTCACATGTAAAAGAATATTGCATTTCAGAGGGTATATCAACTACAACAAATAACAAGCCCTCCCCCGACACACAAAGATCTTTATTAACATTTTATATTGTTACCTAAAAACAATTAGAAATTATATAAATTATCCCAAATATCCCTCCTCTTCAAAAAACTAAAAATTCAATTAAAACCTTTTACAACCCCCTTCCCAAAACACATATTTTGTAGAAGAAGAAAAACAAGGTTATTCTGCTTTACAGCACTTTCAATGTTTTACCTTTGCCCTATAAGTTATTTTTTCCCATTTTATTTTAATATTTTGCAAGGAATAAGCAAATGGGCATGTTGTGTTTTACAGCAATGTGTTGTATAAACAACCTCTTAAATGTTGGAATCGACCAATCAGAATCAAGTATTACAGGAGGGAGTTGTTCATTTAATTTTAATTATTTTATTGAATTTTTTGTTTTCTGAAGAGGAAGGATGTTTTCAAAACATGTTTAATCGAGTTTTTACCTTGTGTCAGATTGTATATGTGTGTCTAGATATATATACTGTATATATATATATATATATATATATACAGTGGGGCAAAAAAGTATTTAGTCAGCCACCAATTGTGCAAGTTCTGCCACTTAAAAAGACGAGAGAGGCCTGTAATTTTCATCCTAGGTACATTTCAACTATGAGAGACAGAATGGGGGGAAAGAATCCAGGAAGTCACATTGAAGGATTTTTTATGAATTAATTGGTAAATTCCTCAGTAAAATAAGTATTTGTTCACCAACAAACAAACAAGATTTCTGGCTCTCACAGACCTGTAACTTCTTCTTTAAGAGCCTCCTCTGTCCTCCACTTGTTAACTGTATTAATGGTACATGTTTGAACTCGTTATCAGTATAAAAGACACCTGTCCACAACCTCAAACAGTCACACTCCAAACTCCACTATGGCCAAGAGCAAAGAGCTGTCAAAGGACACCAGAAACAAAATTGTAGACCTGCACCAGGCTGGGAAGACTGAATATGCAATAGGTTAGCACTCTGGAACCTTTCTTTGAGTACCCTGAAAAAAGCCAGCTTCTACATCTCAGGAGGATCTTGTAGCAGGATAGTGGTTGCAATATGGAAGATGAAGACTGACTTGAGAATAAGTCTATCAAGTCAAGGGAATAATCTGAGTGGCGTTAGGACAACAACCTGCTCCTTAACACCTCTAAAACCAAGGAGTTGACGATTGACTGCAGGAGAACAAAGAAGGAAGTCCACCATATGTATGGAGAAGTGGAAGGCGTGGAGAACTTCAAGTTTCTTGAAGTCAATATGTCAAAACATCTTACAAGGACCTCCAACACATCACACCGGGTTAAAAAGGCCCAGCAAAGACTCTACTTCCTCGAGAAAGTAAAACAAGCCAGGCTCCCACAGAAACTTTGTGAAGAAACAAGGAGATGAGTGGTAACTTGCTCACTCTGCCCTTTACCTCCTCACGAAAATATTTAAGTTTCCCCTCAGAAGATTAATGACTACTTGGGGAATTAAATGTTTTAAAACGTCCAACTTTTATATTAAATAAATCATGATTTATATCCCTTTATTCCCTGACTTGAAGGAGCATTACTTTCTGCTGCTTGGTAAATATTTAAGTCCACTTTTAAAGTGCTACATGCTGCATTTTAAGACAATTATTCATGTAAATAATTACACTTTGTGCCATTCATATTTTAAAACAGAATAATAACTAAATGATGACAGGTGTTTATTTGCAAAAATCTTGAATTTCAACCTTGGAGATTTGATAAGGTGGTAAAAATATAAACATCTTAGCACATAGAAGTGCATATGGACATCAGACTAACCTGCAATAAAGGCTGCATTTGGAAGGATTACAAGGTTTTCTAATGAACATTTCTCAAAACAGTGCACGTTTAGTCTTCTCCCTCCCACGTTTTATTTGTCGAAAAGCAGAACGTCTCTGGAAGTCGACACAATTAGAGGTCCACAGACTCCACCTAAGGGAACTTAGAGCCTCTTTTAATGATATGCTGAGGAATGCTAGGACCCAGTACTTCACCCAAATAATATCATCAAATAAAAAAAATCCCAGAGTCTTGTTTGACACAATTAACTCTCTTGTCTCGCCTGCTGTCCCCCAAATTCCTGTGTACTGTAAAACAGACAGCAATGAATTTCTTAGATATTTTGTAAATAAAATCAGAGACATCAGGGAGAACATTTCACCACAGTCTTCTCTAAACTCTGTTGATGAAATGCCCCCACCCTGTACTTGGTCCTCTTTTAACCCGGTGACTCTCCAGGATATCACTGCTCTGCTTCTAAAAATGAAACCCTCCTCAGCTCCTACTGACATCATTCCTACTAAGCTGCTTTTAACAGTCTTCAATTTGATCGGCCCCGCTGTTGTATATTTGATGAATCTTTCACTTTCAACTGGTGTGGTTCCAACCTTTTTTAAACATGCAGTTGTTGAACCTGCACTTAAAAAGCCAAATCTGGACCCATCACACCCTAAAAACTATAGGCCAATTTCTAAGCTTCCTTTTCTGTCCAAAATCTTAGAAAAAATAGTGTCAGAGGAACTTACAGTGTTCCTTAAGGGAAAAAACGTCCTGGATAAATTTCAGTCCGGTTTCCGCAGTAATCACTCCACGGAAACTGCCCTTATTCGAGTTTCCAGTGACATCATGATGGCAGCCGACTCTGGTGAATACACTGTTTTGGTTTTATTGGACCTTTCGTCTGCTTTCGACACTATTGATCATGGCATTATGAGAAACAGACTCAAAGATTTAGGGTTAGCTGGTTTGGTTTTAAAATGGTTTGATTCTTATCTTACTGAAAGAACTTTTAATGTGTTTTCCAACGAGTTCTTCTCCGAAACAGCTGACCTGACATGTGGTGTACCACAGGGCTCGGTTTTAGGGCCGATTCTGTTTTTATTGTATATTCTTCCCCTGGGACAGCTAATTAGCCAGTTCCAAAATGTCTCCTACCATCTTTATGCGGATGATATCCAGCTGTACTGCACCTTCAAAAACTCTGAGCTACACAAACTGTCCTCCTTAACTAGCTGCTTGACGAGCATCAAACAGTGGTTAAGTGAAAACTTTCTCCAACTTAACTCGGACAAGACAGAGACTCTGATCATTGCTCCAGAAAACCGGATCCCTCTTATTAGCCACCACATGGGTAGCCTTGACTCGTCCACCCAGTCAAGTCTTCGGAATTTAGGTGTTGTTTTTGATTCAACCATGTCATTTAAACAACACACTAAAACACTGATCAGGAGCTGCTTTTTCCAGTTGAGGAACATCTCAAAGCTGAGAACCTTAGTATCAAAGGTGGAACTAGAGATGATCATTCATGCTTTTATTTCATCCCGCCTAGACTACTGCAATAGTCTCTTTACTTGCCTGAGCCAGAAGGATCTTCATCGTCTCCAGGTTGTTCAAAACTCTGCTGCAAGGCTTTTAACCCACACTAGTAAAAGAGCGCACATCACACCAGTTTTAGCAGAACTACACTGGCTCCCAGTCAGTGTCAGGATACATTTTAAAATACTAGTCCTCACTTTTAGAGCTCTAAATAATCAAGCCCCTGCCTATATTTCTGAGCTGCTGAAACTTTATAATCCTGCACGTTCTCTTAGATCCTCTGACCAATGCCTGCTGGTCATTCCGCACACGCACTTTAAAACCAGAGGGGATCGAGCCTTTCAAGCAGTGGCCCCCAGACTGTGGAACGCGCTGCCACTTTCCTTGCGCACTTTAAACTCTGTGGAGCCTTTTAAAAAGCAGCTGAAAACCTTGTTGTTTAGACAGACTTTTAGTAAAGGTGAAGGTTCTTTTTGACAGTTTGTTTTATGTTTTGATGTTGTGTTTTGATGTGTATATGTAGCTGTGTGTTCCTTGTTTTGCACCATGTATTCTCCTTTTTATCGTGATCTCACTGTGAAGCACTTTGTGAATCCTTTCTGTGAAAAGTGCTATATAAATAAACTTTACTTACTTACTTTTACTGACACGGCCAATGTATGCTAATCCTATGGAGTATGAGAGTTTTTTTATAGACTTTTCTAGTCCAGATGAGCTTTTATTGGACTGTTAAGGGAAGATTTATGCATGATAAGAGCCAAGCATTGCAATACAAACATTGGATTGACACGCTGTTATTTAAGAAATGTATACACGTTTTATTATATTGCTACCAAGATAACACCTCAGATATCAAGCTCTCCAAGGCACTCAAAATAGACAAGATCAATCTTTTATATGCAGTATTGAATGTCTCCTCACTCATCGTCCCGTTGAACTTCTCCTTTTCGTCGGCACGTTGAACTTTTCCTTGTCGCTCATCGTGCCGTTGAACTTGTACTCGTCGCTCATCGTGCCGTAGTACTTATCCTTGTCGCTCATCGTGCCGTTGAACTTATCCTTGTCGCTCATCGTGCCGTTGAACTTATCCTTGTCGCTCATCGTGCCGTTGGACTTATCCTTGTCGCTCATCGTGCCGTAGTACTTATCCTTGTCGCTCATCGTGTCGTAGTACTTATCCTTGTCGCTCATCGTGCCGTTGGACTTATCCTTGTCGCTCATCGTGCCGTTGGACTTATCCTTGTCGCTCATCGTGCCGTTGAACTTATCCTTGTCGCTCATCGTGCCGTTGAACTTATCCTTGTCGCTCATCGTGCCGTTGAACTTATCCTTGTCGCTCATCGTGCCGTTGAACTTATCCTTGTCGCTCATCGTGCCGTTGAACTTATCCTTGTCGCTCATCGTGCCGTTGAACTTATCCTTGTCGCTCATCGTGCCGTTGAACTTATCCTTGTCGCTCATCGTGCCGTAGTACTTATCCTTGTCGCTCATCGGGCCGTTGGACTTATCCTTGTCGCTCATCGTGGCGTTGAACTTATCCTTGTCGCTCATCGTGCCGTAGTACTTATCCTTGTCGCTCATCGTGCCGTAGTACTTATCCTTGTCGCTCATCGTGCCGTAGTACTTATCCTTGTCGCTCATCGTGCCGTTGAACTTATCCTTGTCGCTCATCGTGCCGTAGTACTTATCCTTGTCGCTCATCGTGCCGTTGAACTTATCCTTGTCGCTCATCGTGCCGTTGAACTTATCCTTCTCGCTCATCGTGCCGTTGAACTTATCCTTGTCGCTCATCGTGCCGTTGAACTTATCCTTGTCGCTCATCGTGCCGTTGAACTTATCCTTGTCGCTCATCGTGCCGTTGGACTTATCCTTGTCGCTCATCGTGCCGTAGTACTTATCCTTGTCGCTCATCGTGTCGTAGTACTTATCCTTGTCGCTCATCGTGCCGTTGAACTTATCCTTGTCGCTCATCGTGCCGTTGGACTTATCCTTGTCGCTCATCGTGCCGTTGGACTTATCCTTGTCGCTCATTGTGCCGTAGGACCTATCCTTGTCGCTCATCGTGCCGTTGGACCTATCCTTGTCGCTCATCATGCCGTAGTACTTATCCTTGTCGCTCATCGTGCCGTTGAACTTATCCTTGTCGCTCATCGTGCCGTTGAACCTATCCTTGTCGCTCATCGTGCCGTTGAACTTATCCTTGTCGCTCATCGTGCCGTAGTACTTATCCTTGTCGCTCATCGTGCCGTAGTACTTATCCTTGTCGCTCATCGTGCCGTAGTACTTATCCTTGTCGCTCATCGTGCCGTAGTACTTATCCTTGTCGCTCATCGTGCCGTTGGACTTATCCTTGTCGCTCATCGTGCCGTAATACTTATCCTTGTCGCTCATCGTGCCGTAGTACTTATCCTTGTCGCTCATCGTGCCGTAGTACTTATCCTTGTCGCTCATCGTGCCGTTGAACTTATCCTTGTCGCTCATCGTGCCGTTGAACTTATCCTTGTCGCTCATCGTGCCGTAGTACTTATCCTTGTCGCTCATCGTGCCGTTGAACTTATCCTTGTCGCTCATCGTGCCGTAGTACTTATCCTTGTCGCTCATCGTTCCGTTGAACTTTTCCTCGTCGCTCATCGTTCCGTTGAACTTTTCCTCGTCGCTCATCGTTCCGTTCCACAACTGCTCGTCTACTTCATGGAGTACTGAAAAAACATTTGATGGACGTCAAAACAATAAATTATGTTCTCTAGACTTAAATCACAGCATGAATTATTCTGTAATAGTTCCTCAAGGGCTTGGTTACTTAATACATCCTGTTTTTGTAAAAAATGAGCAACTTTGGCTGCAAATTCAGCAACCAAACATTGATGCATGAACTTATAAAAGACATGCAAGTGGTTTGTTTTAGCTCATATACACACATTATTAACTTGCCATTGCTGCGTTTCAAATTAAAATCATACATTTCCCAGATTTCAGATCTTTTACACCACTTTTATGCGACACATACTGTTGTCTTTTTAGCCTTTAGAGCGCACCTTTGCCAGCGTCTTGCTCCAACATGGACTCCATCGACTGGAAAAGTGCAAAGGCTTTCTTTAAGGAGATCTCATTGGGAGACAGATCTGTAGGACACATTATAATTAAAGGTTAGTGTCAGACAGAGAAAAGAAACACTGCATACAATCAAATGTTTTCAACTCTCAGTCTCCTCTGCAGCTTATATTCACCAACTGGAAAACCAGAGACTGTGGACAGGAAACATGCTGTTAAATCAAACATTATTCCTTCATCTTCAACACAATTATCAAACAGGTAAATACCTCTGGCCAGACAAACAGTCAGCACACAGAAGAGCATCCAAACAGCTGCCATCTCTGCAGTTTTCCAAGAGAGTGTTGCCTGAGCACCAGCCAGCTTTAAAGGAGGGAAACCTCTAGCAGCTGCTGCTGATCAGCACTGATTGTCTCTCTGCACAGAGGAAAACACCATTTATCTGAGATTAAACTCTGAGAATGAGGAGTTTTTTCATGGAGCTTGTTGTGCATTTATGATTCGTAGAGACCATCATTTTAAATTCACATGTAAAAGAATATTGCATTTGAGAGGGTATACAACAAATAACAAGCCCTCCCCCGACACACAAAGATCTTTATTAACATTTTATATTGTTACCTAAAAACAATTAGAAATTATATAAATTATCCCAAATATCCTTCCTCTTCAGAAAACAAAAAAATTAATTAAAACCTTTTACAACCCCCTTCCCAAAACACATATTTTGTAGAAGAAGAAAAACAGGGTTATTCTGCTTTACAGCACTTTCAATGTTTTTCCTGTGCCCTATAAGTTATTTTTGCCCATTTTATTTTAATATTTTGCAAGGAATAAGCAAATGGGCATGTTGTGTTTTACAGCAGTGTGTTGTATAAACAACCTCTTAAATGTTGGAATCGACCAATCAGAATCAAGTATTACAGGAGGGAGTTGTTCATTTAATTTTAATTTTTTTATTGAATTTTTTGTTTTCTGAAGAGGAAGGATGTTTTCAAAACACGTTTAATCGAGTTTTTACCTCGTGTCAGATTGGATATGTGTGTCTAGATATATATACTGTATATATATATATATATATTAGGCATGGGCGGTATAATTTTTTTCATACCGTCATACCTTGCTGACATCATACCGTGGTATACGGTATATGACGGTATCAGTCCCAATTGAAGGGGTAATGTCAACAAAAAAAAATTTTTTTACTCACTATATCAACAGCCCCACCCAAAATATTTTCCACCAGCCGCCACTGACGGTATGACTTGGGTCGACTTGAGTGAGGTGGCGTTCGGCAGTAAATAGATGTTTCGAACGGTATATTATATGTTCGGTGTAAAATGCAGCCCGAGCCGGCAGACGCTCGCAAAGTGCCGCGACGTGCGCGCAAGTGCAAAACAAGGGCTGCATACATGACACATTGTGCAAATGGCTCATTTTGAGATCGGATACAGGACGCGTTTGTAGATGTCCGACGTTGTTTCCATAGTGAGCTAAGTTAACAATATATCATCATACATAAACATTTTCCGGGAGTAAATACTTGACTTATTGAATAAAGTTTGCTATATTCACTAACTAGTTTGGCAATATTATTCCGTGCATGTGTTAAAAACCTTATTTCCATTTGATTCATTGGATTACTCGCGTGAATGTTTAGCACGTAAATGCTTTCGTTTTTAAAACCGTCCGACCTCGACTACAAAACCATCAACCAGTTGCATAGGATTAAAAAATGTCAACACTCACTCACCCCGTCTTAAACATTCCCAAAGAAGTGCCTCTGTCTCTCGTTGTGCTGGATGAAGTCACTGGCGACGAGTAAACCCAAAATAGTCCCAAACAGGCGCAGAGGCATTTTTCTTTTTTACTAGTTGTCCGAGTTCGGGGCCGGCAAATGCTGCCGCCATCTTGCTCAGCTCAGCTCTGTGCTGAGCTCTGAGAGCGGGAAAGACGGACTGCCCTCCCCTGCCCTCTGCTGGCGCGTGCTGTGCATTACAACCAATGTCGTCCCTGTCAAAACTCTGTGTCAGTGTAATAGAATGAAACGCATCTGTGATTTGGCGCACAGTCTGTGACGTCACGGTATTGAAAATCATACCGACGGGATTTCGAAATACCCTGGTATACCGTAATACCGTCATACCGCCCAAGCCTAATATATATATATATATGTCTAGAGAGTTTTGGCTCTAATCATGCAACATTTCATACCGTCCTGTCGGGGATCAATGACAGAAATAATGACATTATAAAGCACTTAAATTATACGTAATAAAAGCTATTAGGTACTGCAGTTTACCCGTTAAAGCTTTTAGTTTGCGTTCAACTTTCAATCAATCCAAAGCACTGAACAACTAAGTTTCCTGATGTGCCAACATTAAAGACAATTCTCTATTAGATGCTATACATATTCAACTCCACTGTAATATAATGTATTTTAAAAGAGAAACTTCATTATTTGTCAACCCCAAATGTATAATTGGTTCATTATTGAGTGAGAGTTACTGTCCAAATGTTTATATCAGGGTGTCTTTGCTCTAAAGGGCCCCTACCAGTGGTTCATTTGAGCCGGATCCTGCCGGAACAGGATCCGGCACCTCTTCATTTTGGCCACCCTGTGTTCCGGCACCTATTTGGGCAGATCCGGTACCTCTCACAAAAAATAAAAATAAAAAATGGTTAAAATGAAATAAAATATGCAGATATTAATTTACAGAAAAAATCCCAAGAATTTCATGTCGTTTATTAAGATTAAGATTTGAAAGAGTCGGAGATCTGTGTTGACGCACTGAAAAGCTGGACCAATGGACAAACGTCTTTCACTTTTGAAATTCGCCACATGAGGAGCACGTCGCAGAGAGGAAGAAACGGTGATTCAATGCAAGCATGTCAAAAAGACAGTTAAATTGACTGTCTTTCTTCAAAAAGAAGGAAGAGGTAATAGACACTTCAAAACGAGTCAGAAAAGCCTCCACAAGCAGAGACGAGGGCAGCTGCAGCGGTCATGTTGATGGTCAAGACCAGGAGGAGGTTAGCGCCGCAACAGCTAGCCAGCTAGCTAACCGACAGCTAGCCAAGCCCGGGCAGGAGGCTGGCACCGTGGCAGCAGCGGGTCAGGTTCACCGCCAGCCGGAACAGGAGCCAGCTACCGTCAGCCAGGTGGACCACCAACAGCAACGGGTGGGTACCCTGGCATCAACTAGCCCGGTACAACAGCCGGAGCAAGAGGCGAGCGGAACCGCGACATCAGCTGGCTTACAGCAGGAAGATTCAGTAGGAGAGGAGAGCGCATTGAGCGTAGAAGAGTGTGGGACGTCCAGCGACAGGTCAGGGATGGGATGCACAACTGTTTGGACAGAAGCTCAGCTAAAAGTGAAGCAGACTTACTATCCCTGGCTTTTTAGGGGAAAATCAGGTTTGGGTTGCACAACGTGTAAGGCGGTGGGGACTTTGGGGGCAGAGAAGACGTCGGGGATGAAACTTGCAAAAGACTGGGTTTTATGCACAGTAACCTCATCTGCTTCCGATATTATAAAACAGCAACGCGCACTCAGAAAAAAAGTATTTGAACATGCCCGTACCAAGGCTCACCTAGCAGCAGCAAGCATTCTTGAAAAGGCAAAAGTGGACACTTTAGGACAGTCTATAATTAATAGTCAGTCTGAACAGATGGCCACTACAGCTCGCGTATTTCGCACGGCGTACAAGGAGGCTAAACGCCACCGTCCCGCATATGGCTTCGAACAGGAGATTGATTGCCAAGAATTAAATGGACTCGATATGGGGAGAATTTTACATTCCAATGTTGCATGTGTAAACATACAGAAACATATTTCTGAAGAAATGAAAAGAAAACTGTTTGAAAAAATAGTACAGTGCACTCCCAAAATCAGTGTAATGCTGGATGAGTCAACCAGTTTAAGCAAAAAGAGCTGCTTGATAATATACCTTAGGGCTCAGTTGCCTGATATGGACAAGCCTACAAAATGTTTTACTGAACTCGTAGAGCTAGATGATCTAACTGCTCAAGGTATTGTCCACAAACTGTTGTCTGCTCTGGAGCGCCTGCATTTGACACAGGATTTTCTCTCTAAGACCCTCATTGGAGTAACTTGTGATGGTGCTTCGGTTATGTTAGGGCGTAAAAGCGGAGTGGCGAGTCGGCTCCAGGCCATGTTCCCCAACATTACTGTGTGGCACTGCTCAGCCCACAGGCTTGAGCTTGCAGTCGCAGACGTAGTGAAAGAGATGGGTGCTATAAATCACTTTAAAATATTGATGGACAAGATATATGCACTGTATAGCACATCTAATAAAAATCGAATGGAGCTGAGAGAGTCAGCTGAGAGCTTGGATGTCCAGCTATGCAAAATAGGTCGTATTTTAGACACTAGATGGGTGGCATCAAGTTTTAGAACCGTTGAAGCAGTGTGGAAGAACTACCCAGCACTTTACAAGCATTTCAAAACTGCATCAGAAGATCCCTCCCGTAACAGTGTCACAAAGCAAACATACAGTGGGCTTGCTATGCGCTTATCTTCGCATGCGTTTGTGAACAATTTAGGCATAATGTGCGATGCATTGCAAGAATTATCTGAGCTCTCAGTCGAGCTTCAAAAACGAGACATTACCATCATTTCAGCACACAAGTCAATTTGTCGGGAAATCAGGGTACTTGAGGCCATGTCGGATCGGCCAGGTCGCTACACTGAACTGAGCCAAAGGGGAATTGAGGAAAACTCTTTCCATGGCATCACGCTGAATGGAGGAAAATCAAGCGACATATCACTCGACCCCAAGCAGTTTTTTCTAACTGTGGCCAAGAACTTGGAGGACCGTATGTTATCTCATGGAGGCCGGATGCCAGATAAAACTGGATATAACAAGTTCATTGAGGAGTTGAAGGTGCTTTACGCACAATACTGGCCCGAGGACGCAGGTGCGCTGTATGGAGAGACTGAGGTCGAGTCACTGTGTCAGCGCTTCAACATCGCCAACCCGCGCGCAGTCATACGGGCCTACAGAACGTACAGAGACTCAGATGGTAAAGACACCCCCGATGAGCTGATGGAGTTACTTGTTGCTGTCAACCGCATTCCCATTGCAAGTGCTGAATGTGAGCGCGGATTTTCTCAAATGAACTTGATTTGCACTCCCAACCGTAGCTCTTTGCTCACATCCACCATGTCATCTTTACTCTTCCTAAATCTTGTTGGACCCCCCCTGGCTAAATTCAATCCAGTCCCGTACGTGAGGTCCTGGGTGGCCAAAGGACACAGAAGTGCCACAGACACACGCAGTAAAAGCAGAAAAAAAGAGATAGAGGACAATCCGGACATGCTCGTGATGTGGGGTGTTTTAAACAACTAAATATGGTGAGCAAACATACTGTCTATTAATAGGCCGCCGTGCCAATCTTTGAATAGGCTTAATAAATATTTTTTTTACACGTTAAACCTGTTGAGAAATTAATTGCTGGCTGTATACTGAAGTCCCACCTGTGGTAATGTGGGCATTTGCCTATGTTGTGCGTACTAGCCTAAAAAATTATAAATTATCGTCATAACATTTATACCATGGATACTATTTGAAATTGAGGCTTGTAAGTCCCACAGCGTTGCAAGTGGACATTTTCATGTTGTTTTCAGCAACTTTTCTGTATACGTTCCGGGACCTGTACGCGTCTCGTCATCCCTGAGCTGTCATATGTACTTTGCGTTCCGGCACCTTATGATTTACAAATTAAGCACTGGCCCCTACTATGCTTTTTGTTGCTTACATAATACTGGACACATTTCAAAAACTGGCTGGTGGGGGCGGGGCAGTCCATACTTTTAAAAGACTTAAAATAGTCAACACTCAAGAAATTGTGTTTTTCAAGGATGGTACAGTGGTGGTATGAATGTGGCTTTCTGTTAAACACCTTGATAGCTCTCTTGTACAGCTGCTCTATGGGTCTTAGGTTTGTGGCAAAGGCAAACGACCAGTTTGTCAAACAGTATTCAATGTGGGTTAGAATCATACAGTGGAGGTATGACTTTGCAGCATTGAGAGTTAAAGGTGGGGGAGGTAATTTTGGAGAAACCAGCTAGAGTGCGCTAGAATTTTTAAATACACGGCCGGAAGAAATCTGCCACTTCCTTACAGAGCCCCTCCTCCAACACACACGAACACACACATGACCAATGAGGGCACGAGATAATTTGTGCACGGATGGAAAGCTGACAGGCAGGTATGCCATCCAGCTATTTTAGCCGGGGCAGCTAAAATGATTGGTCGTGCTTTTTACAGTATTACGGCTTCCACAGATGACATTTTTTTATGGATTTTTTGTCAAAGCACTTAAGATATTCATTGCTATCGGGATGTTAAAGAGCAACTTCCAGGTTAAAGAAACCTGTGAATAAATGTGTAGGAAAATGATGAATACACTAGATTTTCCAAAAATATACAGAAATATACACTACAGTGACATCTGGCGTCGTTTTTGTAAGAAATGTTCACTTCCGCATAAAAAAGCCTCGGCACGTGACCTCCCGAGTGTGACGTAACATGGGGGACACAAGGGGGAGAGCGGCCGGTGTAACGTATTAATAAACATGGATCCCAATGCTAGTTTCGACACAGAAGACACAGAAGAAGTTGAACATGAATTTTCGAATGCATATGACGGACCACAACCTTATAATTATGAGCCTGCTAGGCGTCCAAGAGACCAGGAGCAGCCAAGGATTAGAATGAATAACGGCCATCGGAGAGAAATTGAGCTGTGGTGTGAAGAAAACCAGTGGACAACTGGGCAGCTATCTTGGTGAGTGACCGGCGTTAGCTACAGAATGTTAGCTAACGTCACATCACAACATTGTAAAGTTAGCTATCATATATCAGGCTATAACTAAAGTAGCATTGATAATATAGTAACGTTACTGGCAGGACTATTGATACTGATCCATAACAAAAACTAATGCGCAAGTATCAGCCGTATCTCGCGTTACCTAATGCAACTCCACACTACGGTGCTGTGTACCGGAGGAGAGACGCGAGATACGGCTGATACTTGACGATCTGGCGGAGAAAGGTTGTGGAGCCTTCTTCTTCTTCTTCTTCTTCTTTTCTTTAATGGCGAATCGCTTCCACTTGGAGCATATATCGCCACCTACTGTTTAGTTATTAAATGTTCATACTAAATCCTTATCCTCAGACCAGTGCTTTTGAGGAATTTGAAGATCAGCTTGTTTGCTTCATTTCTTGATTTACTTTCAAATATTGCCTTGAAATCCATGTCCTTGATGTTGAGTTGTTCCAGTGCAGTTTTCAGAATGAATCTTTGTCTGTTATAGTCCGGGCAGCTAAAAAATACATGATGTATTGTCTCTGGTTGTTGGCAACCATCACAATTGCCATTTGGATGTTTTCCAATCAGATGCAGTGATGAGTTTAGTCCAGAGTGTCCCAATTTTATCCTGCTGTTGGTGCTCTGCTCTCTTCTACTACTCCCCCAAGTGCTTCCTGTTCCTACTTCCCTTTGTATCTGATATAAATGTCTTCCTTTGGTGTTACTGTCCCATAGTTTTTGCCATTGTTGCTTGATAACCACTTTAGTAAAATATTTGACTTCTGCTCTACTGATGGGTACCATAATATCAATCTGGTTTGCTTTCAAACCACATTTTGCCAGTTGATCCACTACTTCATTCCCTCTAATGCCCACATGCGCTGGAACCCACACAAATTGAACAACAATTCCCAGATGAACTAACCTAAACATGCTTTGTAAAATTTCATGTAAAATATCCTGACGACATTCTGAAGAGAAGTTGTTTTACTCTCCAGAGCTGCACTGGAGTCAGAGCGAATGACCACTCGCATTGGCTGTATTTCCTCTACCCACTGAAGTGCTAGAGAGATAGCCATCATCTCTACTGTATATACTGCAATGTGATCACTTGTACGCTTTCCCACTTTGACTTTTAACTCAGGAACATAACATGCACAACTCGTTAGACCATTTTCTGGATTTTTGGATCCATCAGTAAATATTTTTATAAAGTGCCCATATTGTTCATGTAGAACAGTGTTCACATAAGCCTGTACATTGAATTTGTTTTTCATTGAATGTACCCGTTTCAATAGTGATAAATCTACTATAGGTTGAGGTAGCAACCATGGTGGAACAGCTGATAACAACACCGTCGGACTAATATTCCATTCCTTAACTTTGAATTCCTTACATATTTCCGAAACACAAAAACAAAAACTTTCTTTTTTTATTTTGTTACTTTCCCAACTTGTTTGTACAGTTTGTTTAGTAGGGTGAGTATCTTTATGACCCTGTAGATTTGCCCAGTAATTAACAATTAACTGCTTTCTCCTCAAAGAAATAGGTACTTCTCCGACCTCTACCTGAAGTGCCGACACTGGTGTAGATCTTACTGCCCCACAGCATATCCTTAGTGCTTGTGCCTGGACTCTATCTAATTTTTGAAGAGAACAGTATGCAGCTGACCCATACACTATTAGTCCGTATTCTATGGCTGATCTTATTAAGGCCGTGTATACGTTCCTCAAAGCAGCTTTATCAGCCCCCCACTTAGTGCCTGCCAAGCACCTCATAACATTTAAACCCTTTTACCTTTATTTACTACTTTATCAATGTGAGTACTCCATGTGACTCTCTCGTCCAACCATATTCCCAGAAATGTAAATGTCTTCACTTTCTTTAGATCTTGTCCATAAATTTTTAACCTAACCTCCTCACGTATCCTTTTCCTCGTAAAAAATAAAGTTTCAGTTTTTTCCACCGACAATCTAAACCCCCATGTCAGAGACCAGCTTTATCAGATCCTACTTGTGTATATATATAATTGATCATGATAGAAAATAAAAGAGGACTGATGACACTCCCCTGCGGGGTTCCATTTTCAACTTCATGCCTTCGAGAATATGACTTGCCAACTCGGACTCTGATGGCACGGCCAAACAAAAAATCCATAATCCAATTATATACATTACCTCCCAGACCCATAATGTCCAGTTTTATTAATAATCCTTCCTTCCACATCATATCGTAAGCTTTTTCCACATCAAAGAATACAGCTACAACACACTCCTTGTTTGCTTGGGCTTTCCTGACTTCAGACTCCAGGCACAGCAGTGGATCTAAAGTACTCCGCCCTCTTCTAAACCCACTCTGATAAGGAGTCATTAGTTCATTTTTCTCAATGTGGTATGTTAGCCTTTCTGTTATCATTCTTTCCATAACTTTACACAAGTGTGATGTCAGAGCTATAGGTCTATAACTGCCTGGACTGGTTGGATCTTTCCCAGGTTTCCTAATAGGAATAATGACTGACTCTTTCCATATTATTGGCAGCTTCCCTTTCTCCCAGATCTTATTGTACATCTCCAGCAGCTTTCCTAAGGCAAAATCACTTAATTTGGTCAACATTATATAACGTACATTATCTTTCCCAGGAGCAGTCATTTTACACTTACTTAATGCTCTTCTCAACTCTTGAATAGAGAAAGGTATATTTACAACACTATTTCTTCATATACATTAGGATGCTCATCTAACACTTCCTGCCTCCTGATCTTACCTTCTTCTGTTAAATTTTCCGAAGAATGAACTTTGACAACATTTTCAGCTAGAATTTCTGCCTTCTCCAAAGCAGCAGTGGCAACTTCCCCTCCAATCTCTAATACTGGCAGGTTACTCTGATGTCTTATTCCCCTCATCTTCTTAATCATTCCCCATACTTTATCTAATGGTGTAGTTCTCCCAATACTTGAACAGAATCCTCTCCAACACTCACTTTTTGCTCTTTTAACAATGTTCCTTACCTGAGCCTGTGCCTTTTTATATTCTAATAAATTATGTAATGAATGTGTCTTTCTTAGCTTTCCAAACAGCCTGATTTTGTTTCGGATTGCATCATTACAGTCTTTGTTCCACCACGGTACCATCTTAACACATTTACCAAGTTTCCCAGTTTTATTCCCAATAGTTTGATTAGCGCTTTTAATTATATTTGAAGTAAATTGCTCATTTATTTAATCAATACTTTCTGCCATATCAATCTGATCCAATTCGTTATCGCACAATTTAGCAAACATCTCCCAATTTGCTTTAGAAAAAGTCCATCTCATGATACCGTCTAGCTCAACCACATGATTTATATCAAACTTGATTATAATCGGAAGATGATCACTCCCAATACTGTTATTTGTCAATACTTCCCAACTGCTACCAGAAGCTAATTCACTTGTTACAAGAGTTAGGTCGATCGCAGACTCTGTTCCATCTCTAAAATTGATCCTTGTACCTTGCCCATTATTTAAACAAACTAATTCCTTTGCCTCCATTAAATCCTCCACCACCTGTCCGTTGTAATCTGTTGATCTCCCTCCCCACATTGTATTATGTGCATTAAAATCACCACACCATATTATTTCATTTCCTTGGCAAAGACTGTCTAATTCCTCTATTTTGAGTTTATTACATGGATTATAAAAATTCAGGACACAAATTTTCCTTTTATTAATCCAAACTTCTACACCCACTATTTCTGAATCATGACTGTTCTTAAATGTTAGCCTATTATAAGACATTACTTATCTGATAAAGATTGCACATCCCCCTCCCTGGCCATCATTTCTATCTTGTCTTATAGCAGTATATCCCCCAATTATGAAGTCCAAATGAGTCTTCAGCCATGTTTCTTGAATACAAATAACGTCTGTTTTTTCTTTTAACTGATATATATAGGTCTTGAATTCTTGTCCATTTGCAATAAGGCTTCTAGCATTCCATTGCAGAATGAGAAAAACCATTCATCTACTCAATCTGTGAATCATCATTATTGGTGGCTAGCATTTCATGTATCATTTCAACGGTTATATCCTTTATCCCCAAGAATTCACCTGCTGCCTCCACTATTGTTTTCAGTCTTGACCTCTTTTTTGTCTGTTGTAACGCAACATTCACCACTTTTCCAATAAAGGCCACAAACTTGTACTTATTAACAATCAATGCATCCTCTCCTATCACACACTTATGTGAACTGGTTGTGGAGCCTCCGTTGATATGTCATTGTAAATGGCTTGATGGAAAGCAGGTGTGTAGTCGGGGAGGGTGCACAGCTGATTGCAGCAGGTGAGTGGAGGTTGAGCCCGGAGTCAGGAGTGACAGCCACCACGCACACACAAACAACACAGACAGGGGGAAACAAACAAACACAAAGGAGAAGGCTGGAGCAGTACAGCCACCACAGCGTTACCTAATGCAACTCCACACTATGTCTTACGGTGCCGTCTACCGGAGGGGAGAGAGAGAGAGCAGCGAAGGGGGGGGGGGGGGGGGGGGGGGGGTCGGGGGGAGAGAAGTAATACGGTTTCCTGATAAAGCTGTGGAGAGTATGTGCTGCAGGGAGGTGGATGCACAACGCACCCAGGAACGAACGCTAGCTCCGGTCCTTTTTACTGTGGACTCGATGTCCTGACAGGCTGGTATTTGTGCAACCTGCACAAACACAATATTGCACCACGATTACAAATGGTGAAATACAATGTAAAACCACTGAAAAATACCAGCTCCTTAAAACACAACCGCTCTACTCAACGCAACTCTACTATACCCATGGTCAGAGAGCGGAGATGTGTCCCCTGTGTGATGTAATATGACGCGTTTGACGTATGACCTTTAAAAAAAGCCGTTTTTAAGAGCAGAGCAGAAAAAGCAGTTTTTAAGAGCAGAGCTCAAAATTGCTCCTTTCCCTCTGAATTCCTGCCCTTGTGTATAGTTAGTTACGTGTCTGAGTCTCTGCGTAAAGATAGCATCTCTTTGTATACAATGTGGACAATTTATATGGTGTGATGGTTAGCACTCTGGAACCTTTCTTTGAGTACCCTGAAAAAAGCCAGCTTCTACATCTCAGGAGGATCTTGTAGCAGGATAGTGGTTGCACTATGGAAGATGAAGACTGACTTGAGAATAAGTCTATCAAGTCAAGGGAATAATCTGAGTGGCGTTAGGACAACAACCTGCTCCTTAACACCTCTAAAACCAAGGAGTTGACGATTGACTGCAGGAGAACAAAGAAGGAAGTCCACCATATGTATGGAGAAGTGGAAGGCGTGGAGAACTTCAAGTTTCTTGAAGTCAATATGTCAAAACATCTTACAAGGACCTCCAACACATCACACCGGGTTAAAAAGGCCCAGCAAAGACTCTACTTCCTCGAGAAAGTAAAACAAGCCAGGCTCCCACAGAAACTTTGTGAAGAAACAAGGAGATGAGTGGTAACTTGCTCACTCTGCCCTTTACCTCCTCACGAAAATATTTAAGTTTCCCCTCAGAAGATTAATGACTACTTGGGGAATTAAATGTTTTAAAATGTCCAACTTTTATATTAAATAAATCATGATTTATATCCCTTTATTCCCTGACTTGAAGGAGCATTACTTTCTGCTGCTTGGTAAATATTTAAGTCCACTTTTAAATTGCTACATGCTGCATTTTAAGACAATTATTCATGTGCACAATAATTACACTGTGCCATTCATATTTTAAAACAGAATAATAACTAAATGATGACGGGTGTTTATTTGCAAAAATCTTGAATTTCAACCTTGGAGATTTGTTAAGCTGGTAAAAATATAAACACCTTAGCACATAGAAGTGCATATGGACATCAGACTAACCTGCAATAAAGGCTGCATTTGGAAGGATTACAAGGTTTTCTAATGAACATTTCTCAAAACAGTGCACGTTTAGTCTTCTCCCTTTTACTGACACGGCCGGGCAATGTATGCTAATCCTATGGAGTATGAGAGTTTTTTTTATAGACTTTTCTAGTCCAGATGAGCTTTTATTGGACTGTTAAGGGAAGATTTATGCACGATAAGAGCCAAGCATTGCAATACAAACATTGGATTGACACGCTGTTATTTAAGAAATGTAAACACGTTTTATTATATTGCTACCAAGATAACACCTCAGATATCAAGCTCTCCAAGGCACTCAAAATAGACAAGATCAATCTTTTATATGCAGTATTGAATGTCTCCTCACTCATCGTCACGTTGAACTTTTCCTTTTCTTCGTCACGTTGAACTTTTCCTTTTCTTCGTCACGTTGAACTTTTCCTCGTCGCTCATTGTGCCGTTGAACTTTTCCTCGTCGCTCATTGTGCCGTAGTACTTATCCTTGTCGCTCATCGTGCCGTTGAACTTATCCTTGTCGCTCATCGTGCCGTTGGACTTTTCCTTGTCGCTCATCGTGTCGTAGTACTTATCCTTGTCGCTCATCGTACCGTAGTACTTATCCTTGTCGCTCATCGTGCCGTAGTACTTATCCTTGTCGCTCATCGTGCCGTAGTACTTATCCTTGTCGCTCATCGTGCCGTAGTACTTATCCTTGTCGCTCATCGTGCCGTAGTACTTATCCTTGTCGCTCATCGTGCCGTAGTACTTATCCTTGTCGCTCATCGTGCCATTGAACTTATCCTTGTCGCTCATCGTGCCGTAGTACTTATCCTTGTCGCTCATCGTGCCGTAGTACTTATCCTTGTCGCTCATCGTGCCGTAGTACTTATCCTTGTCGCTCATCGTGCCGTAGTACTTATCCTTGTCGCTCATCGGGCCGTAGTACTTATCCTTGTCGCTCATCGTGCCGTTGAACTTATCCTTGTCGCTCATCGTGCCGTTGGACTTATCCTTGTCGCTCATCGTGCCGTAGTACTTATCCTTGTCGCTCATCGTTCCGTTGAACTTATCCTTGTCGCTCATCGTTCCGTTGAACTTTTCCTCGTCGCTCATCGTTCCGTCCCACAACTGCTCGTCTACTTCATGGAGTACTGAAAAAACATTTGATGGACGTCAAAACAATAAATTATGTTCTCTAGGCTTAAATCACAGCATGAATTATTCTGTAATAGTTCCTCAAGGGCTTGGTTACTTAATACATCCTGTTTTAGTAAAAAATGAGCAACGTTGGCAGCAAATTCAGCAACCAAACATTGATGCATGAACTTATAAAAGACATGCAAGTGGTTTGTTTTAGCTCATATACACACATTATTAACTTGCCATTGCTGCATTTCAAATTAAATCATACATTTCCCAGATTTCAGATCTTTTACACCACTTTTATGCGATACATACTGTTGTCTTTTTAGCCTTTAGAGCGCACCTTTACCAGCGTCTTGCTCCAACATGGACTCCATCGACTGGAAAAGTGCAAAGGCTTTCTTTAAGGAGATCTCATTGGGAGACAGATCTGTAGGACACATTATAATTAAAGGTTAGTGTCAGACAGAGAAAAGAAACACTGCATACAATCAAATGTTTTCAACTCTCAGTCTCCTCTGCAGCTTATATTCACCAACTGGAAAACCAGAGACTGTGGACAGGAAACATGCTGTTAAATCAAACATTATTCCTTCATCTTCAACACAATTATCAAACAGGTAAATACCTCTGGCCAGACAAACAGTCAGCACACAGAAGAGCATCCAAACAGCTGCCATCTCTGCAGTTTTCCAAGAGAGTGTTGCCTGAGCACCAGCCAGCTTTAAAGGAGGGAAACCTCCAGCAGCTGCTGCTGATCAGCACTGATTGTCTCTCTGCACAGAGGAAAACACAATTTATCTGAGATTAAACTCTGAGAATGAGGAGTTTTTTCACGGAGCTTGTTGTGCATTTATGATTCGTAGAGACCATCATTTTAAATTCACATGTAAAAGAATATTGCATTTGAGAGGGTATATCAACTACAACAAATAACAAGCCCTCCCCCGACACACAACGATCTTTATTAACATTTTATATTGTTACCTAAAAACAATTAGAAATTATATAAATTATCCCAAATATCCCTCCTCTTCAGACAAATAAAAATTCAATTAAAACCTTTTACAACCCCCTTCCCAAAACACATATTTTGTAGAAGAAGAAAAAGAGGGTTATTCTGCTTTACAGCACTTTCAATGTTTTTCCTCTGCCCTATAAGTTATTTTTGCCCATTTTATTTTAATATTTTGAAAGGAATAAGCAAATGGGCATGTTGTGTTTTACAGCAAAGTGTTGTATAAACAACCTCTTAAATGTTGGAATCGACCAATCAGAATCAAGTATTACAGGAGGGAGTTGTTCATTTAATTTTTATTTTTTTATTGAATTTTTTGTTTTCTGAAGAGGAAGGATGTTTTCAAAACATGTTTAATCGAGTTTTTACCTTGCGTCAGATTGGATATGTGTGTCTAGATATATATACTGTATATATATATATATATACAGTGGGGCAAAAAAGTATTTAGTCAGCCACCAATTGTGCAAGTTCTGCCACTTAAAAAGACGAGAGAGGCCTGTAATTTTCATCCTAGGTACATTTCAACTATGAGAGACAGAATGGGGGGAAAGAATCCAGGAAATCACATTGTAGGATTTTTTATGAATTAATTGGTAAATTCCTCAGTAAGATAAGTATTTGTTCACCAACAAACAAACACGATTTCTGGCTCTCACAGACCTGTAACTTCTTCTTTAAGAGCCTCCTCTGTCCTCCACTTGTTAACTGTATTAATGGTACCTGTTTGAACTCGTTATCAGTATAAAAGACACCTGTCCACAACCTCAAACAGTCACACTCCAAACTCCACTATGGCCAAGACCAAAGAGCTGTCAAAGGACACCAGAAACAAAATTGTAGACCTGCACCAGGCTGGGAAGACTGAATATGCAATAGGTTAGCACTCTGGAACCTTTCTTTGAGTACCCTGAAAAAAGCCAGCTTCTACATCTCAGGAGGATCTTGTAGCAGGATAGTGGTTGCAATATGGAAGATGAAGACTGACTTGAGAATAAGTCTATCAAGTCAAGGGAATAATCTGAGTGGCGTTAGGACAACAACCTGCTCCTTAACACCTCTAAAACCAAGGAGTTGACGATTGACTGCAGGAGAACAAAGAAGGAAGTCCACCATATGTATGGAGAAGTGGAAGGCGTGGAGAACTTCAAGTTTCTTGAAGTCAATATGTCAAAACATCTTACAAGGACCTCCAACACATCACACCGGGTTAAAAAGGCCCAGCAAAGACTACTTCCTCGAGAAAGAAAAACAAGCCAGGCTCCCACAGAAACTTTGTGAAGAAACAAGGAGATGAGTGGTAACTTGCTCACTCTGCCCTTTACCTCCTCACGAAAATATTTAAGTTTCCCCTCAGAAGATTAATGACTACTTGGGGAATTAAACGTTTTAAAATGTCCAACTTTTATATTAAATAAATCATGATTTATATCCCTTTATTCCCTGACTTGAAGGAGCATTACTTTCTGCTGCTTGGTAAATATTTAAGTCCACTTTTAAAGTGCTACATGCTGCATTTTAAGACAATGATTCAAGTACACAATAATTACACTTTGTGCCATTCATATTTTAAAACAGAATAATAACTAAATGATGACGGGTGTTTATTTGCAAAAATCTTGAATTTCAACCTTGGAGATTTGTTAAGCTGGTAAAAATATAAACACCTTAGCACATAGAAGTGCATATGGACATCAGACTAACCTGCAATAAAGGCTGCATTTGGAAGGATTACAAGGTTTTCTAATGAACATTTCTCAAAACAGTGCACGTTTAGTCTTCTCCCTTTTACTGACACGGCCAATGTATGCTAATTCTATGGAGTACGAGAGGTTTTTTATAGACTTTTCTAGTCCAGATGAGCTTTTATTGGACTGTTAAGGGAAGATTTATGCATGATAAGAGCCAAGCATTGCAATACAAACATTGGATTGACACGCTGTTATTTAAGAAATGTAAACACGTTTTATTATATTGCTACCAAGATAACACCTCAGATATCAAGCTCTCCAAGGCACTCAAAATAGACAAGATCAATCTTTGATATGCAGTATTGAATGTCTCCTCACTCATGGTCCCGTTGAACTTTTCCTTTTCGTCGTCACGTTGAACTTTTCCTTTTCGTCATCACGTTGAACTTTTCCTCGTCGCTCATCGTGCCGTTGAACTTATCCTTGTCGCTCATCGTGCCTTTGAACTTATCCTTGTCGCTCATCGTGCCGTAGTACTTATCCTTGTCGCTCATGGTGCCGTTGAACTTATCCTTGTCGCTCATGGTGCCGTTGAACTTATTCTTGTCGCTCATCGTGCCGTAGTACTTATCCTTGTCGCTCATCGTGCCGTTGAACTTATCCTTGTCGCTCATCGTGCCGTTGAACTTATCCTTGTCGCTCATCGTGCCGTAGTACTTATCCTTGTCGCTCATCGTGCCGTTGAACTTATCCTTGTCGCTCATCGTGCCGTAGTACTTATCCTTGTCGCTCATCGTGCCGTTGAACTTATCCTTGTCGCTCATCGTGCCGTAGTACTTATCCTTGTCGCTCATCGTGCCGTAGTACTTATCCTTGTCGCTCATCGTGGCGTTGAACTTATCCTTGTCGCTCATCGTACCGTTGTACTTATCCTTGTCGCTCATCGTGCCGTTGAACTTATCCTTGTCGCTCATCGTGCCGTTGAACTTATCCTTGTCGCTCATCGTGCCGTAGTACTTATCCTTGTCGCTCATCGTGCCGTAGTACTTATCCTTGTCGCTCATCGTGCCGTTGAACTTATCCTTGTCGCTCATCGTGCCGTTGAACTTATCCTTGTCGCTCATCGTGCCGTAGTACTTATCCTTGTCGCTCATCGTGCCGTTGGACTTATCCTTGTCGCTCATCGTGCCGTAGTACTTATCCTTGTCGCTCGTCGTGCCGTAGTACTTATCCTTGTCGCTCATCGTGCCGTTGGACTTATCCTTGTCGCTCATCGTGCCGTTGAACTTATCCTTGTCGCTCATCGTTCCGTTGAACTTTTCCTCGTCGCTCATCGTTCCGTCCCACAACTGCTCGTCTACTTCATGGAGTACTGAAAAAACATTTGATGGACGTCAAAACAATAAATTATGTTCTCTAGGCTTAAATCACAGCATGAATTATTCTGTAATAGTTCCTCAAGGGCTTGGTTACTTAATACATCCTGTTTTAGTAAAAAATTAGCAACGTTGGCAGCAAATTCAGCAACCAAACATTGATGCATGAACTTATAAAAGACATGCAAGTGGTTTGTTTTAGCTCATATACACACATTATTAACTTGCCATTGCTGCATTTCAAATTAAATCATACATTTCCCAGATTTCAGATCTTTTACACCACTTTTATGCGACACATACTGTTGTCTTTTTAGCCTTTAGAGCGCACCTTTACCAGCGTCTTGCTCCAACATGGACTCCATCGACTGGAAAAGTGCAAAGGCTTTCTTTAAGGAGATCTCATTGGGAGACAGATCTGTAGGACACATTATAATTAAAGGTTAGTGTCAGACAGAGAAAAGAAACACTGCATACAATCAAATGTTTTCAACTCTCAGTCTCCTCTGCAGCTTATATTCACCAACTGGAAAACCAGAGACTGTGGACAGGAAACATGCTGTTAAATCAAACATTATTCCTTCATCTTCAACACAATTATCAAACAGGTAAATACCTCTGGCCAGACAAACAGTCAGCACACAGAAGAGCATCCAAACAGCTGCCATCTCTGCAGTTTTCCAAGAGAGTGTTGCCTGAGCACCAGCCAGCTTTAAAGGAGGGAAACCTCTAGCAGCTGCTGCTGATCAGCACTGATTGTCTCTCTGCACAGAGGAAAACACCATTTATCTGAGATTAAACTCTGAGAATGAGGAGTTTTTTCACGGAGCTTGTTGTGCATTTATGATTCGTAGAGACCATCATTTTAAATTCACATGTAAAAGAATATTGCATTTGAGAGGGTATATCAACTACAACAAATAACAAGCCCTCCCCCGACACACAAAGATCTTTATTAACATTTTATATTGTTACCTAAAAACAATTAGAAATTATATAAATTATCCCAAATATCCCTCCTCTTCAGACAAATAAAAATTCAATTAAAACCTTTTACAACCCCCTTCCCAAAACACATATTTTGTAGAAGAAGAAAAAGAGGGTTATTTTGCTTTACAGCACTTTCAATGTTTTTCCTTTGCCCTATAAGTTATTTTTGCCCATTTTATTTTAATATTTTGAAAGGAATAAGCAAATGGGTATGTTGTGTTTTACAGCAAAGTGTTGTATAAACAACCTCTTAAATGTTGGAATCGACCAATCAGAATCAAGTATTACAGGAGGGAGTTGTTCATTTAATTTTTATTTTTTTATTGAATTTTTTGTTTTCTGAAGAGGAAGGATGTTTTCAAAACATGTTTAATCGAGTTTTTACCTCGCGTCAGATTGGATATGTGTGTCTAGATATATATACTGTATATATATATATATATATATATTTATATATATATATATACAGTGGGGCAAAAAAGTATTTAGTCAGCCACCAATTGTGCAAGTTCTGCCACTTAAAAAGACGAGAGAGGCCTGTAATTTTCATCCTAGGTACATTTCAACTATGAGAGACAGAATGGGGGGAAAGAATCCAGGAAATCACATTGTAGGATTTTTTATGAATTAATTGGTAAATTCCTCAGTAAGATAAGTATTTGTTCACCAACAAACAAACACGATTTCTGGCTCTCACAGACCTGTAACTTCTTCTTTAAGAGCCTCCTCTGTCCTCCACTTGTTAACTGTATTAATGGTACCTGTTTGAACTCGTTATCAGTATAAAAGACACCTGTCCACAACCTCAAACAGTCACACTCCAAACTCCACTATGGCCAAGACCAAAGAGCTGTCAAAGGACACCAGAAACAAAATTGTAGACCTGCACCAGGCTGGGAAGACTGAATATGCAATAGGTTAGCACTCTGGAACCTTTCTTTGAGTACCCTGAAAAAAGCCAGCTTCTACATCTCAGGAGGATCTTGTAGCAGGATAGTGGTTGCAATATGGAAGATGAAGACTGACTTGAGAATAAGTCTATCAAGTCAAGGGAATAATCTGAGTGGCGTTAGGACAACAACCTGCTCCTTAACACCTCTAAAACCAAGGAGTTGACGATTGACTGCAGGAGAACAAAGAAGGAAGTCCACCATATGTATGGAGAAGTGGAAGGCGTGGAGAACTTCAAGTTTCTTGAAGTCAATATGTCAAAACATCTTACAAGGACCTCCAACACATCACACCGGGTTAAAAAGGCCCAGCAAAGACTACTTCCTCGAGAAAGAAAAACAAGCCAGGCTCCCACAGAAACTTTGTGAAGAAACAAGGAGATGAGTGGTAACTTGCTCACTCTGCCCTTTACCTCCTCACGAAAATATTTAAGTTTCCCCTCAGAAGATTAATGACTACTTGGGGAATTAAACGTTTTAAAATGTCCAACTTTTATATTAAATAAATCATGATTTATATCCCTTTATTCCCTGACTTGAAGGAGCATTACTTTCTGCTGCTTGGTAAATATTTAAGTCCACTTTTAAAGTGCTACATGCTGCATTTTAAGACAATGATTCATGTACACAATAATTACACTTTGTGCCATTCATATTTTAAAACAGAATAATAACTAAATGATGACGGGTGTTTATTTGCAAAAATCTTTAATTTCAACCTTGGAGATTTGTTAAGCTGGTAAAAATATAAACACCTTAGCACATAGAAGTGCATATGGACATCAGACTAACCTGCAATAAAGGCTGCATTTGGAAGGATTACAAGGTTTTCTAATGAACATTTCTCAAAACAGTGCACGTTTAGTCTTCTCCCTTTTACTGACACGGCCAATGTATGCTAATTCTATGGAGTACGAGAGGTTTTTTATAGACTTTTCTAGTCCAGATGAGCTTTTATTGGACTGTTAAGGGAAGATTTATGCATGATAAGAGCCAAGCATTGCAATACAAACATTGGATTGACACGCTGTTATTTAAGAAATGTAAACACGTTTTATTATATTGCTACCAAGATAACACCTCAGATATCAAGCTCTCCAAGGCACTCAAAATAGACAAGATCAATCTTTGATATGCAGTATTGAATGTCTCCTCACTCATGGTCCCGTTGAACTTTTCCTTTTCGTCGTCACGTTGAACTTTTCCTTTTCGTCATCACGTTGAACTTTTCCTCGTCGCTCATCGTGCCGTTGAACTTATCCTTGTCGCTCATCGTGCCTTTGAACTTATCCTTGTCGCTCATCGTGCCGTAGTACTTATCCTTGTCGCTCATGGTGCCGTTGAACTTATCCTTGTCGCTCATGGTGCCGTTGAACTTATTCTTGTCGCTCATCGTGCCGTAGTACTTATCCTTGTCGCTCATCGTGCCGTTGAACTTATCCTTGTCGCTCATCATGCCGTAGTACTTATCCTTGTCGCTCATCGTGCCGTTGAACTTATCCTTGTCGCTCATCGTGCCGTAGTACTTATCCTTGTCGCTCATCGTGCCGTTGAACTTATCCTTGTCGCTCATCGTGCCGTAGTACTTATCCTTGTCGCTCATCGTGCCGTAGTACTTATCCTTGTCGCTCATCGTGGCGTTGAACTTATCCTTGTCGCTCATCGTACCGTTGTACTTATCCTTGTCGCTCATCGTGCCGTTGAACTTATCCTTGTCGCTCATCGTGCCGTTGAACTTATCCTTGTCGCTCATCGTGCCGTAGTACTTATCCTTGTCGCTCATCGTGCCGTAGTACTTATCCTTGTCGCTCATCGTGCCGTTGAACTTATCCTTGTCGCTCATCGTGCCGTTGAACTTATTCTTGTCGCTCATCGTGCCGTAGTACTTATCCTTGTCGCTCATCGTGCCGTTGGACTTATCCTTGTCGCTCATCGTGCCGTAGTACTTATCCTTGTCGCTCGTCGTGCCGTAGTACTTATCCTTGTCGCTCATCGTGCCGTTGGACTTATCCTTGTCGCTCATCGTGCCGTTGAACTTATCCTTGTCGCTCATCGTTCCGTTGAACTTTTCCTTGTCGCTCATCGTTCCGTCCCACAACTGCTCGTCTACTTCATGGAGTACTGAAAAAACATTTGATGGACGTCAAAACAATAAATTATGTTCTCTAGGCTTAAATCACAGCATGAATTATTCTGTAATAGTTCCTCAAGGGCTTGGTTACTTAATACATCCTGTTTTAGTAAAAAATTAGCAACGTTGGCAGCAAATTCAGCAACCAAACATTGATGCATGAACTTATAAAAGACATGCAAGTGGTTTGTTTTAGCTCATATACACACATTATTAACTTGCCATTGCTGCATTTCAAATTAAATCATACATTTCCCAGATTTCAGATCTTTTACACCACTTTTATGCGACACATACTGTTGTCTTTTTAGCCTTTAGAGCGCACCTTTACCAGCGTCTTGCTCCAACATGGACTCCATCGACTGGAAAAGTGCAAAGGCTTTCTTTAAGGAGATCTCATTGGGAGACAGATCTGTAGGACACATTATAATTAAAGGTTAGTGTCAGACAGAGAAAAGAAACACTGCATACAATCAAATGTTTTCAACTCTCAGTCTCCTCTGCAGCTTATATTCACCAACTGGAAAACCAGAGACTGTGGACAGGAAACATGCTGTTAAATCAAACATTATTCCTTCATCTTCAACACAATTATCAAACAGGTAAATACCTCTGGCCAGACAAACAGTCAGCACACAGAAGAGCATCCAAACAGCTGCCATCTCTGCAGTTTTCCAAGAGAGTGTTGCCTGAGCACCAGCCAGCTTTAAAGGAGGGAAACCTCTAGCAGCTGCTGCTGATCAGCACTGATTGTCTCTCTGCACAGAGGAAAACACCATTTATCTGAGATTAAACTCTGAGAATGAGGAGTTTTTTCACGGAGCTTGTTGTGCATTTATGATTCGTAGAGACCATCATTTTAAATTCACATGTAAAAGAATATTGCATTTGAGAGGGTATATCAACTACAACAAATAACAAGCCCTCCCCCGACACACAAAGATCTTTATTAACATTTTATATTGTTACCTAAAAACAATTAGAAATTATATAAATTATCCCAAATATCCCTCCTCTTCAGACAAATAAAAATTCAATTAAAACCTTTTACAACCCCCTTCCCAAAACACATATTTTGTAGAAGAAGAAAAAGAGGGTTATTTTGCTTTACAGCACTTTCAATGTTTTTCCTTTGCCCTATAAGTTATTTTTGCCCATTTTATTTTAATATTTTGAAAGGAATAAGCAAATGGGTATGTTGTGTTTTACAGCAAAGTGTTGTATAAACAACCTCTTAAATGTTGGAATCGACCAATCAGAATCAAGTATTACAGGAGGGAGTTGTTCATTTAATTTTTATTTTTTTATTGAATTTTTTGTTTTCTGAAGAGGAAGGATGTTTTCAAAACATGTTTAATCGAGTTTTTACCTCGCGTCAGATTGGATATGTGTGTCTAGATATATATACTGTATATATATATATATATATATATTTATATATATATATATACAGTGGGGCAAAAAAGTATTTAGTCAGCCACCAATTGTGCAAGTTCTGCCACTTAAAAAGACGAGAGAGGCCTGTAATTTTCATCCTAGGTACATTTCAACTATGAGAGACAGAATGGGGGGAAAGAATCCAGGAAATCACATTGTAGGATTTTTTATGAATTAATTGGTAAATTCCTCAGTAAGATAAGTATTTGTTCACCAACAAACAAACACGATTTCTGGCTCTCACAGACCTGTAACTTCTTCTTTAAGAGCCTCCTCTGTCCTCCACTTGTTAACTGTATTAATGGTACCTGTTTGAACTCGTTATCAGTATAAAAGACACCTGTCCACAACCTCAAACAGTCACACTCCAAACTCCACTATGGCCAAGACCAAAGAGCTGTCAAAGGACACCAGAAACAAAATTGTAGACCTGCACCAGGCTGGGAAGACTGAATATGCAATAGGTTAGCACTCTGGAACCTTTCTTTGAGTACCCTGAAAAAAGCCAGCTTCTACATCTCAGGAGGATCTTGTAGCAGGATAGTGGTTGCAATATGGAAGATGAAGACTGACTTGAGAATAAGTCTATCAAGTCAAGGGAATAATCTGAGTGGCGTTAGGACAACAACCTGCTCCTTAACACCTCTAAAACCAAGGAGTTGACGATTGACTGCAGGAGAACAAAGAAGGAAGTCCACCATATGTATGGAGAAGTGGAAGGCGTGGAGAACTTCAAGTTTCTTGAAGTCAATATGTCAAAACATCTTACAAGGACCTCCAACACATCACACCGGGTTAAAAAGGCCCAGCAAAGACTACTTCCTCGAGAAAGAAAAACAAGCCAGGCTCCCACAGAAACTTTGTGAAGAAACAAGGAGATGAGTGGTAACTTGCTCACTCTGCCCTTTACCTCCTCACGAAAATATTTAAGTTTCCCCTCAGAAGATTAATGACTACTTGGGGAATTAAACGTTTTAAAATGTCCAACTTTTATATTAAATAAATCATGATTTATATCCCTTTATTCCCTGACTTGAAGGAGCATTACTTTCTGCTGCTTGGTAAATATTTAAGTCCACTTTTAAAGTGCTACATGCTGCATTTTAAGACAATGATTCATGTACACAATAATTACACTTTGTGCCATTCATATTTTAAAACAGAATAATAACTAAATGATGACGGGTGTTTATTTGCAAAAATCTTGAATTTCAACCTTGGAGATTTGTTAAGCTGGTAAAAATATAAACACCTTAGCACATAGAAGTGCATATGGACATCAGACTAACCTGCAATAAAGGCTGCATTTGGAAGGATTACAAGGTTTTCTAATGAACATTTCTCAAAACAGTGCACGTTTAGTCTTCTCCCTTTTACTGACACGGCCAATGTATGCTAATTCTATGGAGTACGAGAGGTTTTTTATAGACTTTTCTAGTCCAGATGAGCTTTTATTGGACTGTTAAGGGAAGATTTATGCATGATAAGAGCCAAGCATTGCAATACAAACATTGGATTGACACGCTGTTATTTAAGAAATGTAAACACGTTTTATTATATTGCTACCAAGATAACACCTCAGATATCAAGCTCTCCAAGGCACTCAAAATAGACAAGATCAATCTTTGATATGCAGTATTGAATGTCTCCTCACTCATGGTCCCGTTGAACTTTTCCTTTTCGTCGTCACGTTGAACTTTTCCTTTTCGTCATCACGTTGAACTTTTCCTCGTCGCTCATCGTGCCGTTGAACTTATCCTTGTCGCTCATCGTGCCTTTGAACTTATCCTTGTCGCTCATCGTGCCGTAGTACTTATCCTTGTCGCTCATGGTGCCGTTGAACTTATTCTTGTCGCTCATCGTGCCGTAGTACTTATCCTTGTCGCTCATCGTGCCGTTGAACTTATCCTTGTCGCTCATCGTGCCGTAGTACTTATCCTTGTCGCTCATCGTGCCGTTGAACTTATCCTTGTCGCTCATCGTGCCGTTGAACTTATCCTTGTCGCTCATCGTGCCGTAGTACTTATCCTTGTCGCTCATCGTGCCGTTGAACTTATCCTTGTCGCTCATCGTGCCGTAGTACTTATCCTTGTCGCTCATCGTGCCGTTGAACTTATCCTTGTCGCTCATCGTGCCGTAGTACTTATCCTTGTCGCTCATCGTGCCGTTGAACTTATCCTTGTCGCTCATCGTGCCGTTGAACTTATCCTTGTCGCTCATCGTGCCGTAGTACTTATCCTTGTCGCTCATCGTGCCGTTGAACTTATCCTTGTCGCTCATCGTGCCGTTGAACTTATCCTTGTCGCTCATCGTGCCGTAGTACTTATCCTTGTCGCTCATCGTGCCGTAGTACTTATCCTTGTCGCTCATCGTGGCGTTGAACTTATCCTTGTCGCTCATCGTACCGTTGTACTTATCCTTGTCGCTCATCGTGCCGTTGTACTTATCCTTGTCGCTCATCGTGCCGTTGAACTTATCCTTGTCGCTCATCGTGCCGTTGAACTTATCCTTGTCGCTCATCGTGCCGTAGTACTTATCCTTGTCGCTCATCGTGCCGTAGTACTTATCCTTGTCGCTCATCGTGCCGTAGTACTTATCCTTGTCGCTCATCGTGCCGTAGTACTTATCCTTGTCGCTCATCGTGCCGTTGAACTTATCCTTGTCGCTCATCGTGCCGTTGAACTTATCCTTGTCGCTCATCGTGCCGTAGTACTTATCCTTGTCGCTCATCGTGCCGTTGGACTTATCCTTGTCGCTCATCGTGCCGTAGTACTTATCCTTGTCGCTCATCGTGCCGTAGTACTTATCCTTGTCGCTCATCGTGCCGTTGGACTTATCCTTGTCGCTCATCGTGCCGTTGAACTTTTCCTCGTCGCTCATCGTTCCGTCCCACAACTGCTCGTCTACTTCATGGAGTACTGAAAAAACATTTGATGGACGTCAAAACAATAAATTATGTTCTCTAGGCTTAAATCACAGCATGAATTATTCTGTAATAGTTCCTCAAGGGCTTGGTTACTTAATACATCCTGTTTTAGTAAAAAATTAGCAACGTTGGCAGCAAATTCAGCAACCAAACATTGATGCATGAACTTATAAAAGACATGCAAGTGGTTTGTTTTAGCTCATATACACACATTATTAACTTGCCATTGCTGCATTTCAAATTAAATCATACATTTCCCAGATTTCAGATCTTTTACACCACTTTTATGCGACACATACTGTTGTCTTTTTAGCCTTTAGAGCGCACCTTTACCAGCGTCTTGCTCCAACATGGACTCCATCGACTGGAAAAGTGCAAAGGCTTTCTTTAAGGAGATCTCATTGGGAGACAGATCTGTAGGACACATTATAATTAAAGGTTAGTGTCAGACAGAGAAAAGAAACACTGCATACAATCAAATGTTTTCAACTCTCAGTCTCCTCTGCAGCTTATATTCACCAACTGGAAAACCAGAGACTGTGGACAGGAAACATGCTGTTAAATCAAACATTATTCCTTCATCTTCAACACAATTATCAAACAGGTAAATACCTCTGGCCAGACAAACAGTCAGCACACAGAAGAGCATCCAAACAGCTGCCATCTCTGCAGTTTTCCAAGAGAGTGTTGCCTGAGCACCAGCCAGCTTTAAAGGAGGGAAACCTCTAGCAGCTGCTGCTGATCAGCACTGATTGTCTCTCTGCACAGAGGAAAACACCATTTATCTGAGATTAAACTCTGAGAATGAGGAGTTTTTTCACGGAGCTTGTTGTGCATTTATGATTCGTAGAGACCATCATTTTAAATTCACATGTAAAAGAATATTGCATTTGAGAGGGTATATCAACTACAACAAATAACAAGCCCTCCCCCGACACACAAAGATCTTTATTAACATTTTATATTGTTACCTAAAAACAATTAGAAATTATATAAATTATCCCAAATATCCCTCCTCTTCAGACAAATAAAAATTCAATTAAAACCTTTTACAACCCCCTTCCCAAAACACATATTTTGTAGAAGAAGAAAAAGAGGGTTATTCTGCTTTACAGCACTTTCAATGTTTTTCCTTTGCCCTATAAGTTATTTTTGCTCATTTTATTTTAATATTTTGAAAGGAATAAGCAAATGGGCATGTTGTGTTTTACAGCAAAGTGTTGTATAAACAACCTCTTAAATGTTGGAATCGACCAATCAGAATCAAGTATTACAGGAGGGAGTTGTTCATTTAATTTTTATTTTTTTATTGAATTTTTTGTTTTCTGAAGAGGAAGGATGTTTTCAAAACATGTTTAATCGAGTTTTTACCTTGCGTCAGATTGGATATGTGTGTCTAGATATATATACTGTATATATATATATATATATATATATATATTTATATATATATATATACAGTGGGGCAAAAAAGTATTTAGTCAGCCACCAATTGTGCAAGTTCTGCCACTTAAAAAGACGAGAGAGGCCTGTAATTTTCATCCTAGGTACATTTCAACTATGAGAGACAGAATGGGGGGAAAGAATCCAGGAAATCACATTGTAGGATTTTTTATGAATTAATTGGTAAATTCCTCAGTAAGATAAGTATTTGTTCACCAACAAACAAACACGATTTCTGGCTCTCACAGACCTGTAACTTCTTCTTTAAGAGCCTCCTCTGTCCTCCACTTGTTAACTGTATTAATGGTACCTGTTTGAACTCGTTATCAGTATAAAAGACACCTGTCCACAACCTCAAACAGTCACACTCCAAACTCCACTATGGCCAAGACCAAAGAGCTGTCAAAGGACACCAGAAACAAAATTGTAGACCTGCACCAGGCTGGGAAGACTGAATATGCAATAGGTTAGCACTCTGGAACCTTTCTTTGAGTACCCTGAAAAAAGCCAGCTTCTACATCTCAGGAGGATCTTGTAGCAGGATAGTGGTTGCAATATGGAAGATGAAGACTGACTTGAGAATAAGTCTATCAAGTCAAGGGAATAATCTGAGTGGCGTTAGGACAACAACCTGCTCCTTAACACCTCTAAAACCAAGGAGTTGACGATTGACTGCAGGAGAACAAAGAAGGAAGTCCACCATATGTATGGAGAAGTGGAAGGCGTGGAGAACTTCAAGTTTCTTGAAGTCAATATGTCAAAACATCTTACAAGGACCTCCAACACATCACACCGGGTTAAAAAGGCCCAGCAAAGACTACTTCCTCGAGAAAGAAAAACAAGCCAGGCTCCCACAGAAACTTTGTGAAGAAACAAGGAGATGAGTGGTAACTTGCTCACTCTGCCCTTTACCTCCTCACGAAAATATTTAAGTTTCCCCTCAGAAGATTAATGACTACTTGGGGAATTAAACGTTTTAAAATGTCCAACTTTTATATTAAATAAATCATGATTTATATCCCTTTATTCCCTGACTTGAAGGAGCATTACTTTCTGCTGCTTGGTAAATATTTAAGTCCACTTTTAAAGTGCTACATGCTGCATTTTAAGACAATGATTCATGTACACAATAATTACACTTTGTGCCATTCATATTTTAAAACAGAATAATAACTAAATGATGACGGGTGTTTATTTGCAAAAATCTTGAATTTCAACCTTGGAGATTTGTTAAGCTGGTAAAAATATAAACACCTTAGCACATAGAAGTGCATATGGACATCAGACTAACCTGCAATAAAGGCTGCATTTGGAAGGATTACAAGGTTTTCTAATGAACATTTCTCAAAACAGTGCACGTTTAGTCTTCTCCCTTTTACTGACACGGCCAATGTATGCTAATTCTATGGAGTACGAGAGGTTTTTTATAGACTTTTCTAGTCCAGATGAGCTTTTATTGGACTGTTAAGGGAAGATTTATGCATGATAAGAGCCAAGCATTGCAATACAAACATTGGATTGACACGCTGTTATTTAAGAAATGTAAACACGTTTTATTATATTGCTACCAAGATAACACCTCAGATATCAAGCTCTCCAAGGCACTCAAAATAGACAAGATCAATCTTTGATATGCAGTATTGAATGTCTCCTCACTCATGGTCCCGTTGAACTTTTCCTTTTCGTCGTCACGTTGAACTTTTCCTCGTCGCTCATCGTGCCGTTGAACTTATCCTTGTCGCTCATCGTGCCTTTGAACTTATCCTTGTCGCTCATCGTGCCGTAGTACTTATCCTTGTCGCTCATGGTGCCGTTGAACTTATCCTTGTCGCTCATGGTGCCGTTGAACTTATCCTTGTCGCTCATGGTGCCGTTGAACTTATTCTTGTCGCTCATCGTGCCGTAGTACTTATCCTTGTCGCTCATCGTGCCGTTGAACTTATCCTTGTCGCTCATCGTGCCGTAGTACTTATCCTTGTCGCTCATCGTGCCGTTGAACTTATCCTTGTCGCTCATCGTGCCGTTGAACTTATCCTTGTCGCTCATCGTGCCGTAGTACTTATCCTTGTCGCTCATCGTGCCGTTGAACTTATCCTTGTCGCTCATCGTGCCGTAGTACTTATCCTTGTCGCTCATCGTGCCGTTGAACTTATCCTTGTCGCTCATCGTGCCGTAGTACTTATCCTTGTCGCTCATCGTGCCGTTGAACTTATCCTTGTCGCTCATCGTGCCGTTGAACTTATCCTTGTCGCTCATCGTGCCGTAGTACTTATCCTTGTCGCTCATCGTGCCGTTGAACTTATCCTTGTCGCTCATCGTGCCGTAGTACTTATCCTTGTCGCTCATCGTGCCGTTGAACTTATCCTTGTCGCTCATCGTGCCGTAGTACTTATCCTTGTCGCTCATCGTGCCGTAGTACTTATCCTTGTCGCTCATCGTGGCGTTGAACTTATCCTTGTCGCTCATCGTACCGTTGTACTTATCCTTGTCGCTCATCGTGCCGTTGTACTTATCCTTGTCGCTCATCGTGCCGTTGAACTTATCCTTGTCGCTCATCGTGCCGTTGAACTTATCCTTGTCGCTCATCGTGCCGTAGTACTTATCCTTGTCGCTCATCGTGCCGTAGTACTTATCCTTGTCGCTCATCGTGCCGTAGTACTTATCCTTGTCGCTCATCGTGCCGTTGAACTTATCCTTGTCGCTCATCGTGCCGTTGAACTTATCCTTGTCGCTCATCGTGCCGTAGTACTTATCCTTGTCGCTCATCGTGCCGTTGGACTTATCCTTGTCGCTCATCGTGCCGTAGTACTTATCCTTGTCGCTCATCGTGCCGTAGTACTTATCCTTGTCGCTCATCGTGCCGTTGGACTTATCCTTGTCGCTCATCGTGCCGTTGAACTTATCCTTGTCGCTCATCGTTCCGTTGAACTTTTCCTCGTCGCTCATCGTTCCGTCCCACAACTGCTCGTCTACTTCATGGAGTACTGAAAAAACATTTGATGGACGTCAAAACAATAAATTATGTTCTCTAGGCTTAAATCACAGCATGAATTATTCTGTAATAGTTCCTCAAGGGCTTGGTTACTTAATACATCCTGTTTTAGTAAAAAATTAGCAACGTTGGCAGCAAATTCAGCAACCAAACATTGATGCATGAACTTATAAAAGACATGCAAGTGGTTTGTTTTAGCTCATATACACACATTATTAACTTGCCATTGCTGCATTTCAAATTAAATCATACATTTCCCAGATTTCAGATCTTTTACACCACTTTTATGCGACACATACTGTTGTCTTTTTAGCCTTTAGAGCGCACCTTTACCAGCGTCTTGCTCCAACATGGACTCCATCGACTGGAAAAGTGCAAAGGCTTTCTTTAAGGAGATCTCATTGGGAGACAGATCTGTAGGACACATTATAATTAAAGGTTAGTGTCAGACAGAGAAAAGAAACACTGCATACAATCAAATGTTTTCAACTCTCAGTCTCCTCTGCAGCTTATATTCACCAACTGGAAAACCAGAGACTGTGGACAGGAAACATGCTGTTAAATCAAACATTATTCCTTCATCTTCAACACAATTATCAAACAGGTAAATACCTCTGGCCAGACAAACAGTCAGCACACAGAAGAGCATCCAAACAGCTGCCATCTCTGCAGTTTTCCAAGAGAGTGTTGCCTGAGCACCAGCCAGCTTTAAAGGAGGGAAACCTCCAGCAGCTGCTGCTGATCAGCACTGATTGTCTCTCTGCACAGAGGAAAACACAATTTATCTGAGATTAAACTCTGAGAATGAGGAGTTTTTTCACGGAGCTTGTTGTGCATTTATGATTCGTAGAGACCATCATTTTAAATTCACATGTAAAAGAATATTGCATTTGAGAGGGTATATCAACTACAACAAATAACAAGCCCTCCCCCGACACACAACGATCTTTATTAACATTTTATATTGTTACCTAAAAACAATTAGAAATTATATAAATTATCCCAAATATCCCTCCTCTTCAGACAAATAAAAATTCAATTAAAACCTTTTACAACCCCCTTCCCAAAACACATATTTTGTAGAAGAAGAAAAAGAGGGTTATTCTGCTTTACAGCACTTTCAATGTTTTTCCTTTGCCCTATAAGTTATTTTTGCCCATTTTATTTTAATATTTTGAAAGGAATAAGCAAATGGGCATGTTGTGTTTTACAGCAAAGTGTTGTATAAACAACCTCTTAAATGTTGGAATCGACCAATCAGAATCAAGTATTACAGGAGGGAGTTGTTCATTTAATTTTTATTTTTTTATTGAATTTTTTGTTTTCTGAAGAGGAAGGATGTTTTCAAAACATGTTTAATCGAGTTTTTACCTTGCGTCAGATTGGATATGTGTGTCTAGATATATATACTGTATATATATATATATATACAGTATATATATATATATATATATATATATATATATACAGTGGGGCAAAAAAGTATTTAGTCAGCCACCAATTGTGCAAGTTCTGCCACTTAAAAAGACGAGAGAGGCCTGTAATTTTCATCCTAGGTACATTTCAACTATGAGAGACAGAATGGGGGGAAAGAATCCAGGAAATCACATTGTAGGATTTTTTATGAATTAATTGGTAAATTCCTCAGTAAGATAAGTATTTGTTCACCAACAAACAAACACGATTTCTGGCTCTCACAGACCTGTAACTTCTTCTTTAAGAGCCTCCTCTGTCCTCCACTTGTTAACTGTATTAATGGTACCTGTTTGAACTCGTTATCAGTATAAAAGACACCTGTCCACAACCTCAAACAGTCACACTCCAAACTCCACTATGGCCAAGACCAAAGAGCTGTCAAAGGACACCAGAAACAAAATTGTAGACCTGCACCAGGCTGGGAAGACTGAATATGCAATAGGTTAGCACTCTGGAACCTTTCTTTGAGTACCCTGAAAAAAGCCAGCTTCTACATCTCAGGAGGATCTTGTAGCAGGATAGTGGTTGCAATATGGAAGATGAAGACTGACTTGAGAATAAGTCTATCAAGTCAAGGGAATAATCTGAGTGGCGTTAGGACAACAACCTGCTCCTTAACACCTCTAAAACCAAGGAGTTGACGATTGACTGCAGGAGAACAAAGAAGGAAGTCCACCATATGTATGGAGAAGTGGAAGGCGTGGAGAACTTCAAGTTTCTTGAAGTCAATATGTCAAAACATCTTACAAGGACCTCCAACACATCACACCGGGTTAAAAAGGCCCAGCAAAGACTACTTCCTCGAGAAAGAAAAACAAGCCAGGCTCCCACAGAAACTTTGTGAAGAAACAAGGAGATGAGTGGTAACTTGCTCACTCTGCCCTTTACCTCCTCACGAAAATATTTAAGTTTCCCCTCAGAAGATTAATGACTACTTGGGGAATTAAACGTTTTAAAATGTCCAACTTTTATATTAAATAAATCATGATTTATATCCCTTTATTCCCTGACTTGAAGGAGCATTACTTTCTGCTGCTTGGTAAATATTTAAGTCCACTTTTAAAGTGCTACATGCTGCATTTTAAGACAATGATTCATGTACACAATAATTACACTTTGTGCCATTCATATTTTAAAACAGAATAATAACTAAATGATGACGGGTGTTTATTTGCAAAAATCTTGAATTTCAACCTTGGAGATTTGTTAAGCTGGTAAAAATATAAACACCTTAGCACATAGAAGTGCATATGGACATCAGACTAACCTGCAATAAAGGCTGCATTTGGAAGGATTACAAGGTTTTCTAATGAACATTTCTCAAAACAGTGCACGTTTAGTCTTCTCCCTTTTACTGACACGGCCAATGTATGCTAATTCTATGGAGTACGAGAGGTTTTTTATAGACTTTTCTAGTCCAGATGAGCTTTTATTGGACTGTTAAGGGAAGATTTATGCATGATAAGAGCCAAGCATTGCAATACAAACATTGGATTGACACGCTGTTATTTAAGAAATGTAAACACGTTTTATTATATTGCTACCAAGATAACACCTCAGATATCAAGCTCTCCAAGGCACTCAAAATAGACAAGATCAATCTTTGATATGCAGTATTGAATGTCTCCTCACTCATGGTCCCGTTGAACTTTTCCTTTTCGTCGTCACGTTGAACTTTTCCTTTTCGTCATCACGTTGAACTTTTCCTCGTCGCTCATCGTGCCGTTGAACTTATCCTTGTCGCTCATCGTGCCTTTGAACTTATCCTTGTCGCTCATCGTGCCGTAGTACTTATCCTTGTCGCTCATGGTGCCGTTGAACTTATCCTTGTCGCTCATGGTGCCGTTGAACTTATTCTTGTCGCTCATCGTGCCGTAGTACTTATCCTTGTCGCTCATCGTGCCGTTGAACTTATCCTTGTCGCTCATCGTGCCGTAGTACTTATCCTTGTCGCTCATCGTGCCGTTGAACTTATCCTTGTCGCTCATCGTGCCGTTGAACTTATCCTTGTCGCTCATCGTGCCGTAGTACTTATCCTTGTCGCTCATCGTGCCGTTGAACTTATCCTTGTCGCTCATCGTGCCGTAGTACTTATCCTTGTCGCTCATCGTGCCGTTGAACTTATCCTTGTCGCTCATCGTGCCGTTGAACTTATCCTTGTCGCTCATCGTGCCGTAGTACTTATCCTTGTCGCTCATCGTGCCGTTGAACTTATCCTTGTCGCTCATCGTGCCGTAGTACTTATCCTTGTCGCTCATCGTGCCGTTGAACTTATCCTTGTCGCTCATCGTGCCGTAGTACTTATCCTTGTCGCTCATCGTGCCGTAGTACTTATCCTTGTCGCTCATCGTGGCGTTGAACTTATCCTTGTCGCTCATCGTACCGTTGTACTTATCCTTGTCGCTCATCGTGCCGTTGTACTTATCCTTGTCGCTCATCGTGCCGTTGAACTTATCCTTGTCGCTCATCGTGCCGTTGAACTTATCCTTGTCGCTCATCGTGCCGTAGTACTTATCCTTGTCGCTCATCGTGCCGTAGTACTTATCCTTGTCGCTCATCGTGCCGTAGTACTTATCCTTGTCGCTCATCGTGCCGTTGAACTTATCCTTGTCGCTCATCGTGCCGTTGAACTTATCCTTGTCGCTCATCGTGCCGTAATACTTATCCTTGTCGCTCATCGTGCCGTTGGACTTATCCTTGTCGCTCATCGTGCCGTAGTACTTATCCTTGTCGCTCATCGTGCCGTAGTACTTATCCTTGTCGCTCATCGTGCCGTTGGACTTATCCTTGTCGCTCATCGTGCCGTTGAACTTATCCTTGTCGCTCATCGTTCCGTTGAACTTTTCCTCGTCGCTCATCGTTCCGTCCCACAACTGCTCGTCTACTTCATGGAGTACTGAAAAAACATTTGATGGACGTCAAAACAATAAATTATGTTCTCTAGGCTTAAATCACAGCATGAATTATTCTGTAATAGTTCCTCAAGGGCTTGGTTACTTAATACATCCTGTTTTAGTAAAAAATTAGCAACGTTGGCAGCAAATTCAGCAACCAAACATTGATGCATGAACTTATAAAAGACATGCAAGTGGTTTGTTTTAGCTCATATACACACATTATTAACTTGCCATTGCTGCATTTCAAATTAAATCATACATTTCCCAGATTTCAGATCTTTTACACCACTTTTATGCGACACATACTGTTGTCTTTTTAGCCTTTAGAGCGCACCTTTACCAGCGTCTTGCTCCAACATGGACTCCATCGACTGGAAAAGTGCAAAGGCTTTCTTTAAGGAGATCTCATTGGGAGACAGATCTGTAGGACACATTATAATTAAAGGTTAGTGTCAGACAGAGAAAAGAAACACTGCATACAATCAAATGTTTTCAACTCTCAGTCTCCTCTGCAGCTTATATTCACCAACTGGAAAACCAGAGACTGTGGACAGGAAACATGCTGTTAAATCAAACATTATTCCTTCATCTTCAACACAATTATCAAACAGGTAAATACCTCTGGCCAGACAAACAGTCAGCACACAGAAGAGCATCCAAACAGCTGCCATCTCTGCAGTTTTCCAAGAGAGTGTTGCCTGAGCACCAGCCAGCTTTAAAGGAGGGAAACCTCCAGCAGCTGCTGCTGATCAGCACTGATTGTCTCTCTGCACAGAGGAAAACACAATTTATCTGAGATTAAACTCTGAGAATGAGGAGTTTTTTCACGGAGCTTGTTGTGCATTTATGATTCGTAGAGACCATCATTTTAAATTCACATGTAAAAGAATATTGCATTTGAGAGGGTATATCAACTACAACAAATAACAAGCCCTCCCCCGACACACAACGATCTTTATTAACATTTTATATTGTTACCTAAAAACAATTAGAAATTATATAAATTATCCCAAATATCCCTCCTCTTCAGACAAATAAAAATTCAATTAAAACCTTTTACAACCCCCTTCCCAAAACACATATTTTGTAGAAGAAGAAAAAGAGGGTTATTCTGCTTTACAGCACTTTCAATGTTTTTCCTTTGCCCTATAAGTTATTTTTGCCCATTTTATTTTAATATTTTGAAAGGAATAAGCAAATGGGCATGTTGTGTTTTACAGCAAAGTGTTGTATAAACAACCTCTTAAATGTTGGAATCGACCAATCAGAATCAAGTATTACAGGAGGGAGTTGTTCATTTAATTTTTATTTTTTTATTGAATTTTTTGTTTTCTGAAGAGGAAGGATGTTTTCAAAACATGTTTAATCGAGTTTTTACCTTGCGTCAGATTGGATATGTGTGTCTAGATATATATACTGTATATATATATATATATACAGTATATATATATATATATATATATATATATATATACACAGTGGGGCAAAAAAGTATTTAGTCAGCCACCAATTGTGCAAGTTCTGCCACTTAAAAAGACGAGAGAGGCCTGTAATTTTCATCCTAGGTACATTTCAACTATGAGAGACAGAATGGGGGGAAAGAATCCAGGAAATCACATTGTAGGATTTTTTATGAATTAATTGGTAAATTCCTCAGTAAGATAAGTATTTGTTCACCAACAAACAAACACGATTTCTGGCTCTCACAGACCTGTAACTTCTTCTTTAAGAGCCTCCTCTGTCCTCCACTTGTTAACTGTATTAATGGTACCTGTTTGAACTCGTTATCAGTATAAAAGACACCTGTCCACAACCTCAAACAGTCACACTCCAAACTCCACTATGGCCAAGACCAAAGAGCTGTCAAAGGACACCAGAAACAAAATTGTAGACCTGCACCAGGCTGGGAAGACTGAATATGCAATAGGTTAGCACTCTGGAACCTTTCTTTGAGTACCCTGAAAAAAGCCAGCTTCTACATCTCAGGAGGATCTTGTAGCAGGATAGTGGTTGCAATATGGAAGATGAAGACTGACTTGAGAATAAGTCTATCAAGTCAAGGGAATAATCTGAGTGGCGTTAGGACAACAACCTGCTCCTTAACACCTCTAAAACCAAGGAGTTGACGATTGACTGCAGGAGAACAAAGAAGGAAGTCCACCATATGTATGGAGAAGTGGAAGGCGTGGAGAACTTCAAGTTTCTTGAAGTCAATATGTCAAAACATCTTACAAGGACCTCCAACACATCACACCGGGTTAAAAAGGCCCAGCAAAGACTACTTCCTCGAGAAAGAAAAACAAGCCAGGCTCCCACAGAAACTTTGTGAAGAAACAAGGAGATGAGTGGTAACTTGCTCACTCTGCCCTTTACCTCCTCACGAAAATATTTAAGTTTCCCCTCAGAAGATTAATGACTACTTGGGGAATTAAACGTTTTAAAATGTCCAACTTTTATATTAAATAAATCATGATTTATATCCCTTTATTCCCTGACTTGAAGGAGCATTACTTTCTGCTGCTTGGTAAATATTTAAGTCCACTTTTAAAGTGCTACATGCTGCATTTTAAGACAATGATTCATGTACACAATAATTACACTTTGTGCCATTCATATTTTAAAACAGAATAATAACTAAATGATGACGGGTGTTTATTTGCAAAAATCTTGAATTTCAACCTTGGAGATTTGTTAAGCTGGTAAAAATATAAACACCTTAGCACATAGAAGTGCATATGGACATCAGACTAACCTGCAATAAAGGCTGCATTTGGAAGGATTACAAGGTTTTCTAATGAACATTTCTCAAAACAGTGCACGTTTAGTCTTCTCCCTTTTACTGACACGGCCAATGTATGCTAATTCTATGGAGTACGAGAGGTTTTTTATAGACTTTTCTAGTCCAGATGAGCTTTTATTGGACTGTTAAGGGAAGATTTATGCATGATAAGAGCCAAGCATTGCAATACAAACATTGGATTGACACGCTGTTATTTAAGAAATGTAAACACGTTTTATTATATTGCTACCAAGATAACACCTCAGATATCAAGCTCTCCAAGGCACTCAAAATAGACAAGATCAATCTTTGATATGCAGTATTGAATGTCTCCTCACTCATGGTCCCGTTGAACTTTTCCTTTTCGTCGTCACGTTGAACTTTTCCTTTTCGTCATCACGTTGAACTTTTCCTCGTCGCTCATCGTGCCGTTGAACTTATCCTTGTCGCTCATCGTGCCTTTGAACTTATCCTTGTCGCTCATCGTGCTGTTGAACTTATCCTTGTCGCTCATCGTGCCGTTGAACTTATCCTTGTCGCTCATCGTGCCGTTGAACTTATTCTTGTCGCTCATCGTGCCGTTGAACTTATCCTTGTCGCTCATCGTGCCGTAGTACTTATCCTTGTCGCTCATGGTGCCGTTGAACTTATCCTTGTCGCTCATCGTGCCGTTGAACTTATCCTTGTCGCTCATCGTGCCGTTGAACTTATTCTTGTCGCTCATCGTACCGTTGAACTTATCCTTGTCGCTCATCTTGCCGTTGAACTTATCCTTGTCGCTCATCGTGCCGTTGAACTTATTCTTGTCGCTCATCGTGCCGTAGTACTTATCCTTGTCGCTCATCGTGCCGTTGAACTTATCCTTGTCGCTCATCGTGCCGTAGTACTTATCCTTGTCATTCATCGTGCCGTTGAACTTATCCTTGTCGCTCATCGTGCCGTAGTACTTATCCTTGTCGCTCATCGTGCCGTTGAACTTATCCTTGTCGCTCATCGTGCCGTAGTACTTATCCTTGTCGCTCATCGTGCCGTAGTACTTATCCTTGTCGCTCATCGTGCCGTTGAACTTATCCTTGTCGCTCATCGTGGCGTTGAACTTATCCTTGTCGCTCATCGTACCGTTGTACTTATCCTTGTCGCTCATCGTGCCGTTGAACTTATCCTTGTCGCTCATCGTGCCGTAGTACTTATCCTTGTCGCTCATCGTGCCGTTGTACTTATCCTTGTCGCTCATCGTGCCGTTGTACTTATCCTTGTCGCTCATCGTGCCGTTGTACTTATCCTTGTCGCTCATCGTGCCGTTGAACTTATCCTTGTCGCTCATCGTGGCGTTGAACTTATCCTTGTCGCTCATCGTACCGTTGTACTTATCCTTGTCGCTCATCGTGCCGTTGAACTTATCCTTGTCGCTCATCGTGCCGTAGTACTTATCCTTGTCGCTCATCGTGCCGTTGTACTTATCCTTGTCGCTCATCGTGCCGTTGTACTTATCCTTGTCGCTCATCGTGCCGTTGTACTTATCCTTGTCGCTCATCGTGCCGTTGAACTTATCCTTGTCGCTCATCGTGCCGTTGGACTTATCCTTGTCGCTCATCGTGCCGTAGTACTTATCCTTGTCGCTCATCGTGCCGTAGTACTTATCCTTGTCGCTCATCGTGCCGTTGGACTTATCCTTGTCGCTCATCGTGCCGTTGGACTTATCCTTGTCGCTCATCGTGCCGTTGAACTTATCCTTGTCGCTCATCGTGCCGTAGTACTTATCCTTGTCGCTCATCGTTCCGTTGAACTTTTCCTCGTCGCTCATCGTTCCATCCCACAACTGCTCGTCTACTTCATGGAGTACTGAAAAAACATTTGATGGACGTCAAAACAATAAATTATGTTCTCTAGGCTTAAATCACAGCATGAATTATTCTGTAATAGTTCCTCAAGGGCTTGGTTACTTAATACATCCTGTTTTAGTAAAAAATTAGCAACGTTGGCAGCAAATTCAGCAACCAAACATTGATGCATGAACTTATAAAAGACATGCAAGTGGTTTGTTTTAGCTCATATACACACATTATTAACTTGCCATTGCTGCATTTCAAATTAAATCATACATTTCCCAGATTTCAGATCTTTTACACCACTTTTATGCGACACATACTGTTGTCTTTTTAGCCTTTAGAGCGCACCTTTACCAGCGTCTTGCTCCAACATGGACTCCATCGACTGGAAAAGTGCAAAGGCTTTCTTTAAGGAGATCTCATTGGGAGACAGATCTGTAGGACACATTATAATTAAAGGTTAGTGTCAGACAGAGAAAAGAAACACTGCATACAATCAAATGTTTTCAACTCTCAGTCTCCTCTGCAGCTTATATTCACCAACTGGAAAACCAGAGACTGTGGACAGGAAACATGCTGTTAAATCAAACATTATTCCTTCATCTTCAACACAATTATCAAACAGGTAAATACCTCTGGCCAGACAAACAGTCAGCACACAGAAGAGCATCCAAACAGCTGCCATCTCTGCAGTTTTCCAAGAGAGTGTTGCCTGAGCACCAGCCAGCTTTAAAGGAGGGAAACCTCTAGCAGCTGCTGCTGATCAGCACTGATTGTCTCTCTGCACAGAGGAAAACACCATTTATCTGAGATTAAACTCTGAGAATGAGGAGTTTTTTCACGGAGCTTGTTGTGCATTTATGATTCGTAGAGACCATCATTTTAAATTCACATGTAAAAGAATATTGCATTTGAGAGGGTATATCAACTACAACAAATAACAAGCCCTCCCCCGACACACAACGATCTTTATTAACATTTTATATTGTTACCTAAAAACAATTAGAAACTATATAAATTATCCCAAATATCCCTCCTCTTCAGACAAATAAAAATTCAATTAAAACCTTTTACAACCCCTTTCCCAAAACACATATTTTGTAGAAGAAGAAAAAGAGGGTTATTCTGCTTTACAGCACTTTCAATGTTTTTCCTTTGCCCTATAAGTTATTTTTGCCCATTTTATTTTAATATTTTGAAAGGAATAAGCAAATGGGCATGTTGTGTTTTACAGCAAAGTGTTGTATAAACAACCTCTTAAATGTTGGAATCGACCAATCAGAATCAAGTATTACAGGAGGGAGTTGTTCATTTAATTTTTATTTTTTTATTGAATTTTTTGTTTTCTGAAGAGGAAGGATGTTTTCAAAACATGTTTAATCGAGTTTTTACCTTGCGTCAGATTGGATATGTGTGTCTAGATATATATACTGTATATATATATATATATATATATTTATATATATATATACAGTGGGGCAAAAAAGTATTTAGTCAGCCACCAATTGTGCAAGTTCTGCCACTTAAAAAGACGAGAGAGGCCTGTAATTTTCATCCTAGGTACATTTCAACTATGAGAGACAGAATGGGGGGAAAGAATCCAGGAAATCACATTGTAGGATTTTTTATGAATTAATTGGTAAATTCCTCAGTAAGATAAGTATTTGTTCACCAACAAACAAACACGATTTCTGGCTCTCACAGACCTGTAACTTCTTCTTTAAGAGCCTCCTCTGTCCTCCACTTGTTAACTGTATTAATGGTACCTGTTTGAACTCGTTATCAGTATAAAAGACACCTGTCCACAACCTCAAACAGTCACACTCCAAACTCCACTATGGCCAAGACCAAAGAGCTGTCAAAGGACACCAGAAACAAAATTGTAGACCTGCACCAGGCTGGGAAGACTGAATATGCAATAGGTTAGCACTCTGGAACCTTTCTTTGAGTACCCTGAAAAAAGCCAGCTTCTACATCTCAGGAGGATCTTGTAGCAGGATAGTGGTTGCAATATGGAAGATGAAGACTGACTTGAGAATAAGTCTATCAAGTCAAGGGAATAATCTGAGTGGCGTTAGGACAACAACCTGCTCCTTAACACCTCTAAAACCAAGGAGTTGACGATTGACTGCAGGAGAACAAAGAAGGAAGTCCACCATATGTATGGAGAAGTGGAAGGCGTGGAGAACTTCAAGTTTCTTGAAGTCAATATGTCAAAACATCTTACAAGGACCTCCAACACATCACACCGGGTTAAAAAGGCCCAGCAAAGACTCTACTTCCTCGAGAAAGTAAAACAAGCCAGGCTCCCACAGAAACTTTGTGAAGAAACAAGGAGATGAGTGGTAACTTGCTCACTCTGCCCTTTACCTCCTCACGAAAATATTTAAGTTTCCCCTCAGAAGATTAATGACTACTTGGGGAATTAAATGTTTCAAAATGTCCAACTTTTATATTAAATAAATCATGATTTATATCCCTTTATTCCCTGACTTGAAGGAGCATTACTTTCTGCTGCTTGGTAAATATTTAAGTCCACTTTTAAAGTGCTACATGCTGCATTTTAAGACAATGATTCATGTACACAATAATTACACTTTGTGCCATTCATATTTTAAAACAGAATAATAACTAAATGATGACAGGTGTTTATTTGCAAAAATCTTGAATTTCAACCTTGGAGATTTGTTAAGCTGGTAAAAATATAAACACCTTAGCACATAGAAGTGCATATGGACATCAGACTAACCTGCAATAAAGGCTGCATTTGGAAGGATTACAAGGTTTTCTAATGAACATTTCTCAAAACAGTGCACGTTTAGTCTTCTCCCTTTTACTGACACGGCCAATGTATGCTAATTCTATGGAGTACGAGAGGTTTTTTATAGACTTTTCTAGTCCAGATGAGCTTTTATTGGACTGTTAAGGGAAGATTTATGCATGATAAGAGCCAAGCATTGCAATACAAACATTGGATTGACACGCTGTTATTTAAGAAATGTAAACACGTTTTATTATATTGCTACCAAGATAACACCTCAGATATCAAGCTCTCCAAGGCACTCAAAATAGACAAGATCAATCTTTGATATGCAGTATTGAATGTCTCCTCACTCATGGTCCCGTTGAACTTTTCCTTTTCGTCGTCACGTTGAACTTTTCCTTTTCGTCATCACGTTGAACTTTTCCTCGTCGCTCATCTTGCCGTTGAACTTATCCTCGTCGCTCATCGTGCCTTTGAACTTATCCTTGTCGCTCATCGTGCCGTAGTACTTATCCTTGTCGCTCATCGTGCCGTTGAACTTATTCTTGTCGCTCATCGTGCCGTTGAACTTATCCTTGTCGCTCATCGTGCCGTAGTACTTATCCTTGTCGCTCATGGTGCCGTTGAACTTATTCTTGTCGCTCATCGTGCCGTTGAACTTATCCTTGTCGCTCATCGTGCCGTTGAACTTATTCTTGTCGCTCATCGTACCGTTGAACTTATCCTTGTCGCTCATCTTGCCGTTGAACTTATTCTTGTCGCTCATCGTACCGTTGAACTTATCCTTGTCGCTCATGGTGCCGTTGAACTTATTCTTGTCGCTCATCGTGCCGTAGTACTTATCCTTGTCGCTCATCTTGCCGTAGTACTTATCCTTGTCGCTCATCGTGCCGTAGTACTTATCCTTGTCGCTCATCGTGCCGTTGAACTTATCCTTGTCGCTCATCGTGCCGTAGTACTTATCCTTGTCGCTCATCGTGCCGTAGTACTTATCCTTGTCGCTCATCGTGCCGTAGTACTTATCCTTGTCGCTCATCGTGCCGTTGAACTTATCCTTGTCGCTCATCGTGCCGTAGTACTTATCCTTGTCGCTCATCGTGCCGTTGAACTTATCCTTGTCGCTCATCGTGCCGTAGTACTTATCCTTGTCGCTCATCGTGCCGTAGTACTTATCCTTGTCGCTCATCGTGCCGTTGAACTTATCCTTGTCGCTCATCGTGGCGTTGAACTTATCCTTGTCGCTCATCGTACCGTTGTACTTATCCTTGTCGCTCATCGTGCCGTTGAACTTATCCTTGTCGCTCATCGTGCCGTAGTACTTATCCTTGTCGCTCATCGTGCCGTTGTACTTATCCTTGTCGCTCATCGTGCCGTTGTACTTATCCTTGTCGCTCATCGTGCCGTTGTACTTATCCTTGTCGCTCATCGTGCCGTAGTACTTATCCTTGTCGCTCATCGTGCCGTTGAACTTATCCTTGTCGCTCATCGTGCCGTTGGACTTATCCTTGTCGCTCATCGTGCCGTTGAACTTATCCTTGTCGCTCATCGTGCCGTAGTACTTATCCTTGTCGCTCATCGTGCCGTAGTACTTATCCTTGTCGCTCATCGTTCCGTTGAACTTTTCCTCGTCGCTCATCGTTCCGTCCCACAACTGCTCGTCTACTTCATTGAGTACTGAAAAAACATTTGATGGACGTCAAAACAATAAATTATGTTCTCTAGGCTTAAATCACAGCATGAATTATTCTGTAATAGTTCCTCAAGGGCTTGGTTACTTAATACATCCTGTTTTAGTAAAAAATGAGCAACGTTGGCAGCAAATTCAGCAACCAAACATTGATGCATGAACTTATAAAAGACATGCAAGTGGTTTGTTTTAGCTCATATACACACATTATTAACTTGCCATTGCTGCGTTTCAAATTAAATCATACATTTCCCAGATTTCAGATCTTTTACACCACTTTTATGCGAAACATACTGTTGTCTTTTTAGCCTTTAGAGCGCACCTTTACCAGCGTCTTGCTCCAACATGGACTCCATCGACTGGAAAAGTGCAAAGGCTTTCTTTAAGGAGATCTCATTGGGAGACAGATCTGTAGGACACATTATAATTAAAGGTTAGTGTCAGACAGAGAAAAGAAACACTGCATACAATCAAATGTTTTCAACTCTCAGTCTCCTCTGCAGCTTATATTCACCAACTGGAAAACCAGAGACTGTGGACAGGAAACATGCTGTTAAATCAAACATTATTCCTTCATCTTCAACACAATTATCAAACAGGTAAATACCTCTGGCCAGACAAACAGTCAGCACACAGAAGAGCATCCAAACAGCTGCCATCTCTGCAGTTTTCCAAGAGAGTGTTGCCTGAGCACCAGCCAGCTTTAAAGGAGGGAAACCTCCAGCAGCTGCTGCTGATCAGCACTGATTGTCTCTCTGCACAGAGGAAAACACCATTTATCTGAGATTAAACTCTGAGAATGAGGAGTTTTTTCACGGAGCTTGTTGTGCATTTATGATTCGTAGAGACCATCATTTTAAATTCACATGTAAAAGAATATTGCATTTGAGAGGGTATATCAACTACAACAAATAACAAGCCCTCCCCCGACACACAACGATCTTTATTAACATTTTATATTGTTACCTAAAAACAATTAGAAATTATATAAATTATCCCAAATATCCCTCCTCTTCAGACAAATAAAAATTCAATTAAAACCTTTTACAACCCCCTTCCCAAAACACATATTTTGTAGAAGAAGAAAAAGAGGGTTATTCTGCTTTACAGCACTTTCAATGTTTTTCCTTTGCCCTATAAGTTATTTTTGCCCATTTTATTTTAATATTTTGAAAGGAATAAGCAAATGGGCATGTTGTGTTTTACAGCAAAGTGTTGTATAAACAACCTCTTAAATGTTGGAATCGACCAATCAGAATCAAGTATTACAGGAGGGAGTTGTTCATTTAATTTTTATTTTTTTATTGAATTTTTTGTTTTCTGAAGAGGAAGGATGTTTTCAAAACATGTTTAATCGAGTTTTTACCTCGCGTCAGATTGGATATGTGTGTCTAGATATATATACTGTATATATATATATATATATATATTTATATATATATATATACAGTGGGGCAAAAAAGTATTTAGTCAGCCACCAATTGTGCAAGTTCTGCCACTTAAAAAGACGAGAGAGGCCTGTAATTTTCATCCTAGGTACATTTCAACTATGAGAGACAGAATGGGGGGAAAGAATCCAGGAAATCACATTGTAGGATTTTTTATGAATTAATTGGTAAATTCCTCAGTAAGATAAGTATTTGTTCACCAACAAACAAACACGATTTCTGGCTCTCACAGACCTGTAACTTCTTCTTTAAGAGCCTCCTCTGTCCTCCACTTGTTAACTGTATTAATGGTACCTGTTTGAACTCGTTATCAGTATAAAAGACACCTGTCCACAACCTCAAACAGTCACACTCCAAACTCCACTATGGCCAAGACCAAAGAGCTGTCAAAGGACACCAGAAACAAAATTGTAGACCTGCACCAGGCTGGGAAGACTGAATATGCAATAGGTTAGCACTCTGGAACCTTTCTTTGAGTACCCTGAAAAAAGCCAGCTTCTACATCTCAGGAGGATCTTGTAGCAGGATAGTGGTTGCAATATGGAAGATGAAGACTGACTTGAGAATAAGTCTATCAAGTCAAGGGAATAATCTGAGTGGCGTTAGGACAACAACCTGCTCCTTAACACCTCTAAAACCAAGGAGTTGACGATTGACTGCAGGAGAACAAAGAAGGAAGTCCACCATATGTATGGAGAAGTGGAAGGCGTGGAGAACTTCAAGTTTCTTGAAGTCAATATGTCAAAACATCTTACAAGGACCTCCAACACATCACACCGGGTTAAAAAGGCCCAGCAAAGACTACTTCCTCGAGAAAGAAAAACAAGCCAGGCTCCCACAGAAACTTTGTGAAGAAACAAGGAGATGAGTGGTAACTTGCTCACTCTGCCCTTTACCTCCTCACGAAAATATTTAAGTTTCCCCTCAGAAGATTAATGACTACTTGGGGAATTAAACGTTTTAAAATGTCCAACTTTTATATTAAATAAATCATGATTTATATCCCTTTATTCCCTGACTTGAAGGAGCATTACTTTCTGCTGCTTGGTAAATATTTAAGTCCACTTTTAAAGTGCTACATGCTGCATTTTAAGACAATGATTCATGTACACAATAATTACACTTTGTGCCATTCATATTTTAAAACAGAATAATAACTAAATGATGACGGGTGTTTATTTGCAAAAATCTTGAATTTCAACCTTGGAGATTTGTTAAGCTGGTAAAAATATAAACACCTTAGCACATAGAAGTGCATATGGACATCAGACTAACCTGCAATAAAGGCTGCATTTGGAAGGATTACAAGGTTTTCTAATGAACATTTCTCAAAACAGTGCACGTTTAGTCTTCTCCCTTTTACTGACACGGCCAATGTATGCTAATTCTATGGAGTACGAGAGGTTTTTTATAGACTTTTCTAGTCCAGATGAGCTTTTATTGGACTGTTAAGGGAAGATTTATGCATGATAAGAGCCAAGCATTGCAATACAAACATTGGATTGACACGCTGTTATTTAAGAAATGTAAACACGTTTTATTATATTGCTACCAAGATAACACCTCAGATATCAAGCTCTCCAAGGCACTCAAAATAGACAAGATCAATCTTTGATATGCAGTATTGAATGTCTCCTCACTCATGGTCCCGTTGAACTTTTCCTTTTCGTCGTCACGTTGAACTTTTCCTTTTCGTCATCACGTTGAACTTTTCCTCGTCGCTCATCGTGCCGTTGAACTTATCCTTGTCGCTCATCGTGCCTTTGAACTTATCCTTGTCGCTCATCGTGCCGTAGTACTTATCCTTGTCGCTCATGGTGCCGTTGAACTTATCCTTGTCGCTCATGGTGCCGTTGAACTTATTCTTGTCGCTCATCGTGCCGTAGTACTTATCCTTGTCGCTCATCGTGCCGTTGAACTTATCCTTGTCGCTCATCGTGCCGTTGAACTTATCCTTGTCGCTCATCGTGCCGTAGTACTTATCCTTGTCGCTCATCGTGCCGTTGAACTTATCCTTGTCGCTCATCGTGCCGTAGTACTTATCCTTGTCGCTCATCGTGCCGTTGAACTTATCCTTGTCGCTCATCGTGCCGTAGTACTTATCCTTGTCGCTCATCGTGCCGTAGTACTTATCCTTGTCGCTCATCGTGGCGTTGAACTTATCCTTGTCGCTCATCGTACCGTTGTACTTATCCTTGTCGCTCATCGTGCCGTTGAACTTATCCTTGTCGCTCATCGTGCCGTTGAACTTATCCTTGTCGCTCATCGTGCCGTAGTACTTATCCTTGTCGCTCATCGTGCCGTAGTACTTATCCTTGTCGCTCATCGTGCCGTTGAACTTATCCTTGTCGCTCATCGTGCCGTTGAACTTATCCTTGTCGCTCATCGTGCCGTAGTACTTATCCTTGTCGCTCATCGTGCCGTTGGACTTATCCTTGTCGCTCATCGTGCCGTAGTACTTATCCTTGTCGCTCGTCGTGCCGTAGTACTTATCCTTGTCGCTCATCGTGCCGTTGGACTTATCCTTGTCGCTCATCGTGCCGTTGAACTTATCCTTGTCGCTCATCGTTCCGTTGAACTTTTCCTCGTCGCTCATCGTTCCGTCCCACAACTGCTCGTCTACTTCATGGAGTACTGAAAAAACATTTGATGGACGTCAAAACAATAAATTATGTTCTCTAGGCTTAAATCACAGCATGAATTATTCTGTAATAGTTCCTCAAGGGCTTGGTTACTTAATACATCCTGTTTTAGTAAAAAATTAGCAACGTTGGCAGCAAATTCAGCAACCAAACATTGATGCATGAACTTATAAAAGACATGCAAGTGGTTTGTTTTAGCTCATATACACACATTATTAACTTGCCATTGCTGCATTTCAAATTAAATCATACATTTCCCAGATTTCAGATCTTTTACACCACTTTTATGCGACACATACTGTTGTCTTTTTAGCCTTTAGAGCGCACCTTTACCAGCGTCTTGCTCCAACATGGACTCCATCGACTGGAAAAGTGCAAAGGCTTTCTTTAAGGAGATCTCATTGGGAGACAGATCTGTAGGACACATTATAATTAAAGGTTAGTGTCAGACAGAGAAAAGAAACACTGCATACAATCAAATGTTTTCAACTCTCAGTCTCCTCTGCAGCTTATATTCACCAACTGGAAAACCAGAGACTGTGGACAGGAAACATGCTGTTAAATCAAACATTATTCCTTCATCTTCAACACAATTATCAAACAGGTAAATACCTCTGGCCAGACAAACAGTCAGCACACAGAAGAGCATCCAAACAGCTGCCATCTCTGCAGTTTTCCAAGAGAGTGTTGCCTGAGCACCAGCCAGCTTTAAAGGAGGGAAACCTCTAGCAGCTGCTGCTGATCAGCACTGATTGTCTCTCTGCACAGAGGAAAACACCATTTATCTGAGATTAAACTCTGAGAATGAGGAGTTTTTTCACGGAGCTTGTTGTGCATTTATGATTCGTAGAGACCATCATTTTAAATTCACATGTAAAAGAATATTGCATTTGAGAGGGTATATCAACTACAACAAATAACAAGCCCTCCCCCGACACACAAAGATCTTTATTAACATTTTATATTGTTACCTAAAAACAATTAGAAATTATATAAATTATCCCAAATATCCCTCCTCTTCAGACAAATAAAAATTCAATTAAAACCTTTTACAACCCCCTTCCCAAAACACATATTTTGTAGAAGAAGAAAAAGAGGGTTATTCTGCTTTACAGCACTTTCAATGTTTTTCCTTTGCCCTATAAGTTATTTTTGCTCATTTTATTTTAATATTTTGAAAGGAATAAGCAAATGGGCATGTTGTGTTTTACAGCAAAGTGTTGTATAAACAACCTCTTAAATGTTGGAATCGACCAATCAGAATCAAGTATTACAGGAGGGAGTTGTTCATTTAATTTTTATTTTTTTATTGAATTTTTTGTTTTCTGAAGAGGAAGGATGTTTTCAAAACATGTTTAATCGAGTTTTTACCTTGCGTCAGATTGGATATGTGTGTCTAGATATATATACTGTATATATATATATATATATATATATATTTATATATATATATATACAGTGGGGCAAAAAAGTATTTAGTCAGCCACCAATTGTGCAAGTTCTGCCACTTAAAAAGACGAGAGAGGCCTGTAATTTTCATCCTAGGTACATTTCAACTATGAGAGACAGAATGGGGGGAAAGAATCCAGGAAATCACATTGTAGGATTTTTTATGAATTAATTGGTAAATTCCTCAGTAAGATAAGTATTTGTTCACCAACAAACAAACACGATTTCTGGCTCTCACAGACCTGTAACTTCTTCTTTAAGAGCCTCCTCTGTCCTCCACTTGTTAACTGTATTAATGGTACCTGTTTGAACTCGTTATCAGTATAAAAGACACCTGTCCACAACCTCAAACAGTCACACTCCAAACTCCACTATGGCCAAGACCAAAGAGCTGTCAAAGGACACCAGAAACAAAATTGTAGACCTGCACCAGGCTGGGAAGACTGAATATGCAATAGGTTAGCACTCTGGAACCTTTCTTTGAGTACCCTGAAAAAAGCCAGCTTCTACATCTCAGGAGGATCTTGTAGCAGGATAGTGGTTGCAATATGGAAGATGAAGACTGACTTGAGAATAAGTCTATCAAGTCAAGGGAATAATCTGAGTGGCGTTAGGACAACAACCTGCTCCTTAACACCTCTAAAACCAAGGAGTTGACGATTGACTGCAGGAGAACAAAGAAGGAAGTCCACCATATGTATGGAGAAGTGGAAGGCGTGGAGAACTTCAAGTTTCTTGAAGTCAATATGTCAAAACATCTTACAAGGACCTCCAACACATCACACCGGGTTAAAAAGGCCCAGCAAAGACTACTTCCTCGAGAAAGAAAAACAAGCCAGGCTCCCACAGAAACTTTGTGAAGAAACAAGGAGATGAGTGGTAACTTGCTCACTCTGCCCTTTACCTCCTCACGAAAATATTTAAGTTTCCCCTCAGAAGATTAATGACTACTTGGGGAATTAAACGTTTTAAAATGTCCAACTTTTATATTAAATAAATCATGATTTATATCCCTTTATTCCCTGACTTGAAGGAGCATTACTTTCTGCTGCTTGGTAAATATTTAAGTCCACTTTTAAAGTGCTACATGCTGCATTTTAAGACAATGATTCATGTACACAATAATTACACTTTGTGCCATTCATATTTTAAAACAGAATAATAACTAAATGATGACGGGTGTTTATTTGCAAAAATCTTGAATTTCAACCTTGGAGATTTGTTAAGCTGGTAAAAATATAAACACCTTAGCACATAGAAGTGCATATGGACATCAGACTAACCTGCAATAAAGGCTGCATTTGGAAGGATTACAAGGTTTTCTAATGAACATTTCTCAAAACAGTGCACGTTTAGTCTTCTCCCTTTTACTGACACGGCCAATGTATGCTAATTCTATGGAGTACGAGAGGTTTTTTTATAGACTTTTCTAGTCCAGATGAGCTTTTATTGGACTGTTAAGGGAAGATTTATGCATGATAAGAGCCAAGCATTGCAATACAAACATTGGATTGACACGCTGTTATTTAAGAAATGTAAACACGTTTTATTATATTGCTACCAAGATAACACCTCAGATATCAAGCTCTCCAAGGCACTCAAAATAGACAAGATCAATCTTTGATATGCAGTATTGAATGTCTCCTCACTCATGGTCCCGTTGAACTTTTCCTTTTCGTCGTCACGTTGAACTTTTCCTTTTCGTCATCACGTTGAACTTTTCCTCGTCGCTCATCTTGCCGTTGAACTTATCCTTGTCGCTCATCGTGCCTTTGAACTTATCCTTGTCGCTCATCGTGCTGTTGAACTTATCCTTGTCGCTCATCGTGCCGTAGTACTTATCCTTGTCGCTCATCGTGCCGTTGAACTTATTCTTGTCGCTCATCGTGCCGTTGAACTTATCCTTGTCGCTCATCGTGCCGTAGTACTTATCCTTGTCGCTCATGGTGCCGTTGAACTTATTCTTGTCGCTCATCGTGCCGTTGAACTTATCCTTGTCGCTCATCGTGCCGTTGAACTTATTCTTGTCGCTCATCGTACCGTTGAACTTATCCTTGTCGCTCATCTTGCCGTTGAACTTATTCTTGTCGCTCATCGTACCGTTGAACTTATCCTTGTCGCTCATCGTGCCGTAGTACTTATCCTTGTCGCTCATCTTGCCGTAGTACTTATCCTTGTCGCTCATCGTGCCGTAGTACTTATCCTTGTCGCTCATCGTGCCGTAGTACTTATCCTTGTCGCTCATCGTGCCGTTGAACTTATCCTTGTCGCTCATCGTGCCGTAGTACTTATCCTTGTCGCTCATCGTGCCGTAGTACTTATCCTTGTCGCTCATCGTGCCGTAGTACTTATCCTTGTCGCTCATCGTGCCGTTGAACTTATCCTTGTCGCTCATCGTGCCGTAGTACTTATCCTTGTCGCTCATCGTGCCGTTGAACTTATCCTTGTCGCTCATCGTGCCGTAGTACTTATCCTTGTCGCTCATCGTGCCGTAGTACTTATCCTTGTCGCTCATCGTGCCGTTGAACTTATCCTTGTCGCTCATCGTGGCGTTGAACTTATCCTTGTCGCTCATCGTACCGTTGTACTTATCCTTGTCGCTCATCGTGCCGTTGAACTTATCCTTGTCGCTCATCGTGCCGTAGTACTTATCCTTGTCGCTCATCGTGCCGTTGTACTTATCCTTGTCGCTCATCGTGCCGTTGTACTTATCCTTGTCGCTCATCGTGCCGTTGGACTTATCCTTGTCGCTCATCGTGCCGTAGTACTTATCCTTGTCGCTCATCGTGCCGTTGAACTTATCCTTGTCGCTCATCGTGCCGTTGGACTTATCCTTGTCGCTCATCGTGCCGTTGAACTTATCCTTGTCGCTCATCGTGCCGTAGTACTTATCCTTGTCGCTCATCGTGCCGTAGTACTTATCCTTGTCGCTCATCGTTCCGTTGAACTTTTCCTCGTCGCTCATCGTTCCGTCCCACAACTGCTCGTCTACTTCATTGAGTACTGAAAAAACATTTGATGGACGTCAAAACAATAAATTATGTTCTCTAGGCTTAAATCACAGCATGAATTATTCTGTAATAGTTCCTCAAGGGCTTGGTTACTTAATACATCCTGTTTTAGTAAAAAATTAGCAACGTTGGCAGCAAATTCAGCAACCAAACATTGATGCATGAACTTATAAAAGACATGCAAGTGGTTTGTTTTAGCTCATATACACACATTATTAACTTGCCATTGCTGCGTTTCAAATTAAATCATACATTTCCCAGATTTCAGATCTTTTACACCACTTTTATGCGACACATACTGTTGTCTTTTTAGCCTTTAGAGCGCACCTTTACCAGCGTCTTGCTCCAACATGGACTCCATCGACTGGAAAAGTGCAAAGGCTTTCTTTAAGGAGATCTCATTGGGAGACAGATCTGTAGGACACATTATAATTAAAGGTTAGTGTCAGACAGAGAAAAGAAACACTGCATACAATCAAATGTTTTCAACTCTCAGTCTCCTCTGCAGCTTATATTCACCAACTGGAAAACCAGAGACTGTGGACAGGAAACATGCTGTTAAATCAAACATTATTCCTTCATCTTCAACACAATTATCAAACAGGTAAATACCTCTGGCCAGACAAACAGTCAGCACACAGAAGAGCATCCAAACAGCTGCCATCTCTGCAGTTTTCCAAGAGAGTGTTGCCTGAGCACCAGCCAGCTTTAAAGGAGGGAAACCTCCAGCAGCTGCTGCTGATCAGCACTGATTGTCTCTCTGCACAGAGGAAAACACCATTTATCTGAGATTAAACTCTGAGAATGAGGAGTTTTTTCACGGAGCTTGTTGTGCATTTATGATTCGTAGAGACCATCATTTTAAATTCACATGTAAAAGAATATTGCATTTGAGAGGGTATATCAACTACAACAAATAACAAGCCCTCCCCCGACACACAACGATCTTTATTAACATTTTATATTGTTACCTAAAAACAATTAGAAATTATATAAATTATCCCAAATATCCCTCCTCTTCAGACAAATAAAAATTCAATTAAAACCTTTTACAACCCCCTTCCCAAAACACATATTTTGTAGAAGAAGAAAAAGAGGGTTATTCTGCTTTACAGCACTTTCAATGTTTTTCCTTTGCCCTATAAGTTATTTTTGCCCATTTTATTTTAATATTTTGAAAGGAATAAGCAAATGGGCATGTTGTGTTTTACAGCAAAGTGTTGTATAAACAACCTCTTAAATGTTGGAATCGACCAATCAGAATCAAGTATTACAGGAGGGAGTTGTTCATTTAATTTTTATTTTTTTATTGAATTTTTTGTTTTCTGAAGAGGAAGGATGTTTTCAAAACATGTTTAATCGAGTTTTTACCTTGCGTCAGATTGGATATGTGTGTCTAGATATATATACTGTATATATATATATATATATATACATATATATATATATACAGTGGGGCAAAAAAGTATTTAGTCAGCCACCAATTGTGCAAGTTCTGCCACTTAAAAAGACGAGAGAGGCCTGTAATTTTCATCCTAGGTACATTTCAACTATGAGAGACAGAATGGGGGGAAAGAATCCAGGAAATCACATTGTAGGATTTTTTATGAATTAATTGGTAAATTCCTCAGTAAGATAAGTATTTGTTCACCAACAAACAAACACGATTTCTGGCTCTCACAGACCTGTAACTTCTTCTTTAAGAGCCTCCTCTGTCCTCCACTTGTTAACTGTATTAATGGTACCTGTTTGAACTCGTTATCAGTATAAAAGACACCTGTCCACAACCTCAAACAGTCACACTCCAAACTCCACTATGGCCAAGACCAAAGAGCTGTCAAAGGACACCAGAAACAAAATTGTAGACCTGCACCAGGCTGGGAAGACTGAATATGCAATAGGTTAGCACTCTGGAACCTTTCTTTGAGTACCCTGAAAAAAGCCAGCTTCTACATCTCAGGAGGATCTTGTAGCAGGATAGTGGTTGCAATATGGAAGATGAAGACTGACTTGAGAATAAGTCTATCAAGTCAAGGGAATAATCTGAGTGGCGTTAGGACAACAACCTGCTCCTTAACACCTCTAAAACCAAGGAGTTGACGATTGACTGCAGGAGAACAAAGAAGGAAGTCCACCATATGTATGGAGAAGTGGAAGGCGTGGAGAACTTCAAGTTTCTTGAAGTCAATATGTCAAAACATCTTACAAGGACCTCCAACACATCACACCGGGTTAAAAAGGCCCAGCAAAGACTCTACTTCCTCGAGAAAGAAAAACAAGCCAGGCTCCCACAGAAACTTTGTGAAGAAACAAGGAGATGAGTGGTAACTTGCTCACTCTGCCCTTTACCTCCTCACGAAAATATTTAAGTTTCCCCTCAGAAGATTAATGACTACTTGGGGAATTAAACGTTTTAAAATGTCCAACTTTTATATTAAATAAATCATGATTTATATCCCTTTATTCCCTGACTTGAAGGAGCATTACTTTCTGCTGCTTGGTAAATATTTAAGTCCACTTTTAAAGTGCTACATGCTGCATTTTAAGACAATGATTCATGTACACAATAATTACACTTTGTGCCATTCATATTTTAAAACAGAATAATAACTAAATGATGACAGGTGTTTATTTGCAAAAATCTTGAATTTCAACCTTGGAGATTTGTTAAGCTGGTAAAAATATAAACACCTTAGCACATAGAAGTGCATATGGACATCAGACTAACCTGCAATAAAGGCTGCATTTGGAAGGATTACAAGGTTTTCTAATGAACATTTCTCAAAACAGTGCACGTTTAGTCTTCTCCCTTTTACTGACACGGCCAATGTATGCTAATCCTATGGAGTATGAGAGTTTTTTTATAGACTTTTCTAGTCCAGAGGAGCTTTTATTGGACTGTTAAGGGAAGATTTATGCATGATAAGAGCCAAGCATTGCAATACAAACATTGGATTGACACGCTGTTATTTAAGAAATGTAAACACGTTTTATTATATTGCTACCAAGATAACACCTCAGATATCAAGCTCTCCAAGGCACTCAAAATAGACGAGATCAATCTTTTATATGCAGTATTGAATGTCTCCTCACTCATCGTCCCGTTGAACTTTTCCTTTTCGTCGTCACGTTGAACTTTTCCTTTTCGTCGTCACGTTGAACTTTTCCTCGTCGCTCATCGTGCCGTAGTACTTATCCTTGTCGCTCATCGTGCCGTAGTACTTATCCTTGTCGCTCATCGTGGCGTTGAACTTATCCTTGTCGCTCATCGTGCCGTAGTACTTATCCTTGTCGCTCATCGTACCGTTGTACTTATCCTTGTCGCTCATCGTGCCGTTGAACTTATCCTTGTCGCTCATCGTGCCGTAGTACTTATCCTTGTCGCTCATCGTGCCGTAGTACTTATCCTTGTCGCTCATCGTGCCGTTGAACTTATCCTTGTCGCTCATCGTGGCGTTGAACTTATACTTGTCGCTCATCGTACCGTTGTACTTATCCTTGTCGCTCATCGTGCCGTTGAACTTATCCTTGTCGCTCATCGTGCCGTTGAACTTATCCTTGTCGCTCATCGTGCCGTAGTACTTATCCTTGTCGCTCATCGTGCCGTAGTACTTATCCTTGTCGCTCATCGTGCCGTTGAACTTATCCTTGTCGCTCATCGTGCCGTTGAACTTATCCTTGTCGCTCATCGTGCCGTTGAACTTATCCTTGTCGCTCATCGTGCCGTAGTACTTATCCTTGTCGCTCATCGTGCCGTTGGACTTATCCTTGTCGCTCATCGTGCCGTAGTACTTATCCTTGTCGCTCATCGTGCCGTTGAACTTATCCTTGTCGCTCATCGTGCCGTTGAACTTATCCTTGTCGCTCATCGTGCCGTAGTACTTATCCTTGTCGCTCATCGTTCCGTTGAACTTTTCCTCGTCGCTCTTCGTTCCGTCCCACAACTGCTCGTCTACTTCATGGAGTACTGAAAAAACATTTGATGGACGTCAAAACAATAAATTATGTTCTCTAGACTTAAATCACAGCATGAATTATTCTGTAATAGTTCCTCAAGGGCTTGGTTACTTAATACATCCTGTTTTAGTAAAAAATTAGCAACGTTGGCAGCAAATTCAGCAACCAAACATTGATGCATGAACTTATAAAAGACATGCAAGTGGTTTGTTTTAGCTCATATACACACACAATTAACTTGCCATTGCTGCGTTTCAAATTAAATCATACATTTCCCAGATTTCAGATCTTTTACACCACTTTTATGCGACACATACTGTTGTCTTTTTAGCCTTTAGAGCGCACCTTTACCAGCGTCTTGCTCCAATATGGACTCCATCGACTGGAAAAGTGCAAAGGCTTTCTTTAAGGAGATCTCATTGGGAGACAGATCTGTAGGACACATTATAATTAAAGGTTAGTGTCAGACAGAGAAAAGAAACACTGCATACAATCAAATGTTTTCAACTCTCAGTCTCCTCTGCAGCTTATATTCACCAACTGGAAAACCAGAGACTGTGGACAGGAAACATGCTGTTAAATCAAACATTATTCCTTCATCTTCCACACAATTATCAAACAGGTAAATACCTCTGGCCAGACAAACAGTCAGCACACAGAAGAGCATCCAAACAGCTGCCATCTCTGCAGTTTTCCAAGAGAGTGTTGCCTGAGCACCAGCCAGCTTTAAAGGAGGGAAACCTCCAGCAGCTGCTGCTGATCAGCACTGATTGTCTCTCTGCACAGAGGAAAACACCATTTATCTGAGATTAAACTCTGAGAATGAGGAGTTTTTTCATGGAGCTTGTTGTGCATTTATGATTCATAGAGACCATCATTTTAAATTCACATGTAAAAGAATATTGCATTTGAGAGGGTATATCAACTACAACAAATAACAAGCCCTCCCCCGACACACAACGATCTTTATTAACATTTTATATTGTTACCTAAAAACAATTAGAAATTATATAAATTATCCCAAATATCCCTCCTCTTCAGAAAACTAAAAATTCAATTAAAACCTTTTACAACCCCCTTCCCAAAACACATATTTTGTAGAAGAAGAAAAACAGGGTTATTCTGCTTTACAGCACTTTCAATGTTTTTCCTTTGCCCTATAAGTTATTTTTGCCCATTTTATTTTAATATTTTGCAAGGAATAAGCAAATGGGCATGTTGTGTTTTACAGCAGTGTGTTGTATACACAACCTCTTAAATGTTGGAATCGACCAATCAGAATCAAGTATTACAGGAGGGAGTTGTTCATTTAATTTTAATTTTTGTATTGAATTTTTTGTTTTCTGAAGAGGAAGGATGTTTTTAAAACATGTTTAATCGAGTTTTTACCTCGCGTCAGATTGTATATGTGTGTCTAGATATATATACTGTATATATATATATACAGTGGGGCAAAAAAGTATTTAGTCAGCCACCAATTGTGCAAGTTCTGCCACTTAAAAAGACGAGAGAGGCCTGTAATTTTCATCCTAGGTACATTTCAACTATGAGAGACAGAATGGGGGGAAAGAATCCAGGAAATCACATTGTAGGATTTTTTATGAATTAATTGGTAAATTCCTCAGTAAGATAAGGTTTTTTTTCACCAACAAACAAACACGATTTCTGGCTCTCACAGACCTGTAACTTCTTCTTTAAGAGCCTCCTCTGTCCTCCACTTGTTAACTGTATTAATGGTACCTGTTTGAACTCGTTATCAGTATAAAAGACACCTGTCCACAACCTCAAACAGTCACACTCCAAACTCCACTATGGCCAAGACCAAAGAGCTGTCAAAGGACACCAGAAACAAAATTGTAGACCTGCACCAGGCTGGGAAGACTGAATATGCAATAGGTTAGCACTCTGGAACCTTTCTTTGAGTACCCTGAAAAAAGCCAGCTTCTACATCTCAGGAGGATCTTGTAGCAGGATAGTGGTTGCAATATGGAAGATGAAGACTGACTTGAGAATAAGTCTATCAAGTCAAGGGAATAATCTGAGTGGCGTTAGGACAACAACCTGCTCCTTAACACCTCTAAAACCAAGGAGTTGACGATTGACTGCAGGAGAACAAAGAAGGAAGTCCACCATATGTATGGAGAAGTGGAAGGCGTGGAGAACTTCAAGTTTCTTGAAGTCAATATGTCAAAACATCTTACAAGGACCTCCAACACATCACACCGGGTTAAAAAGGCCCAGCAAAGACTCTACTTCCTCGAGAAAGTAAAACAAGCCAGGCTCCCACAGAAACTTTGTGAAGAAACAAGGAGATGAGTGGTAACTTGCTCACTCTGCCCTTTACCTCCTCACGAAAATATTTAAGTTTCCCCTCAGAAGATTAATGACTACTTGGGGAATTAAATGTTTTAAAATGTCCAACTTTTATATTAAATAAATCATGATTTATATCCCTTTATTCCCTGACTTGAAGGAGCATTACTTTCTGCTGCTTGGTAAATATTTAAGTCCACTTTTAAATTGCTACATGCTGCATTTTAAGACAATTATTCATGTGCACAATAATTACACTGTGCCATTCATATTTTAAAACAGAATAATAACTAAATGATGACGGGTGTTTATTTGCAAAAATCTTGAATTTCAACCTTGGAGATTTGTTAAGCTGGTAAAAATATAAACACCTTAGCACATAGAAGTGCATATGGACATCAGACTAACCTGCAATAAAGGCTGCATTTGGAAGGATTACAAGGTTTTCTGATGAACATTTCTCAAAACAGTGCACGTTTAGTCTTCTCCCTTTTACTGACACGGCCGGGCAATGTATGCTAATCCTATGGAGTATGAGAGTTTTTTTTATAGACTTTTCTAGTCCAGATGAGCTTTTATTGGACTGTTAAGGGAAGATTTATGCACAATAAGAGCCAAGCATTGCAATACAAACATTGGATTGACACGCTGTTATTTAAGAAATGTAAACACGTTTTATTATATTGCTACCAAGATAACACCTCAGATATCAAGCTCTCCAAGGCACTCAAAATAGACAAGATCAATCTTTTATATGCAGTATTGAATGTCTCCTCACTCATCGTCACGTTGAACTTTTCCTCGTCGCTCATTGTGCCGTTGAACTTTTCCTCGTCGCTCATTGTGCCGTAGTACTTATCCTTGTCGCTCATCGTGCCGTTGAACTTATCCTTGTCGCTCATCGTGCCGTTGGACTTTTCCTTGTCGCTCATCGTGTCGTAGTACTTATCCTTGTCGCTCATCGTGCCGTTGAACTTATCCTTGTCGCTCATCGTGCCGTTGGACTTATCCTTGTCGCTCATCGTGCCGTTGGACTTATCCTTGTCGCTCATCGTGCCGTAGTACTTATCCTTGTCGCTCATCGTACCGTAGTACTTATCCTTGTCGCTCATCGTGCCGTAGTACTTATCCTTGTCGCTCATCGTGCCGTAGTACTTATCCTTGTCGCTCATCGTGCCATTGAACTTATCCTTGTCGCTCATCGTGCCGTTGGACTTATCCTTGTCGCTCATCGTGCCGTAGTACTTATCCTTGTCGCTCATCGTGCCGTAGTACTTATCCTTGTCGCTCATCGTGCCGTAGTACTTATCCTTGTCGCTCATCGTGTCGTTGAACTTATCCTTGTCGCTCATCGGGCCGTAGTACTTATCCTTGTCGCTCATCGTGCCGTTGAACTTATCCTTGTCGCTCATCGTGCCGTTGAACTTATCCTTGTCGCTCATCGTGCCGTAGTACTTATCCTTGTCGCTCATCGTGCCGTAGTACTTATCCTTGTCGCTCATCGTGTCGTTGAACTTATCCTTGTCGCTCATCGGGCCGTAGTACTTATCCTTGTCGCTCATCGGGCCGTAGTACTTATCCTTGTCGCTCATCGTGCCGTTGGACTTATCCTTGTCGCTCATCGTGCCGTAGTACTTATCCTTGTCGCTCATCGTGCCGTTGAACTTATCCTTGTCGCTCATCGTGCCGTTGGACTTATCCTTGTCGCTCATCGTGCCGTTGAACTTATCCTTGTCGCTCATCGTGCCGTAGTACTTATCCTTGTCGCTCATCGTGCCGTAGTACTTATCCTTGTCGCTCATCGTTCCGTTGAACTTTTCCTCGTCGCTCATCGTTCCGTCCCACAACTGCTCGTCTACTTCATTGAGTACTGAAAAAACATTTGATGGACGTCAAAACAATAAATTATGTTCTCTAGGCTTAAATCACAGCATGAATTATTCTGTAATAGTTCCTCAAGGGCTTGGTTACTTAATACATCCTGTTTTAGTAAAAAATTAGCAACGTTGGCAGCAAATTCAGCAACCAAACATTGATGCATGAACTTATAAAAGACATGCAAGTGGTTTGTTTTAGCTCATATACACACATTATTAACTTGCCATTGCTGCGTTTCAAATTAAATCATACATTTCCCAGATTTCAGATCTTTTACACCACTTTTATGCGACACATACTGTTGTCTTTTTAGCCTTTAGAGCGCACCTTTACCAGCGTCTTGCTCCAACATGGACTCCATCGACTGGAAAAGTGCAAAGGCTTTCTTTAAGGAGATCTCATTGGGAGACAGATCTGTAGGACACATTATAATTAAAGGTTAGTGTCAGACAGAGAAAAGAAACACTGCATACAATCAAATGTTTTCAACTCTCAGTCTCCTCTGCAGCTTATATTCACCAACTGGAAAACCAGAGACTGTGGACAGGAAACATGCTGTTAAATCAAACATTATTCCTTCATCTTCAACACAATTATCAAACAGGTAAATACCTCTGGCCAGACAAACAGTCAGCACACAGAAGAGCATCCAAACAGCTGCCATCTCTGCAGTTTTCCAAGAGAGTGTTGCCTGAGCACCAGCCAGCTTTAAAGGAGGGAAACCTCCAGCAGCTGCTGCTGATCAGCACTGATTGTCTCTCTGCACAGAGGAAAACACCATTTATCTGAGATTAAACTCTGAGAATGAGGAGTTTTTTCACGGAGCTTGTTGTGCATTTATGATTCGTAGAGACCATCATTTTAAATTCACATGTAAAAGAATATTGCATTTGAGAGGGTATATCAACTACAACAAATAACAAGCCCTCCCCCGACACACAACGATCTTTATTAACATTTTATATTGTTACCTAAAAACAATTAGAAATTATATAAATTATCCCAAATATCCCTCCTCTTCAGACAAATAAAAATTCAATTAAAACCTTTTACAACCCCCTTCCCAAAACACATATTTTGTAGAAGAAGAAAAAGAGGGTTATTCTGCTTTACAGCACTTTCAATGTTTTTCCTTTGCCCTATAAGTTATTTTTGCCCATTTTATTTTAATATTTTGAAAGGAATAAGCAAATGGGCATGTTGTGTTTTACAGCAAAGTGTTGTATAAACAACCTCTTAAATGTTGGAATCGACCAATCAGAATCAAGTATTACAGGAGGGAGTTGTTCATTTAATTTTTATTTTTTTATTGAATTTTTTGTTTTCTGAAGAGGAAGGATGTTTTCAAAACATGTTTAATCGAGTTTTTACCTTGCGTCAGATTGGATATGTGTGTCTAGATATATATACTGTATATATATATATATATATATATACATATATATATATATACAGTGGGGCAAAAAAGTATTTAGTCAGCCACCAATTGTGCAAGTTCTGCCACTTAAAAAGACGAGAGAGGCCTGTAATTTTCATCCTAGGTACATTTCAACTATGAGAGACAGAATGGGGGGAAAGAATCCAGGAAATCACATTGTAGGATTTTTTATGAATTAATTGGTAAATTCCTCAGTAAGATAAGTATTTGTTCACCAACAAACAAACACGATTTCTGGCTCTCACAGACCTGTAACTTCTTCTTTAAGAGCCTCCTCTGTCCTCCACTTGTTAACTGTATTAATGGTACCTGTTTGAACTCGTTATCAGTATAAAAGACACCTGTCCACAACCTCAAACAGTCACACTCCAAACTCCACTATGGCCAAGACCAAAGAGCTGTCAAAGGACACCAGAAACAAAATTGTAGACCTGCACCAGGCTGGGAAGACTGAATATGCAATAGGTTAGCACTCTGGAACCTTTCTTTGAGTACCCTGAAAAAAGCCAGCTTCTACATCTCAGGAGGATCTTGTAGCAGGATAGTGGTTGCAATATGGAAGATGAAGACTGACTTGAGAATAAGTCTATCAAGTCAAGGGAATAATCTGAGTGGCGTTAGGACAACAACCTGCTCCTTAACACCTCTAAAACCAAGGAGTTGACGATTGACTGCAGGAGAACAAAGAAGGAAGTCCACCATATGTATGGAGAAGTGGAAGGCGTGGAGAACTTCAAGTTTCTTGAAGTCAATATGTCAAAACATCTTACAAGGACCTCCAACACATCACACCGGGTTAAAAAGGCCCAGCAAAGACTCTACTTCCTCGAGAAAGAAAAACAAGCCAGGCTCCCACAGAAACTTTGTGAAGAAACAAGGAGATGAGTGGTAACTTGCTCACTCTGCCCTTTACCTCCTCACGAAAATATTTAAGTTTCCCCTCAGAAGATTAATGACTACTTGGGGAATTAAACGTTTTAAAATGTCCAACTTTTATATTAAATAAATCATGATTTATATCCCTTTATTCCCTGACTTGAAGGAGCATTACTTTCTGCTGCTTGGTAAATATTTAAGTCCACTTTTAAAGTGCTACATGCTGCATTTTAAGACAATGATTCATGTACACAATAATTACACTTTGTGCCATTCATATTTTAAAACAGAATAATAACTAAATGATGACAGGTGTTTATTTGCAAAAATCTTGAATTTCAACCTTGGAGATTTGTTAAGCTGGTAAAAATATAAACACCTTAGCACATAGAAGTGCATATGGACATCAGACTAACCTGCAATAAAGGCTGCATTTGGAAGGATTACAAGGTTTTCTAATGAACATTTCTCAAAACAGTGCACGTTTAGTCTTCTCCCTTTTACTGACACGGCCAATGTATGCTAATCCTATGGAGTATGAGAGTTTTTTTATAGACTTTTCTAGTCCAGAGGAGCTTTTATTGGACTGTTAAGGGAAGATTTATGCATGATAAGAGCCAAGCATTGCAATACAAACATTGGATTGACACGCTGTTATTTAAGAAATGTAAACACGTTTTATTATATTGCTACCAAGATAACACCTCAGATATCAAGCTCTCCAAGGCACTCAAAATAGACGAGATCAATCTTTTATATGCAGTATTGAATGTCTCCTCACTCATCGTCCCGTTGAACTTTTCCTTTTCGTCGTCACGTTGAACTTTTCCTTTTCGTCGTCACGTTGAACTTTTCCTCGTCGCTCATCGTGCCGTAGTACTTATCCTTGTCGCTCATCGTGCCGTAGTACTTATCCTTGTCGCTCATCGTGGCGTTGAACTTATCCTTGTCGCTCATCGTGCCGTAGTACTTATCCTTGTCGCTCATCGTACCGTTGTACTTATCCTTGTCGCTCATCGTGCCGTTGAACTTATCCTTGTCGCTCATCGTGCCGTAGTACTTATCCTTGTCGCTCATCGTGCCGTAGTACTTATCCTTGTCGCTCATCGTGCCGTTGAACTTATCCTTGTCGCTCATCGTGGCGTTGAACTTATACTTGTCGCTCATCGTACCGTTGTACTTATCCTTGTCGCTCATCGTGCCGTTGAACTTATCCTTGTCGCTCATCGTGCCGTTGAACTTATCCTTGTCGCTCATCGTGCCGTAGTACTTATCCTTGTCGCTCATCGTGCCGTTGGACTTATCCTTGTCGCTCATCGTGCCGTAGTACTTATCCTTGTCGCTCATCGTGCCGTTGAACTTATCCTTGTCGCTCATCGTGCCGTTGAACTTATCCTTGTCGCTCATCGTGCCGTAGTACTTATCCTTGTCGCTCATCGTTCCGTTGAACTTTTCCTCGTCGCTCTTCGTTCCGTCCCACAACTGCTCGTCTACTTCATGGAGTACTGAAAAAACATTTGATGGACGTCAAAACAATAAATTATGTTCTCTAGACTTAAATCACAGCATGAATTATTCTGTAATAGTTCCTCAAGGGCTTGGTTACTTAATACATCCTGTTTTAGTAAAAAATTAGCAACGTTGGCAGCAAATTCAGCAACCAAACATTGATGCATGAACTTATAAAAGACATGCAAGTGGTTTGTTTTAGCTCATATACACACACAATTAACTTGCCATTGCTGCGTTTCAAATTAAATCATACATTTCCCAGATTTCAGATCTTTTACACCACTTTTATGCGACACATACTGTTGTCTTTTTAGCCTTTAGAGCGCACCTTTACCAGCGTCTTGCTCCAATATGGACTCCATCGACTGGAAAAGTGCAAAGGCTTTCTTTAAGGAGATCTCATTGGGAGACAGATCTGTAGGACACATTATAATTAAAGGTTAGTGTCAGACAGAGAAAAGAAACACTGCATACAATCAAATGTTTTCAACTCTCAGTCTCCTCTGCAGCTTATATTCACCAACTGGAAAACCAGAGACTGTGGACAGGAAACATGCTGTTAAATCAAACATTATTCCTTCATCTTCCACACAATTATCAAACAGGTAAATACCTCTGGCCAGACAAACAGTCAGCACACAGAAGAGCATCCAAACAGCTGCCATCTCTGCAGTTTTCCAAGAGAGTGTTGCCTGAGCACCAGCCAGCTTTAAAGGAGGGAAACCTCCAGCAGCTGCTGCTGATCAGCACTGATTGTCTCTCTGCACAGAGGAAAACACCATTTATCTGAGATTAAACTCTGAGAATGAGGAGTTTTTTCATGGAGCTTGTTGTGCATTTATGATTCATAGAGACCATCATTTTAAATTCACATGTAAAAGAATATTGCATTTGAGAGGGTATATCAACTACAACAAATAACAAGCCCTCCCCCGACACACAACGATCTTTATTAACATTTTATATTGTTACCTAAAAACAATTAGAAATTATATAAATTATCCCAAATATCCCTCCTCTTCAGAAAACTAAAAATTCAATTAAAACCTTTTACAACCCCCTTCCCAAAACACATATTTTGTAGAAGAAGAAAAACAGGGTTATTCTGCTTTACAGCACTTTCAATGTTTTTCCTTTGCCCTATAAGTTATTTTTGCCCATTTTATTTTAATATTTTGCAAGGAATAAGCAAATGGGCATGTTGTGTTTTACAGCAGTGTGTTGTATACACAACCTCTTAAATGTTGGAATCGACCAATCAGAATCAAGTATTACAGGAGGGAGTTGTTCATTTAATTTTAATTTTTGTATTGAATTTTTTGTTTTCTGAAGAGGAAGGATGTTTTTAAAACATGTTTAATCGAGTTTTTACCTCGCGTCAGATTGTATATGTGTGTCTAGATATATATACTGTATATATATATATACAGTGGGGCAAAAAAGTATTTAGTCAGCCACCAATTGTGCAAGTTCTGCCACTTAAAAAGACGAGAGAGGCCTGTAATTTTCATCCTAGGTACATTTCAACTATGAGAGACAGAATGGGGGGAAAGAATCCAGGAAATCACATTGTAGGATTTTTTATGAATTAATTGGTAAATTCCTCAGTAAGATAAGGTTTTTTTTCACCAACAAACAAACACGATTTCTGGCTCTCACAGACCTGTAACTTCTTCTTTAAGAGCCTCCTCTGTCCTCCACTTGTTAACTGTATTAATGGTACCTGTTTGAACTCGTTATCAGTATAAAAGACACCTGTCCACAACCTCAAACAGTCACACTCCAAACTCCACTATGGCCAAGACCAAAGAGCTGTCAAAGGACACCAGAAACAAAATTGTAGACCTGCACCAGGCTGGGAAGACTGAATATGCAATAGGTTAGCACTCTGGAACCTTTCTTTGAGTACCCTGAAAAAAGCCAGCTTCTACATCTCAGGAGGATCTTGTAGCAGGATAGTGGTTGCAATATGGAAGATGAAGACTGACTTGAGAATAAGTCTATCAAGTCAAGGGAATAATCTGAGTGGCGTTAGGACAACAACCTGCTCCTTAACACCTCTAAAACCAAGGAGTTGACGATTGACTGCAGGAGAACAAAGAAGGAAGTCCACCATATGTATGGAGAAGTGGAAGGCGTGGAGAACTTCAAGTTTCTTGAAGTCAATATGTCAAAACATCTTACAAGGACCTCCAACACATCACACCGGGTTAAAAAGGCCCAGCAAAGACTCTACTTCCTCGAGAAAGTAAAACAAGCCAGGCTCCCACAGAAACTTTGTGAAGAAACAAGGAGATGAGTGGTAACTTGCTCACTCTGCCCTTTACCTCCTCACGAAAATATTTAAGTTTCCCCTCAGAAGATTAATGACTACTTGGGGAATTAAATGTTTTAAAATGTCCAACTTTTATATTAAATAAATCATGATTTATATCCCTTTATTCCCTGACTTGAAGGAGCATTACTTTCTGCTGCTTGGTAAATATTTAAGTCCACTTTTAAATTGCTACATGCTGCATTTTAAGACAATTATTCATGTGCACAATAATTACACTGTGCCATTCATATTTTAAAACAGAATAATAACTAAATGATGACGGGTGTTTATTTGCAAAAATCTTGAATTTCAACCTTGGAGATTTGTTAAGCTGGTAAAAATATAAACACCTTAGCACATAGAAGTGCATATGGACATCAGACTAACCTGCAATAAAGGCTGCATTTGGAAGGATTACAAGGTTTTCTGATGAACATTTCTCAAAACAGTGCACGTTTAGTCTTCTCCCTTTTACTGACACGGCCGGGCAATGTATGCTAATCCTATGGAGTATGAGAGTTTTTTTTATAGACTTTTCTAGTCCAGATGAGCTTTTATTGGACTGTTAAGGGAAGATTTATGCACAATAAGAGCCAAGCATTGCAATACAAACATTGGATTGACACGCTGTTATTTAAGAAATGTAAACACGTTTTATTATATTGCTACCAAGATAACACCTCAGATATCAAGCTCTCCAAGGCACTCAAAATAGACAAGATCAATCTTTTATATGCAGTATTGAATGTCTCCTCACTCATCGTCACGTTGAACTTTTCCTCGTCGCTCATTGTGCCGTTGAACTTTTCCTCGTCGCTCATTGTGCCGTAGTACTTATCCTTGTCGCTCATCGTGCCGTTGAACTTATCCTTGTCGCTCATCGTGCCGTTGGACTTTTCCTTGTCGCTCATCGTGTCGTAGTACTTATCCTTGTCGCTCATCGTGCCGTTGAACTTATCCTTGTCGCTCATCGTGCCGTTGGACTTATCCTTGTCGCTCATCGTGCCGTTGGACTTATCCTTGTCGCTCATCGTGCCGTAGTACTTATCCTTGTCGCTCATCGTACCGTAGTACTTATCCTTGTCGCTCATCGTGCCGTAGTACTTATCCTTGTCGCTCATCGTGCCGTAGTACTTATCCTTGTCGCTCATCGTGCCATTGAACTTATCCTTGTCGCTCATCGTGCCGTTGGACTTATCCTTGTCGCTCATCGTGCCGTAGTACTTATCCTTGTCGCTCATCGTGCCGTAGTACTTATCCTTGTCGCTCATCGTGCCGTAGTACTTATCCTTGTCGCTCATCGTGTCGTTGAACTTATCCTTGTCGCTCATCGGGCCGTAGTACTTATCCTTGTCGCTCATCGTGCCGTTGAACTTATCCTTGTCGCTCATCGTGCCGTTGAACTTATCCTTGTCGCTCATCGTGCCGTAGTACTTATCCTTGTCGCTCATCGTGCCGTAGTACTTATCCTTGTCGCTCATCGTGTCGTTGAACTTATCCTTGTCGCTCATCGGGCCGTAGTACTTATCCTTGTCGCTCATCGGGCCGTAGTACTTATCCTTGTCGCTCATCGTGCCGTTGGACTTATCCTTGTCGCTCATCGTGCCGTAGTACTTATCCTTGTCGCTCATCGTGCCGTTGAACTTATCCTTGTCGCTCATCGTGCCGTTGGACTTATCCTTGTCGCTCATCGTGCCGTTGAACTTATCCTTGTCGCTCATCGTGCCGTAGTACTTATCCTTGTCGCTCATCGTGCCGTAGTACTTATCCTTGTCGCTCATCGTTCCGTTGAACTTTTCCTCGTCGCTCATCGTTCCGTCCCACAACTGCTCGTCTACTTCATTGAGTACTGAAAAAACATTTGATGGACGTCAAAACAATAAATTATGTTCTCTAGGCTTAAATCACAGCATGAATTATTCTGTAATAGTTCCTCAAGGGCTTGGTTACTTAATACATCCTGTTTTAGTAAAAAATTAGCAACGTTGGCAGCAAATTCAGCAACCAAACATTGATGCATGAACTTATAAAAGACATGCAAGTGGTTTGTTTTAGCTCATATACACACATTATTAACTTGCCATTGCTGCGTTTCAAATTAAATCATACATTTCCCAGATTTCAGATCTTTTACACCACTTTTATGCGACACATACTGTTGTCTTTTTAGCCTTTAGAGCGCACCTTTACCAGCGTCTTGCTCCAACATGGACTCCATCGACTGGAAAAGTGCAAAGGCTTTCTTTAAGGAGATCTCATTGGGAGACAGATCTGTAGGACACATTATAATTAAAGGTTAGTGTCAGACAGAGAAAAGAAACACTGCATACAATCAAATGTTTTCAACTCTCAGTCTCCTCTGCAGCTTATATTCACCAACTGGAAAACCAGAGACTGTGGACAGGAAACATGCTGTTAAATCAAACATTATTCCTTCATCTTCAACACAATTATCAAACAGGTAAATACCTCTGGCCAGACAAACAGTCAGCACACAGAAGAGCATCCAAACAGCTGCCATCTCTGCAGTTTTCCAAGAGAGTGTTGCCTGAGCACCAGCCAGCTTTAAAGGAGGGAAACCTCCAGCAGCTGCTGCTGATCAGCACTGATTGTCTCTCTGCACAGAGGAAAACACCATTTATCTGAGATTAAACTCTGAGAATGAGGAGTTTTTTCACGGAGCTTGTTGTGCATTTATGATTCGTAGAGACCATCATTTTAAATTCACATGTAAAAGAATATTGCATTTGAGAGGGTATATCAACTACAACAAATAACAAGCCCTCCCCCGACACACAACGATCTTTATTAACATTTTATATTGTTACCTAAAAACAATTAGAAATTATATAAATTATCCCAAATATCCCTCCTCTTCAGACAAATAAAAATTCAATTAAAACCTTTTACAACCCCCTTCCCAAAACACATATTTTGTAGAAGAAGAAAAAGAGGGTTATTCTGCTTTACAGCACTTTCAATGTTTTTCCTTTGCCCTATAAGTTATTTTTGCCCATTTTATTTTAATATTTTGAAAGGAATAAGCAAATGGGCATGTTGTGTTTTACAGCAAAGTGTTGTATAAACAACCTCTTAAATGTTGGAATCGACCAATCAGAATCAAGTATTACAGGAGGGAGTTGTTCATTTAATTTTTATTTTTTTATTGAATTTTTTGTTTTCTGAAGAGGAAGGATGTTTTCAAAACATGTTTAATCGAGTTTTTACCTTGCGTCAGATTGGATATGTGTGTCTAGATATATATACTGTATATATATATATATATATATATACATATATATATATATACAGTGGGGCAAAAAAGTATTTAGTCAGCCACCAATTGTGCAAGTTCTGCCACTTAAAAAGACGAGAGAGGCCTGTAATTTTCATCCTAGGTACATTTCAACTATGAGAGACAGAATGGGGGGAAAGAATCCAGGAAATCACATTGTAGGATTTTTTATGAATTAATTGGTAAATTCCTCAGTAAGATAAGTATTTGTTCACCAACAAACAAACACGATTTCTGGCTCTCACAGACCTGTAACTTCTTCTTTAAGAGCCTCCTCTGTCCTCCACTTGTTAACTGTATTAATGGTACCTGTTTGAACTCGTTATCAGTATAAAAGACACCTGTCCACAACCTCAAACAGTCACACTCCAAACTCCACTATGGCCAAGACCAAAGAGCTGTCAAAGGACACCAGAAACAAAATTGTAGACCTGCACCAGGCTGGGAAGACTGAATATGCAATAGGTTAGCACTCTGGAACCTTTCTTTGAGTACCCTGAAAAAAGCCAGCTTCTACATCTCAGGAGGATCTTGTAGCAGGATAGTGGTTGCAATATGGAAGATGAAGACTGACTTGAGAATAAGTCTATCAAGTCAAGGGAATAATCTGAGTGGCGTTAGGACAACAACCTGCTCCTTAACACCTCTAAAACCAAGGAGTTGACGATTGACTGCAGGAGAACAAAGAAGGAAGTCCACCATATGTATGGAGAAGTGGAAGGCGTGGAGAACTTCAAGTTTCTTGAAGTCAATATGTCAAAACATCTTACAAGGACCTCCAACACATCACACCGGGTTAAAAAGGCCCAGCAAAGACTCTACTTCCTCGAGAAAGAAAAACAAGCCAGGCTCCCACAGAAACTTTGTGAAGAAACAAGGAGATGAGTGGTAACTTGCTCACTCTGCCCTTTACCTCCTCACGAAAATATTTAAGTTTCCCCTCAGAAGATTAATGACTACTTGGGGAATTAAACGTTTTAAAATGTCCAACTTTTATATTAAATAAATCATGATTTATATCCCTTTATTCCCTGACTTGAAGGAGCATTACTTTCTGCTGCTTGGTAAATATTTAAGTCCACTTTTAAAGTGCTACATGCTGCATTTTAAGACAATGATTCATGTACACAATAATTACACTTTGTGCCATTCATATTTTAAAACAGAATAATAACTAAATGATGACAGGTGTTTATTTGCAAAAATCTTGAATTTCAACCTTGGAGATTTGTTAAGCTGGTAAAAATATAAACACCTTAGCACATAGAAGTGCATATGGACATCAGACTAACCTGCAATAAAGGCTGCATTTGGAAGGATTACAAGGTTTTCTAATGAACATTTCTCAAAACAGTGCACGTTTAGTCTTCTCCCTTTTACTGACACGGCCAATGTATGCTAATCCTATGGAGTATGAGAGTTTTTTTATAGACTTTTCTAGTCCAGAGGAGCTTTTATTGGACTGTTAAGGGAAGATTTATGCATGATAAGAGCCAAGCATTGCAATACAAACATTGGATTGACACGCTGTTATTTAAGAAATGTAAACACGTTTTATTATATTGCTACCAAGATAACACCTCAGATATCAAGCTCTCCAAGGCACTCAAAATAGACGAGATCAATCTTTTATATGCAGTATTGAATGTCTCCTCACTCATCGTCCCGTTGAACTTTTCCTTTTCGTCGTCACGTTGAACTTTTCCTTTTCGTCGTCACGTTGAACTTTTCCTCGTCGCTCATCGTGCCGTAGTACTTATCCTTGTCGCTCATCGTGCCGTAGTACTTATCCTTGTCGCTCATCGTGGCGTTGAACTTATCCTTGTCGCTCATCGTGCCGTAGTACTTATCCTTGTCGCTCATCGTACCGTTGTACTTATCCTTGTCGCTCATCGTGCCGTTGAACTTATCCTTGTCGCTCATCGTACCGTTGTACTTATCCTTGTCGCTCATCGTGCCGTAGTACTTATCCTTGTCGCTCATCGTGCCGTAGTACTTATCCTTGTCGCTCATCGTGCCGTAGTACTTATCCTTGTCGCTCATCGTGCCGTAGTACTTATCCTTGTCGCTCATCGTGCCGTTGAACTTATCCTTGTCGCTCATCGTGGCGTTGAACTTATACTTGTCGCTCATCGTACCGTTGTACTTATCCTTGTCGCTCATCGTGCCGTTGAACTTATCCTTGTCGCTCATCGTGCCGTTGAACTTATCCTTGTCGCTCATCGTGCCGTAGTACTTATCCTTGTCGCTCATCGTGCCGTTGGACTTATCCTTGTCGCTCATCGTGCCGTAGTACTTATCCTTGTCGCTCATCGTGCCGTTGAACTTATCCTTGTCGCTCATCGTGCCGTTGAACTTATCCTTGTCGCTCATCGTGCCGTAGTACTTATCCTTGTCGCTCATCGTTCCGTTGAACTTTTCCTCGTCGCTCTTCGTTCCGTCCCACAACTGCTCGTCTACTTCATGGAGTACTGAAAAAACATTTGATGGACGTCAAAACAATAAATTATGTTCTCTAGACTTAAATCACAGCATGAATTATTCTGTAATAGTTCCTCAAGGGCTTGGTTACTTAATACATCCTGTTTTAGTAAAAAATTAGCAACGTTGGCAGCAAATTCAGCAACCAAACATTGATGCATGAACTTATAAAAGACATGCAAGTGGTTTGTTTTAGCTCATATACACACACAATTAACTTGCCATTGCTGCGTTTCAAATTAAATCATACATTTCCCAGATTTCAGATCTTTTACACCACTTTTATGCGACACATACTGTTGTCTTTTTAGCCTTTAGAGCGCACCTTTACCAGCGTCTTGCTCCAATATGGACTCCATCGACTGGAAAAGTGCAAAGGCTTTCTTTAAGGAGATCTCATTGGGAGACAGATCTGTAGGACACATTATAATTAAAGGTTAGTGTCAGACAGAGAAAAGAAACACTGCATACAATCAAATGTTTTCAACTCTCAGTCTCCTCTGCAGCTTATATTCACCAACTGGAAAACCAGAGACTGTGGACAGGAAACATGCTGTTAAATCAAACATTATTCCTTCATCTTCCACACAATTATCAAACAGGTAAATACCTCTGGCCAGACAAACAGTCAGCACACAGAAGAGCATCCAAACAGCTGCCATCTCTGCAGTTTTCCAAGAGAGTGTTGCCTGAGCACCAGCCAGCTTTAAAGGAGGGAAACCTCCAGCAGCTGCTGCTGATCAGCACTGATTGTCTCTCTGCACAGAGGAAAACACCATTTATCTGAGATTAAACTCTGAGAATGAGGAGTTTTTTCATGGAGCTTGTTGTGCATTTATGATTCATAGAGACCATCATTTTAAATTCACATGTAAAAGAATATTGCATTTGAGAGGGTATATCAACTACAACAAATAACAAGCCCTCCCCCGACACACAACGATCTTTATTAACATTTTATATTGTTACCTAAAAACAATTAGAAATTATATAAATTATCCCAAATATCCCTCCTCTTCAGAAAACTAAAAATTCAATTAAAACCTTTTACAACCCCCTTCCCAAAACACATATTTTGTAGAAGAAGAAAAACAGGGTTATTCTGCTTTACAGCACTTTCAATGTTTTTCCTTTGCCCTATAAGTTATTTTTGCCCATTTTATTTTAATATTTTGCAAGGAATAAGCAAATGGGCATGTTGTGTTTTACAGCAGTGTGTTGTATACACAACCTCTTAAATGTTGGAATCGACCAATCAGAATCAAGTATTACAGGAGGGAGTTGTTCATTTAATTTTAATTTTTGTATTGAATTTTTTGTTTTCTGAAGAGGAAGGATGTTTTTAAAACATGTTTAATCGAGTTTTTACCTCGCGTCAGATTGTATATGTGTGTCTAGATATATATACTGTATATATATATATACAGTGGGGCAAAAAAGTATTTAGTCAGCCACCAATTGTGCAAGTTCTGCCACTTAAAAAGACGAGAGAGGCCTGTAATTTTCATCCTAGGTACATTTCAACTATGAGAGACAGAATGGGGGGAAAGAATCCAGGAAATCACATTGTAGGATTTTTTATGAATTAATTGGTAAATTCCTCAGTAAGATAAGGTTTTTTTTCACCAACAAACAAACACGATTTCTGGCTCTCACAGACCTGTAACTTCTTCTTTAAGAGCCTCCTCTGTCCTCCACTTGTTAACTGTATTAATGGTACCTGTTTGAACTCGTTATCAGTATAAAAGACACCTGTCCACAACCTCAAACAGTCACACTCCAAACTCCACTATGGCCAAGACCAAAGAGCTGTCAAAGGACACCAGAAACAAAATTGTAGACCTGCACCAGGCTGGGAAGACTGAATATGCAATAGGTTAGCACTCTGGAACCTTTCTTTGAGTACCCTGAAAAAAGCCAGCTTCTACATCTCAGGAGGATCTTGTAGCAGGATAGTGGTTGCAATATGGAAGATGAAGACTGACTTGAGAATAAGTCTATCAAGTCAAGGGAATAATCTGAGTGGCGTTAGGACAACAACCTGCTCCTTAACACCTCTAAAACCAAGGAGTTGACGATTGACTGCAGGAGAACAAAGAAGGAAGTCCACCATATGTATGGAGAAGTGGAAGGCGTGGAGAACTTCAAGTTTCTTGAAGTCAATATGTCAAAACATCTTACAAGGACCTCCAACACATCACACCGGGTTAAAAAGGCCCAGCAAAGACTCTACTTCCTCGAGAAAGTAAAACAAGCCAGGCTCCCACAGAAACTTTGTGAAGAAACAAGGAGATGAGTGGTAACTTGCTCACTCTGCCCTTTACCTCCTCACGAAAATATTTAAGTTTCCCCTCAGAAGATTAATGACTACTTGGGGAATTAAATGTTTTAAAATGTCCAACTTTTATATTAAATAAATCATGATTTATATCCCTTTATTCCCTGACTTGAAGGAGCATTACTTTCTGCTGCTTGGTAAATATTTAAGTCCACTTTTAAATTGCTACATGCTGCATTTTAAGACAATTATTCATGTGCACAATAATTACACTGTGCCATTCATATTTTAAAACAGAATAATAACTAAATGATGACGGGTGTTTATTTGCAAAAATCTTGAATTTCAACCTTGGAGATTTGTTAAGCTGGTAAAAATATAAACACCTTAGCACATAGAAGTGCATATGGACATCAGACTAACCTGCAATAAAGGCTGCATTTGGAAGGATTACAAGGTTTTCTGATGAACATTTCTCAAAACAGTGCACGTTTAGTCTTCTCCCTTTTACTGACACGGCCGGGCAATGTATGCTAATCCTATGGAGTATGAGAGTTTTTTTTATAGACTTTTCTAGTCCAGATGAGCTTTTATTGGACTGTTAAGGGAAGATTTATGCACAATAAGAGCCAAGCATTGCAATACAAACATTGGATTGACACGCTGTTATTTAAGAAATGTAAACACGTTTTATTATATTGCTACCAAGATAACACCTCAGATATCAAGCTCTCCAAGGCACTCAAAATAGACAAGATCAATCTTTTATATGCAGTATTGAATGTCTCCTCACTCATCGTCACGTTGAACTTTTCCTCGTCGCTCATTGTGCCGTTGAACTTTTCCTCGTCGCTCATTGTGCCGTAGTACTTATCCTTGTCGCTCATCGTGCCGTTGAACTTATCCTTGTCGCTCATCGTGCCGTTGGACTTTTCCTTGTCGCTCATCGTGTCGTAGTACTTATCCTTGTCGCTCATCGTGCCGTTGAACTTATCCTTGTCGCTCATCGTGCCGTTGGACTTATCCTTGTCGCTCATCGTGCCGTTGGACTTATCCTTGTCGCTCATCGTGCCGTAGTACTTATCCTTGTCGCTCATCGTACCGTAGTACTTATCCTTGTCGCTCATCGTGCCGTAGTACTTATCCTTGTCGCTCATCGTGCCGTAGTACTTATCCTTGTCGCTCATCGTGCCATTGAACTTATCCTTGTCGCTCATCGTGCCGTTGGACTTATCCTTGTCGCTCATCGTGCCGTAGTACTTATCCTTGTCGCTCATCGTGCCGTAGTACTTATCCTTGTCGCTCATCGTGCCGTAGTACTTATCCTTGTCGCTCATCGTGTCGTTGAACTTATCCTTGTCGCTCATCGGGCCGTAGTACTTATCCTTGTCGCTCATCGTGCCGTTGAACTTATCCTTGTCGCTCATCGTGCCGTTGAACTTATCCTTGTCGCTCATCGTGCCGTAGTACTTATCCTTGTCGCTCATCGTGCCGTAGTACTTATCCTTGTCGCTCATCGTGTCGTTGAACTTATCCTTGTCGCTCATCGGGCCGTAGTACTTATCCTTGTCGCTCATCGGGCCGTAGTACTTATCCTTGTCGCTCATCGTGCCGTTGAACTTATCCTTGTCGCTCATCGTGCCGTTGGACTTATCCTTGTCGCTCATCGTGCCGTAGTACTTATCCTTGTAGCTCATCGTGCCGTAGTACTTATCCTTGTCGCTCATCGTGCCGTTGAACTTATCCTTGTCGCTCATCGTGCCGTTGAACTTATCCTTGTCGCTCATCGTGCCGTTGGACTTATCCTTGTCGCTCATCGTGCCGTTGAACTTATCCTTGTCACTCATCGTGCCGTAGTACTTATCCTTGTCGCTCATCGTGCCGTAGTACTTATCCTTGTCGCTCATCGTGCCGTAGTACTTATCCTTGTCGCTCATCGTGCCGTAGTACTTATCCTTGTCGCTCATCGTGCCGTAGTACTTATCCTTGTCGCTCATCGTGCCGTAGTACTTATCCTTGTCGCTCATCGTGCCGTTGAACTTATCCTTGTCGCTCATCGTGCCGTTGGACTTATCCTTGTCGCTCATCGTGCCGTTGGACTTATCCTTGTCGCTCATCGTGCCGTTGAACTTATCCTTGTCGCTCATCGTGCCGTTGGACTTATCCTTGTCGCTCATCGTGCCGTTGAACTTATCCTTGTCGCTCATCGTGCCGTAGTACTTATCCTTGTCGCTCATCGTGCCGTTGAACTTATCCTTGTCGCTCATCGTGCCGTAGTACTTATCCTTGTCGCTCATCGTGCCGTTGAATTTCTCCTTGTCGCTCATCGTGCCGTAGTACTTATCCTTGTCGCTCATCGTGCCGTTGAACTTATCCTTGTCGCTCATCGTGCTGTAGTACTTCTCCTTGTCGCTCATCGTGCCGTAGTACTTCTCCTTGTCGCTCATCGTGCCGTTGTACTTATCCTTGTCGCTCATCGTGCCGTTGAACTTATCCTTGTCACTCATCGTGCCGTAGTACTTATCCTTGTCGCTCATCGTGCCGTAGTACTTATCCTTGTCGCTCATCGTGCCGTAGTACTTATCCTTGTCGCTCATCGTGCCGTAGTACTTATCCTTGTCGCTCATCGTGCCGTTGAACTTATCCTTGTCGCTCATCGTGCCGTAGTACTTATCCTTGTCGCTCATCGTGCCGTTGAACTTATCCTTGTCGCTCATCGTGCCGTAGTACTTATCCTTGTCGCTCATCGTTCCGTTCCACAACTGCTCGTCTACTTCATGGAGTACTGAAAAAACATTTGATGGACGTCAAAACAATAAATTATGTTCTCTAGACTTAAATCACAGCATGAATTATTCTGTAATAGTTCCTCAAGGGCTTGGTTACTTAATACATCCTGTTTTAGTAAAAAATGAGCAACTTTGGCAGCAAATTCAGCAACCAAACATTGATGCATGAACTTATAAAAGACATGCAAGTGGTTTGTTTTAGCTCATATACACACATTATTAACTTGCCATTGCTGCGTTTCAAATTAAATCATACATTTCCCAGATTTCAGATCTTTTACACCACTTTTATGCGACACATACTGTTGTCTTTTTAGCCTTTAGAGCGCACCTTTACCAGCGTCTTGCTCCAACATGGACTCCATCGACTGGAAAAGTGCAAAGGCTTTCTTTAAGGAGATCTCATTGGGAGACAGATCTGTAGGACACATTATAATTAAAGGTTAGTGTCAGACAGAGAAAAGAAACACTGCATACAATCAAATGTTTTCAACTCTCAGTCTCCTCTGCAGCTTATATTCACCAACTGGAAAACCAGAGACTGTGGACAGGAAACATGCTGTTAAATCAAACATTATTCCTTCATCTTCCACACAATTATCAAACAGGTAAATACCTCTGGCCAGACAAACAGTCAGCACACAGAAGAGCATCCAAACAGCTGCCATCTCTGCAGTTTTCCAAGAGAGTGTTGCCTGAGCACCAGCCAGCTTTAAAGGAGGGAAACCTCCAGCAGCTGCTGCTGATCAGCACTGATTGTCTCTCTGCACAGAGGAAAACACCATTTATCTGAGATTAAACTCTGAGAATGAGGAGTTTTTTCACGGAGCTTGTTGTGCATTTATGATTCGTAGAGACCATCATTTTAAATTCACATGTAAAAGAATATTGCATTTGAGAGGGTATATCAACTACAACAAATAACAAGCCCTCCCCCGACACACAACGATCTTTATTAACATTTTATATTGTTACCTAAAAACAATTAGAAATTATATAAATTATCCCAAATATCCCTCCTCTTCAGAAAACTAAAAATTCAATTAAAACCTTTTACAACCCCCTTCCCAAAACACATATTTTGTAGAAGAAGAAAAAGAGGGTTATTCTGCTTTACAGCACTTTCAATGTTTTTCCTCTGCCCTATAAGTTATCTTTGCCCATTTTATTTTAATATTTTGCAAGGAATAAGCAAATGGGCATGTTGTGTTTTGAAGCAATGTGTTGTATACACAACCTCTTAAATGTTGGAATCGACCAATCAGAATCAAGTATTACAGGAGGGAGTTGTTCATTTAATTTTTATTTTTTTATTGAATTTTTTGTTTTCTGAAGAGGAAGGATGTTTTTAAAACATGTTTAATCGAGTTTTTACCTCGCGTCAGATTGGATATGTGTGTCTAGATATATATACTGTATATATATATACAGTGGGGCAAAAAGTATTTAGTCAGCCACCAATTGTGCAAGTTCTGCCACTTAAAAAGACGAGAGAGGCCTGTAATTTTCATCCTAGGTACATTTCAACTATGAGAGACAGAATGGGATGAAAGAATCCAGGAAATCACATTGTAGGATTTTTTATGAATTAATTGGTAAATTCCTCAGTAAAATAAGTATTTGTTCACCAACAAACAAACAAGATTTCTGGCTCTCACAGACCTGTAACTTCTTCTTTAAGAGCCTCCTCTGTCCTCCACTTGTTAACTGTATTAATGGTACCTGTTTGAACTCGTTATCAGTATAAAAGACACCTGTCCACAACCTCAAACAGTCACACTCCAAACTCCACTATGGTCAAGACCAAAGAGCTGTCAAAGGACACCAGAAACAAAATTGTAGACCTGCACCAGGCTGGGAAGACTGAATATGCAATAGGTTAGCACTCTGGAACCTTTCTTTGAGTACCCTGAAAAAAGCCAGCTTCTACATCTCAGGAGGATCTTGTAACAGGATAGTGGTTGCAATATGGAAGATGAAGACTGACTTGAGAATAAGTCTATCAAGTCAAGGGAATAATCTGAGTGGCGTTAGGACAACAACCTGCTCCTTAACACCTCTAAAACCAAGGAGTTGACGATTGACTGCAGGAGAACAAAGAAGGAAGTCCACCATATGTATGGAGAAGTGGAAGGCGTGGAGAACTTCAAGTTTCTTGAAGTCAATATGTCAAAACATCTTACAAGGACCTCCAACACATCACTAGTGATGGCAAAATGAAGCTTTGAATGAAGCGTCGAACCACTTGGACATTTGTGTCGGAAATAGGTTCATTTCTCGAAGCTTCAGTTACAGCGACCTCTCCTGGCGAAGTGCAAGGCTGCAGTGGGTTTAACGCATCTTTGCCTTGAAAAATATTCGATACACACACACACACTAAGACTGAATATCATGTTCTATTTGCAATTAAAGATTGATAATAGTGTGTATTGGGTTATTGAGAAGAGACTAGAGAGTGCTTGAAATTTTTTTGGGCGGAGAGGGCCTTTTATCAGTTATTAAAGTATTAAAGTTGAAAAGCAATGATTAAAAGTTTAACTATTCCGTGCTTTGAACCAGCTGCGCGGAGGATATCGTCGCATCTTGGCCACCGGCTCTATCCACTGGGCTATCAAGTCCTTAGACCATCGAAGTGTTTTTATATTACTCACTGTCTTTTTGTTCACAACTTCTCCACATTTCGAAGTGTTTCACGAGCCAGAACGACCTATTTTTCTTCCTGGCTTGCTCTATAATGATCCAATTCAAATGCAATGCCAACAACAACTCAACAGCAACAATGCAAACTACGACAACAACCCACACATTGCGCATTGTTTAGAGCGGTTATAAAGTGTTGAAGCGCTCAAATTTGAAACTGTTTCAAACTGTCACCTGTCAGAATCGAGACGAGGCAGTGCATTGAATCACCTGATTGGACGGCCATCCAGTGAGTTGATTCATTCAGGAAATGAAGCAGTTGCTGGTTCGGACGTCACATGTCACGTGATTTGAAGCAGTTGCTGCTTCGGACGTCACATGTCACGTGATTTGAAGCAAGCTTCGAAGCACTGCTTCTATGGAATAGGAAGTCCAGGGTCGAAGCTCCGTTCGAAGCTTCAGTGTCAAACTGCCATCACTAGAAAACACCATTTATCTGAGATTAAATTCTGAGAATGAGGAGTTTTTTCATGGAGCTTGTTGTGCATTTATGATTCGTAGAGACCATCATTTTAAATTCACATGTAAAAGAATATTGCATTTGAGAGGGTATATCCACTACAACAAATAACAAGCCCTCCCCCGACACACAAAGATCTTTATTAACATTTTATATTGTTACCTAAAAACAATTAGAAATTATATAAATTATCCCAAATATCCCTCCTCTTCAGAAAACTAAAAATTCAATTAAAACCTTTTACAACCCCCTTCCCAAAACACATATTTTGTAGAAGAAGAAAAACAGGGTTATTCTGCTTTACAGCACTTTCAATGTTTTTCCTTTGCCCTATAAGTTATTTTTGCCCATTTTATTTTAATATTTTGCAAGGAATAAGCAAATGGGCATGTTGTGTTTTACAGCAATGTGTTGTATAAACAACCTCTTAAATGTTGGAATCGACCAATCAGAATCAAGTATTACAGGAGGGAGTTGTTCATTTAATTTTAATTTTTTTATTGAATTTTTTGTTTTCCGAATAGGAAGGATGTTTTCAAAACATGTTTAATCGAATTTTTACCTCGTGTCAGATTGGATATGTGTGTCTAGATATATATACTGTATATATATATATATATATATATATATATATATATATATATATATATATATATATATTAGGCATGTGCGGTATCATTTTTTTCATACCGTCATACCTTGCTGACATCATACCGTGGTATACGGTATATGACGGTATCAGTCCCAATTTAAGGGGTAATTTCTCCCCCCCAAATTTTTTTTACTCACTATATGAACAGCCCCACCAAAAATATTTTCCACCAGCCGCCACTGACGGTATGACTTGGGTCGACTTGAGTGAGGTGGCGTTCGGCAGCAAATAGATGTTTCGAACGGTATATTATATGTTCGGTGTAAAATGCAGCCCGAGCCTGTAGACGCTCGCAAAGTGCCGCGACGTGCGCGCAAGAGCAAAACAAGGGCTGCATACATGACACATTGTGCAAATGGCACATTTTGAGATCGGATACAGGACGCGTTTGTAGATGTCCGACGTTGTTTCCATAGTGAGCTAAGTTAACAATATATCATCATACATAAACATTTTCCGGGAGTAAATACTTGACTTATTGAATAAAGTTTGCTATATTCACTAACTAGTTTGGCAATATTATTCCGTGCATGTGTTAAAAACCTTATTTCCATTTGATTCATTGGATTACTCGCGTGAATGTTTAGCACGTAAATGCTTTCGTTTTTAAAACCGTCCGACCTCGACTACAAAACCATCAACCAGTTGCATAGGATTAAAAAATGTCAACACTCACTCACCCCGTCTTAAACATTCCCAAAGAAGTGCCTCTGTCTCTCGTTGTGCTGGATGAAGTCACTGGCGACGAGTAAACCCAAAATAGTCCCAAACAGGCGCAGAGGCATTTTTCTTTTTTACTAGTTGTCCGAGTTCGGGGCCGGCAAATGCTGCCGCCATCTTGCTCAGCTCAGCTCTCTGCTGAGCTCTGAGAGCGGGAAAGACGGACTGCCCTCCCCTAACCTCTGCTGGCGCGTGCTGTGCATTACAACCAATGTCGTCCCTGTCAAAACTCTGTGTCAGTGTAATAGAATGAAACGCATCTGTGATTTGGCGCACAGTCTGTGACGTCACGGTATTGAAAATCATACCGACGGGATTTCGAAATACCCTGGTATACCGTAATACCGTCATACCGCCCCAAGCTAATATATATATATATATATATGTCTAGAGAGTTTTGGCTCTAATCATGCAACATTTCATACCGTCCTGTCGGGGATCAATGACAGAAATAATTACATTATAAAGCACTTAAATTATACGTAATAAAAGCTATTAGGTACTGCAGTTTACCCGTTAAAGCTTTTAGTTTGCGTTCAACTTTCAATCAATCCAAAGCACTGAACAACTAAGTTTCCTGATGTGCCAACATTAAAGACAATTCTCTATTAGATGCTATACATATTCAACTCCACTGTAATATAATGTATGTATTTTAAAAGAGAAACTTCATTATTTGTCAACCCCAAATGTATAATTGGTTCATTATTGAGTGAGAGTTACTGTCCAAATGTTTATATCAGGGTGTCTTTGTTCTAAAGGGCCCCTACTATGCTTTTTGTTGCTTACATAATACTGGACACATTTCAAAAACTGGCTGGTGGGGGTGGGGCAGTCCATGTAAACATTTATAAATAAAGCACATACTTTTAAAAGACTTAAAATAGTCAACACTCAAGAAATTGTGTTTTTCAAGGATGGTACAGTGGTGGTATGAATGTGGCTTTCTGTTAAACACCTTGATAGCTCTCTTGTACAGCTGCTCTATGGGTCTTAGGTTTGTGGCAAAGGCAAACGACCAGTTTGTCAAACAGTATTCAATGTGGGTTAGAATCATACAGTGGAGGTATGACTTTGCAGCATGGAAACAGTGAGCATTGTTATTCTCCTTTTCAAATGTATTTCTAGATGTTGGTAGTCGCTAGGTCCTGGTGAAAATGGTGAATTTAGAGAGGGTACTCATTGTTACAGTCCTTTTTTTGCAGATTTATCCTATGGTTTTGAGTGACGGTTGAAAAAACAATATACCACCATCAATTTAGCAGCACAAGGCGATGGTGGTATAGTGGTAAGCATAGCTGCCTTTCAAGCAGTTGACCCGCGTTCGATTCCCGGCCATCGCAAAAGCTTTAATATGTACAAATAAAGCAGGAGATAAAATTGGTAATGCAAATACAACAAAGGAATTATTGAACGTCCAGTTTGTCAAACAGTATTCAATATGGGTTAGAATCATACAGTGGAGGTATGACTTTGCAGCATTGAGAGTTAAAGGTGGGGTAGGTAATTTTGGAGAAACCAGCTAGAGTGCGCTAGAATTTTTAAATACACGGCCGGAAAGAAATCTGCCACTTCCTTACAGAGCCCCTCCTCCAACACACACGAACGCACACATGACCAATGAGGGCACGAGATAATTTGTGCACGGATGGAAAGCTGTCAGGCAGGTATGCCATCCAGTTATTTTAGCCGGGGCAGCTAAAATGATTGGTCGTGCTTTTTACAGTATTACGGCTTCCACAGATGAAATTTTTTTATGGATTTTTTGTCAAAGCACTTAAGATATTCATTGCTATCGGGATGTTAAAGAGCAACTTCCAGGTTAAAGAAACCTGTGAATAAATGTGTAGGAAAATGATGAATACACTAGATTTTCCAAAAAATATACAGAAATATACACTACAGTGACATCTGGCGTCGTTTTTGTAAGAAATGTTCACTTCCGCATAAAAAAGCCTCGGCACGTGACCTCCCGCGTGTGACGAAACACGGGGGACACAAGGGGGAGAGCGGCCGGTGTAACGTATTAATAAACATGGATCCCAATGCTAGTTTCGACACAGAAGACACAGAAGAAGTTAAACATGAATATTCGAATGCATATGACGGACCACAACCTTATAATTATGAGCCTGCTAGGCGTCCAAGAGACCAGGAGCAGCCAAGGATTAGAAGAAATAACGGCCATCGGAGAGAAATTGAGCTGTGGTGTGAGGAGAACCAGTGGAGAACTGGGCAGCTATCTTGGTGAGTGACCGGCGTTAGCTACAGAATGTTAGCTAACGTCACATCACAACATTGTAAAGTTAGCTATCATATATCAGGCTATAACTAAAGTAGCATTGATAATATAGTAACGTTACTGGCAGGACTGTTGATACTGATCCATAACAGAAACTAATGCGCAAGTATCAGCCGTATCTCGCGTTACCTAATGCAACTCCACACTACGGTGCTGTGTACCGGAGGAGAGACGCGAGATACGGCTGATACTTCACGATTTGGCGGAGAAAGGTTGTGGAGCCTCCGTTGATATGTCATTGTAAATGGCTTGATGGAAAGCAGGTGTGTAGTCGGGGAGGGTGCACAGCTGATTGCAGCAGGTGAGTGGAGGTTGAGCCCGGAGCCAGGAGTGACAGCCACCACGCACACACAAATTACACAGACAGGGGGAAACAAACAAACACAAAGGAGACGGCTGGAGCAGTACAGCCACCACAGCGTTACCTAATGCAACTCCACACTATGTCTTACGGTGCCGTGTACCGGAGGGGAGAGAGAGAGAGAAGCGAAGGGGGGAAGGGAGAGAGAGAAGTAATACGGTTTCCTGATAAAGCTGTGGAGACTATGTGCTGCAGGGAGGTGGATGCACAACGCACCCAGGAACGAAACGCTAGCTCCGGTCCTTTTTACTGTGGACTCGATGTCCTGACAGGCTGGTATTTGTGCAACCTGCACAAACACAATACTGCACCATGATTATAAATGGTGAAATACAATGTAAAACTACCGAAAAATACCAGCTCCTTAAAACACAACCGCTCTACTCAACGCAACTCTACTATACCCGCGGTCAGAGAGCGGAGATGTGTCCCCTGTGTGATGTAATATGACGAGTTTGACGTATGACCTTAAAAAAAAAGCCGTTTTTAAGAGCAGAGCTCAAAATTGCTCCTTTCCCTCTGAATTCCTGCCCTTGTGTATAGTTAGTTACGTGTCTGAGTCTCTGCGTAAAGATAGCATCTCTTTGTATACATTGAGGACAATTTATATGGTGTGATGGTTAGCACTCTGGAACCTTTCTTTGAGTACCCTGAAAAAAGCCAGCTTCTACATCTCAGGAGGATCTTGTAGCAGGATAGTGGTTGCAATATGGAAGATGAAGACTGACTTGAGAATAAGTCTATCAAGTCAAGGGAATAATCTGAGTGGCGTTAGGACAACAACCTGCTCCTTAACACCTCTAAAACCAAGGAGTTGACGATTGACTGCAGGAGAACAAAGAAGGAAGTCCACCATATGTATGGAGAAGTGGAAGGCGTGGAGAACTTCAAGTTTCTTGAAGTCAATATGTCAAAACATCTTACAAGGACCTCCAACACATCACACCGGGTTAAAAAGGCCCAGCAAAGACTCTACTTCCTCGAGAAAGTAAAACAAGCCAGGCTCCCACAGAAACTTTGTGAAGAAACAAGGAGATGAGTGGTAACTTGCTCACTCTGCCCTTTACCTCCTCACGAAAATATTTAAGTTTCCCCTCAGAAGATTAATGACTACTTGGGGAATTAAACGTTTTACAATGTCCAACTTTTATATTAAATAAATCATGATTTATATCCCTTTATTCCCTGACTTGAAGGAGCATTACTTTCTGCTGCTTGGTAAATATGTAAGTCCACTTTTAAAGTGCTACATGCTGCATTTTAAGAAAATTATTCATGTACACAATAATTACACTTTGTGCCATTCATATTTTAAAACAGAATAATAACTAAATGATGACAGGTGTTTATTTGCAAAAATCTTGAATTTCAACCTTGGAGATTTGTTAAGCTGGTAAAAATATAAACACCTTAGCACATAGAAGTGCATATGGACATCAGACTAACCTGCAATAAAGGCTGCATTTGGAAGGATTACAAGGTTTTCTAATGAACATTTCTCAAAACAGTGCACGTTTAGTCTTCTCCCTTTTACTGACACGGCCAATGTATGCTAATCCTATGGAGTATGAGAGTTTTTTTATAGACTTTTCTAGTCCAGATGAGCTTTTATTGGACTGTTAAGGGAAGATTTATGCATGATAAGAGCCAAGCATTGCAATACAAACATTGGATTGACACGCTGTTATTTAAGAAATGTAAACACGTTTTATTATATTGCTACCAAGATAACACCTCAGATATCAAGCTCTCCAAGGCACTCAAAATAGACAAGATCAATCTTTTATATGCAGTATTGAATTTCTCCTCACTCATGGTCCCGTTGAACTTTTCCTTTTCGTCGTCACGTTGAACTTTTCCTTTTCGTCATCACGTTGAACTTTTCCTCGTCGCTCATCGTGCCGTTGAACTTATCCTTGTCGCTCATCGTGCCTTTGAACTTATCCTTGTCGCTCATCGTGCCGTAGTACTTATCCTTGTCGCTCATGGTGCCGTTGAACTTATTCTTGTCGCTCATCGTGCCGTTGAACTTATCCTTGTCGCTCATCGTGCCGTTGAACTTATTCTTGTCGCTCATTGTACCGTTGAACTTATCCTTGTCGCTCATCGTGCCGTTGAACTTATTCTTGTCGCTCATCGTGCCGTTGAACTTATTCTTGTCGCTCATCGTGCCGTTGAACTTATTCTTGTCGCTCATCGTGCCGTTGAACTTATCCTTGTCGCTCATCGTGCCGTTGAACTTATTCTTGTCGCTCATCGTGCCTTAGTACTTATCCTTGTCGCTCATCGTGCCGTTGAACTTATCCTTGTCGCTCATCGTGCCGTAGTACTTATCCTTGTCGCTCATCGTGCCGTAGTACTTATCCTTGTCGCTCATCGTGCCGTTGAACTTATCCTTGTCGCTCATCGTGCCGTAGTACTTATCCTTGTCGCTCATCGTGCCGTAGTACTTATCCTTGTCGCTCATCGTGCCGTAGTACTTATCCTTGTCGCTCATCGTGCCGTAGTACTTATCCTTGTCGCTCATCGTGCCGTAGTACTTATCCTTGTCGCTCATCGTGCCGTAGTACTTATCCTTGTCGCTCATCGTGCCGTTGAACTTATCCTTGTCGCTCATCGTGGCGTTGAACTTATCCTTGTCGCTCATCGTACCGTTGTACTTATCCTTGTCGCTCATCGTGCCGTTGAACTTATCCTTGTCGCTCATCGTGCCGTTGAACTTATCCTTGTCGCTCATCGTGCCGTTGAACTTATCCTTGTCGCTCATCGTGCCGTAGTACTTATCCTTGTCGCTCATCGTGCCGTAGTACTTATCCTTGTCGCTCATCGTGCCGTTGAACTTATCCTTGTCGCTCATCGTGCCGTTGAACTTATCCTTGTCGCTCATCGTGCCGTAGTACTTATCCTTGTCGCTCATCGTGCCGTTGGACTTATCCTTGTCGCTCATCGTGCCGTAGTACTTATCCTTGTCGCTCATCGTGCCGTAGTACTTATCCTTGTCGCTCATCGTGCCGTAGTACTTATCCTTGTCGCTCATCGTGCCGTTGGACTTATCCTTGTCGCTCATCGTTCCGTTGAACTTTTCCTCGTCGCTCATCGTTCCGTCCCACAACTGCTCGTCTACTTCATGGAGTACTGAAAAAACATTTGATGGACGTCAAAACAATAAATTATGTTCTCTAGGCTTAAATCACAGCATGAATTATTCTGTAATAGTTCCTCAAGGGCTTGGTTACTTAATACATCCTGTTTTAGTAAAAAATTAGCAACGTTGGCAGCAAATTCAGCAACCAAACATTGATGCATGAACTTATAAAAGACATGCAAGTGGTTTGTTTTAGCTCATATACACACATTATTAACTTGCCATTGCTGCATTTCAAATTAAATCATACATTTCCCAGATTTCAGATCTTTTACACCACTTTTATGCGACACATACTGTTGTCTTTTTAGCCTTTAGAGCGCACCTTTACCAGCGTCTTGCTCCAACATGGACTCCATCGACTGGAAAAGTGCAAAGGCTTTCTTTAAGGAGATCTCATTGGGAGACAGATCTGTAGGACACATTATAATTAAAGGTTAGTGTCAGACAGAGAAAAGAAACACTGCATACAATCAAATGTTTTCAACTCTCAGTCTCCTCTGCAGCTTATATTCACCAACTGGAAAACCAGAGACTGTGGACAGGAAACATGCTGTTAAATCAAACATTATTCCTTCATCTTCAACACAATTATCAAACAGGTAAATACCTCTGGCCAGACAAACAGTCAGCACACAGAAGAGCATCCAAACAGCTGCCATCTCTGCAGTTTTCCAAGAGAGTGTTGCCTGAGCACCAGCCAGCTTTAAAGGAGGGAAACCTCCAGCAGCTGCTGCTGATCAGCACTGATTGTCTCTCTGCACAGAGGAAAACACCATTTATCTGAGATTAAACTCTGAGAATGAGGAGTTTTTTCACGGAGCTTGTTGTGCATTTATGATTCGTAGAGACCATCATTTTAAATTCACATGTAAAAGAATATTGCATTTGAGAGGGTATATCAACTACAACAAATAACAAGCCCTCCCCCGACACACAACGATCTTTATTAACATTTTATATTGTTACCTAAAAACAATTAGAAATTATATAAATTATCCCAAATATCCCTCCTCTTCAGACAAATAAAAATTCAATTAAAACCTTTTACAACCCCCTTCCCAAAACACATATTTTGTAGAAGAAGAAAAAGAGGGTTATTCTGCTTTACAGCACTTTCAATGTTTTTCCTCTGCCCTATAAGTTATTTTTGCCCATTTTATTTTAATATTTTGAAAGGAATAAGCAAATGGGCATGTTGTGTTTTACAGCAAAGTGTTGTATAAACAACCTCTTAAATGTTGGAATCGACCAATCAGAATCAAGTATTACAGGAGGGAGTTGTTCATTTAATTTTTATTTTTTTATTGAATTTTTTGTTTTCTGAAGAGGAAGGATGTTTTCAAAACATGTTTAATCGAGTTTTTACCTTGCGTCAGATTGGATATGTGTGTCTAGATATATATACTGTATATATATATATATATATATATATATATATATATACAGTGGGGCAAAAAAGTATTTAGTCAGCCACCAATTGTGCAAGTTCTGCCACTTAAAAAGACGAGAGAGGCCTGTAATTTTCATCCTAGGTACATTTCAACTATGAGAGACAGAATGGGGGGAAAGAATCCAGGAAATCACATTGTAGGATTTTTTATGAATTAATTGGTAAATTCCTCAGTAAGATAAGTATTTGTTCACCAACAAACAAACACGATTTCTGGCTCTCACAGACCTGTAACTTCTTCTTTAAGAGCCTCCTCTGTCCTCCACTTGTTAACTGTATTAATGGTACCTGTTTGAACTCGTTATCAGTATAAAAGACACCTGTCCACAACCTCAAACAGTCACACTCCAAACTCCACTATGGCCAAGACCAAAGAGCTGTCAAAGGACACCAGAAACAAAATTGTAGACCTGCACCAGGCTGGGAAGACTGAATATGCAATAGGTTAGCACTCTGGAACCTTTCTTTGAGTACCCTGAAAAAAGCCAGCTTCTACATCTCAGGAGGATCTTGTAGCAGGATAGTGGTTGCAATATGGAAGATGAAGACTGACTTGAGAATAAGTCTATCAAGTCAAGGGAATAATCTGAGTGGCGTTAGGACAACAACCTGCTCCTTAACACCTCTAAAACCAAGGAGTTGACGATTGACTGCAGGAGAACAAAGAAGGAAGTCCACCATATGTATGGAGAAGTGGAAGGCGTGGAGAACTTCAAGTTTCTTGAAGTCAATATGTCAAAACATCTTACAAGGACCTCCAACACATCACACCGGGTTAAAAAGGCCCAGCAAAGACTCTACTTCCTCGAGAAAGAAAAACAAGCCAGGCTCCCACAGAAACTTTGTGAAGAAACAAGGAGATGAGTGGTAACTTGCTCACTCTGCCCTTTACCTCCTCACGAAAATATTTAAGTTTCCCCTCAGAAGATTAATGACTACTTGGGGAATTAAATGTTTTAAAATGTCCAACTTTTATATTAAATAAATCATGATTTATATCCCTTTATTCCCTGACTTGAAGGAGCATTACTTTCTGCTGCTTGGTAAATATTTAAGTCCACTTTTAAAGTGCTACATGCTGCATTTTAAGACAATGATTCATGTAAATAATTACACTTTGTGCCATTCATATTTTAAAACAGAATAATAACTAAATGATGACGGGTGTTTATTTGCAAAAATCTTGAATTTCAACCTTGGAGATTTGTTAAGCTGGTAAAAATATAAACACCTTAGCACATAGAAGTGCATATGGACATCAGACTAACCTGCAATAAAGGCTGCATTTGGAAGGATTACAAGGTTTTCTAATGAACATTTCTCAAAACAGTGCACGTTTAGTCTTCTCCCTTTTACTGACACGGCCAATGTATGCTAATCCTATGGAGTATGAGAGTTTTTTTATAGACTTTTCTAGTCCAGATGAGCTTTTATTGGACTGTTAAGGGAAGATCTATGCATGATAAGAGCCAAGCATTGCAATACAAACATTGGATTGACACGCTGTTATTTAAGAAATGTAAACACGTTTTATTATATTGCTACCAAGATAACACCTCAGATATCAAGCTCTCCAAGGCACTCAAAATAGACAAGATCAATCTTTGATATGCAGTATTGAATGTCTCCTCACTCATGGTCCCGTTGAACTTTTCCTTTTCGTCGTCACGTTGAACTTTTCCTTTTCGTCATCACGTTGAACTTTTCCTTGTCGCTCATCGTGCCGTTGAACTTATTCTTGTCGCTCATCGTACCGTTGAACTTATTCTTGTCGCTCATCGTGCCGTTGAACTTATCCTTGTCGCTCATCGTGCCGTTGAACTTATTCTTGTCGCTCATCGTGCCGTAGTACTTATCCTTGTCGCTCATCGTGCCGTTGAACTTATCCTTGTCGCTCATCGTGCCGTAGTACTTATCCTTGTCGCTCATCGTGCCGTAGTACTTATCCTTGTCGCTCATCGTGCCGTTGAACTTATCCTTGTCGCTCATCGTGCCGTAGTACTTATCCTTGTCGCTCATCGTGCCGTTGAACTTATCCTTGTCGCTCATCGTGCCGTAGTACTTATCCTTGTCGCTCATCGTGCCGTAGTACTTATCCTTGTCGCTCATCGTGCCGTTGAACTTATCCTTGTCGCTCATCGTGGCGTTGTACTTATCCTTGTCGCTCATCGTACCGTTGTACTTATCCTTGTCGCTCATCGTGCCGTTGAACTTATCCTTGTCGCTCATCGTGCCGTTGAACTTATCCTTGTCGCTCATCGTGCCGTAGTACTTATCCTTGTCGCTCATCGTGCCGTAGTACTTATCCTTGTCGCTCATCGTGCCGTTGGACTTATCCTTGTCGCTCATCGTGCCGTTGGACTTATCCTTGTCGCTCATCGTGCCGTTGAACTTATCCTTGTCGCTCATCGTGCCGTAGTACTTATCCTTGTCGCTCATCGTTCCGTTGAACTTTTCCTCGTCGCTCATCGTTCCGTCCCACAACTGCTCGTCTACTTCATGGAGTACTGAAAAAACATTAGATGGACGTCAAAACAATAAATTATGTTCTCTAGGCTTAAATCACAGCATGAATTATTCTGTAATAGTTCCTCAAGGGCTTGGTTACTTAATACATCCTGTTTTAGCAAAATATGAGCAACGTTGGCAGCAAATTCAGCAACCAAACATTGATGCATGAACTTATAAAAGACATGCAAGTGGTTTGTTTTAGCTCATATACACACATTATTAACTTGCCATTGCTGCATTTCAAATTAAATCATACATTTCCCAGATTTCAGATCTTTTACACCACTTTTATGTGACACATACTGTTGTCTTTTTAGCCTTTAGAGCGCACCTTTACCAGCGTCTTGCTCCAACATGGACTCCATCGACTGGAAAAGTGCAAAGGCTTTCTTTAAGGAGATCTCATTGGGAGACAGATCTGTAGGACACATTATAATTAAAGGTTAGTGTCAGACAGAGAAAAGAAACACTGCATACAATCAAATGTTTTCAACTCTCAGTCTCCTCTGCAGCTTATATTCACCAACTGGAAAACCAGAGACTGTGGACAGGAAACATGCTGTTAAATCAAACATTATTCCTTCATCTTCAACACAATTATCAAACAGGTAAATACCTCTGGCCAGACAAACAGTCAGCACACAGAAGAGCATCCAAACAGCTGCCATCTCTGCAGTTTTCCAAGAGAGTGTTGCCTGAGCACCAGCCAGCTTTAAAGGAGGGAAACCTCCAGCAGCTGCTGCTGATCAGCACTGATTGTCTCTCTGCACAGAGGAAAACACCATTTATCTGAGATTAAACTCTGAGAATGAGGAGTTTTTTCACGGAGCTTGTTGTGCATTTATGATTCGTAGAGACCATCATTTTAAATTCACATGTAAAAGAATATTGCATTTGAGAGGGTATATCAACTACAACAAATAACAAGCCCTCCCCCGACACACAACGATCTTTATTAACATTTTATATTGTTACCTAAAAACAATTAGAAATTATATAAATTATCCCAAATATCCCTCCTCTTCAGACAAATAAAAATTCAATTAAAACCTTTTACAACCCCCTTCCCAAAACACATATTTTGTAGAAGAAGAAAAAGAGGGTTATTCTGCTTTACAGCACTTTCAATGTTTTTCCTTTGCCCTATAAGTTATTTTTGCCCATTTTATTTTAATATTTTGAAAGGAATAAGCAAATGGGCATGTTGTGTTTTACAGCAAAGTGTTGTATAAACAACCTCTTAAATGTTGGAATCGACCAATCAGAATCAAGTATTACAGGAGGGAGTTGTTCATTTAATTTTTTTTTTTTTATTGAATTTTTTGTTTTCTGAAGAGGAAGGATGTTTTCAAAACATGTTTAATCGAGTTTTTACCTTGCGTCAGATTGGATATGTGTGTCTAGATATATATACTATACTATACTATATATATATATATATACAGTGGGGCAAAAAAGTATTTAGTCAGCCACCAATTGTGCAAGTTCTGCCACTTAAAAAGACGAGAGAGGCCTGTAATTTTCATCCTAGGTACATTTCAACTATGAGAGACAGAATGGAGGGAAAGAATCCAGGAAATCACATTGTAGGATTTTTTATGAATTAATTGGTAAATTCCTCAGTAAGATAAGTATTTGTTCACCAACAAACAAACACGATTTCTGGCTCTCACAGACCTGTAACTTCTTCTTTAAGAGCCTCCTCTGTCCTCCACTTGTTAACTGTATTAATGGTACCTGTTTGAACTCGTTATCAGTATAAAAGACACCTGTCCACAACCTCAAACAGTCACACTCCAAACTCCACTATGGCCAAGACCAAAGAGCTGTCAAAGGACACCAGAAACAAAATTGTAGACCTGCACCAGGCTGGGAAGACTGAATATGCAATAGGTTAGCACTCTGGAACCTTTCTTTGAGTACCCTGAAAAAAGCCAGCTTCTACATCTCAGGAGGATCTTGTAGCAGGATAGTGGTTGCAATATGGAAGATGAAGACTGACTTGAGAATAAGTCTATCAAGTCAAGGGAATAATCTGAGTGGCGTTAGGACAACAACCTGCTCCTTAACACCTCTAAAACCAAGGAGTTGACGATTGACTGCAGGAGAACAAAGAAGGAAGTCCACCATATGTATGGAGAAGTGGAAGGTGTGGAGAACTTCAAGTTTCTTGAAGTCAATATGTCAAAACATCTTACAAGGACCTCCAACACATCACACCGGGTTAAAAAGGCCCAGCAAAGACTCTACTTCCTCGAGAAAGAAAAACAAGCCAGGCTCCCACAGAAACTTTGTGAAGAAACAAGGAGATGAGTGGTAACTTGCTCACTCTGCCCTTTACCTCCTCACGAAAATATTTAAGTTTCCCCTCAGAAGATTAATGACTACTTGGGGAATTAAACGTTTTAAAATGTCCAACTTTTATATTAAATAAATCATGATTTATATCCCTTTATTCCCTGACTTGAAGGAGCATTACTTTCTGCTGCTTGGTAAATATTTAAGTCCACTTTTAAAGTGCTACATTCTGCATTTTAAGACAATGATTCATGTACACAATAATTACACTTTGTGCCATTCATATTTTAAAACAGAATAATAACTAAATGATGACGGGTGTTTATTTGCAAAAATCTTGAATTTCAACCTTGGAGATTTGTTAAGCTGGTAAAAATATAAACACCTTAGCACATAGAAGTGCATATGGACATCAGACTAACCTGCAATAAAGGCTGCATTTGGAAGGATTACAAGGTTTTCTAATGAACATTTCTCAAAACAGTGCACGTTTAGTCTTCTCCCTTTTACTGACACGGCCAATGTATGCTAATTCTATGGAGTATGAGAGTTTTTTTATAGACTTTTCTAGTCCAGATGAGCTTTTATTGGACTGTTAAGGGAAGATTTATGCATGATAAGAGCCAAGCATTGCAATACAAACATTGGATTGACACGCTGTTATTTAAGAAATGTAAACACGTTTTATTATATTGCTACCAAGATAACACCTCAGATATCAAGCTCTCCAAGGCACTCAAAATAGACAAGATCAATCTTTGATATGCAGTATTGAATGTCTCCTCACTCATGGTCCCGTTGAACTTTTCCTTTTCGTCGTCACGTTGAACTTTTCCTTTTCGTCATCACGTTGAACTTTTCCTTGTCGCTCATCGTGCCTTTGAACTTATCCTTGTCGCTCATCGTGCCGTAGTACTTATCCTTGTCGCTCATGGTGCCGTTGAACTTATCCTTGTCGCTCATCTTGCCGTTGAACTTATTCTTGTCGCTCATCGTACCGTTGAACTTATTCTTGTCGCTCATCGTGCCGTTGAACTTATCCTTGTCGCTCATCGTGCCGTTGAACTTATTCTTGTCGCTCATCGTACCGTTGAACTTATTCTTGTCGCTCATCGTACCGTTGAACTTATTCTTGTCGCTCATCGTGCCGTTGAACTTATCCTTGTCGCTCATCGTGCCGTTGAACTTATTCTTGTCGCTCATCGTGCCGTAGTACTTATCCTTGTCGTTCATCGTGCCGTAGTACTTATCCTTGTCGCTCATCGTGCCGTTGAACTTATCCTTGTCGCTCATCGTGCCGTAGTACTTATCCTTGTCGCTCATCGTGCCGTAGTACTTATCCTTGTCGCTCATCGTGCCGTTGAACTTATCCTTGTCGCTCATCGTGCCGTAGTACTTATCCTTGTCGCTCATCGTGCCGTTGAACTTATCCTTGTCGCTCATCGTGCCGTAGTACTTATCCTTGTCGCTCATCGTGCCGTTGAACTTATCCTTGTCGCTCATCGTGCCGTAGTACTTATCCTTGTCGCTCATCGTGCCGTAGTACTTATCCTTGTCGCTCATCGTGGCGTTGAACTTATCCTTGTCGCTCATCGTACCGTTGTACTTATCCTTGTCGCTCATCGTACCGTTGTACTTATCCTTGTCGCTCATCGTGCCGTTGAACTTATCCTTGTCGCTCATCGTGCCGTTGAACTTATCCTTGTCGCTCATCGTGCCGTAGTACTTATCCTTGTCGCTCATCGTGCCGTTGTACTTATCCTTGTCGCTCATCGTGCCGTTGTACTTATCCTTGTCGCTCATCGTGCCGTTGGACTTATCCTTGTCGCTCATCGTGCCGTAGTACTTATCCTTGTCGCTCATCGTGCCGTAGTACTTATCCTTGTCGCTCATCGTGCCGTTGGACTTATCCTTGTCGCTCATCGTGCCGTTGGACTTATCCTTGTCGCTCATCGTGCCGTTGGACTTATCCTTGTCGCTCATCGTGCCGTTGGACTTATCCTTGTCGCTCATCGTGCCGTTGGACTTATCCTTGTCGCTCATCGTGCCGTTGAACTTATCCTTGTCGCTCATCGTGCCGTAGTACTTATCCTTGTCGCTCATCGTGCCGTTGAACTTATCCTTGTCGCTCATCGTGCCGTAGTACTTATCCTTGTCGCTCATCGTGCCGTAGTACTTATCCTTGTCGCTCATCGTGCCGTTGAACTTATCCTTGTCGCTCATCGTGCCGTAGTACTTATTCTTGTCGCTCATCGTTCCGTTGAACTTATCCTTGTCGCTCATCGTGCCGTAGTACTTATCCTTGTCGCTCATCGTGCCGTAGTACTTATCCTTGTCGCTCATCGTGCCGTAGTACTTATCCTTGTCGCTCATCGTTCCGTTGAACTTTTCCTCGTCGCTCATCGTTCCGTCCCACAACTGCTCGTCTACTTCATGGAGTACTGAAAAAACATTTGATGGACGTCAAAACAATAAATTATGTTCTCTAGGCTTAAATCACAGCATGAATTATTCTGTAATAGTTCCTCAAGGGCTTGGTTACTTAATACATCCTGTTTTAGTAAAAAATGAGCAACGTTGGCAGCAAATTCAGCAACCAAACATTGATGCATGAACTTATAAAAGACATGCAAGTGGTTTGTTTTAGCTCATATACACACATTATTAACTTGCCATTGCTGCATTTCAAATTAAATCATACATTTCCCAGATTTCAGATCTTTTACACCACTTTTATGCGACACATACTGTTGTCTTTTTAGCCTTTAGAGCGCACCTTTACCAGCGTCTTGCTCCAACATGGACTCCATCGACTGGAAAAGTGCAAAGGCTTTCTTTAAGGAGATCTCATTGGGAGACAGATCTGTAGGACACATTATAATTAAAGGTTAGTGTCAGACAGAGAAAAGAAACACTGCATACAATCAAATGTTTTCAACTCTCAGTCTCCTCTGCAGCTTATATTCACCAACTGGAAAACCAGAGACTGTGGACAGGAAACATGCTGTTAAATCAAACATTATTCCTTCATCTTCAACACAATTATCAAACAGGTAAATACCTCTGGCCAGACAAACAGTCAGCACACAGAAGAGCATCCAAACAGCTGCCATCTCTGCAGTTTTCCAAGAGAGTGTTGCCTGAGCACCAGCCAGCTTTAAAGGAGGGAAACCTCCAGCAGCTGCTGCTGATCAGCACTGATTGTCTCTCTGCACAGAGGAAAACACCATTTATCTGAGATTAAACTCTGAGAATGAGGAGTTTTTTCACGGAGCTTGTTGTGCATTTATGATTCGTAGAGACCATCATTTTAAATTCACATGTAAAAGAATATTGCATTTGAGAGGGTATATCAACTACAACAAATAACAAGCCCTCCCCCGACACACAAAGATCTTTATTAACATTTTATATTGTTACCTAAAAACAATTAGAAATTATATAAATTATCCCAAATATCCCTCCTCTTCAGACAAATAAAAATTCAATTAAAACCTTTTACAACCCCCTTCCCAAAACAAATATTTTGTAGAAGAAGAAAAAGAGGGTTATTCTGCTTTACAGCACTTTCAATGTTTTTCCTTTGCCCTATAAGTTATTTTTGCCCATTTTATTTTAATATTTTGAAAGGAATAAGCAAATGGGCATGTTGTGTTTTACAGCAAAGTGTTGTATAAACAACCTCTTAAATGTTGGAATCGACCAATCAGAATCAAGTATTACAAGAGGGAGTTGTTCATTTAATTTGAATTTTTGTATCGAATTTTTTGTTTTCTGAAGAGGAAGGATGTTTTCAAAACATGTTTAATCGAGTTTTTACCTCGTGTCAGATTGTATATGTGTGTCTAGATATATATACTGTATATATATATATATGTCTAGAGAGTTTTGGCCCTAATCATGCAACATTTCATACCGTCCTGTCGGGGATCAATGACAGAAATAATGACATTATAAAGCACTTAAATTATACGTAATAAAAGCTATTAGGTACTGCAGTTTACCCGTTAAAGCTTTTAGTTTGCGTTCAACTTCCAATCAATTTTCAAAAACTGGCTGGTTGGGGTGGGGCAGGCCATGTAAACATTTATAAATAAAGCAAATACTTTGAAAAGACTTAAAATAGTCAACAGTCAAGAAATTGTGTTTTTCAAGGATGGTACAGTGGTGGTATGAATGTGGCTTTGTGTTAAACACCTTGATAGCTCTCTTGTACAGCTGCTCTATGGGTCTTAGGTTTGTGGCAAAGGCAAACGACCAGTTTGTCAAACAGTATTCAATGTGGGTTAGAATCATACAGTGGAGGTATGACTTTGCAGCATTGAGAGTTAAAGGTGGGGTAGGTAATTTTGGAGAAACCAGCTAGAGTGCGCTAGAATTTTTAAATACACGGCCGGAAGAAATCTGCCACTTCCTTACAGAGCCCCTCCTCCAACACACACGAACGCACACATGACCAATGAGGGCACGAGATAATTTGTGCACGGATGGAAAGCTGACAGGCAGGTATGCCATCCAGTTATTTTAGCCGGGGCAGCTAAAATGATTGGTCGTGCTTTTTACAGTATTACGGCTTCCACAGATGACATTTTTTTATGGATTTTTTGTCAAAGCACTTAAGATATTCATTGCTATCGGGATGTTAAAGAGCAACTTCCAGGTTAAAGAAACCTGTGAATAAATGTGTAGGAAAATGATGAATACACTAGATTTTCCAAAAAATATACAGAAATATACACGACAGTGACATCTGGCGTCGTTTTTGTAAGAAATGTTCACTTCCGCATAAAAAAGCCTCGGCACGTGACCAAAGTGTGTGACGTAACACGGGGGGACACAAGGGGGAGAGCGGCCGGTGTAACGTATTAATAAAATTGGATCCCAATGCTAGTTTCGACACAGAAGAAGTTGAACATGAATATTCGAATGCATATGACGGACCACAACCTTATAATTATGAGCCTGCTAGGCGTCCAAGAGACCAGGAGCGTCCAAGGATTAGAAGAAATAACGGCCATCGGAGAAAAATTGAGCTGTGGTGTGAGGAGAACCAGTGGAGAACTGGGCAGCTATCTTGGTGAGTGACCGGCGTTAGCTACAGAATGTTAGCTAAAGTCAGATCACAACATTGTAAAGTTAGCTATCATATATCAGGCTATAACTAAAGTAGCATTGATAATATAGTAACGTTACTGGCAGGACTGTTGATACTGATCCATAAAAGAAACTAATGCGCAAGTATCAGCCGTATCTCGCGTTACCTAATGCAACTCCACACTACGGTGCTGTGTACCGGAGGAGAGACGCGAGATACGGCTGATACTTGACGATCTGGCGGAGAAAGGTTGTGGAGCCTCCGTTGATATGTCATTGTAAATGGCTTGATGGAAAGCAGGTGTGTAGTCGGGAAGGGTGCACAGCTGATTGCAGCAGGTGAGTGGAGGTTGAGCCCGGAGCCAGGAGTGACAGCCACCACGCACACACAAACAACACAGACAGGGGGAAACAAACAAACACAAAGGAGACGGCTGGAGCAGTACAGCCACCACAGCAGGGGGCTGAGCACACCGCCTTGGGGGGCCCCTGTACTCAGCGTGATGGTGTCCTGTGTGTTATCGCCGACCCGTACAGATTGCTGTCTGGCAGTGAGGAAGTCCAGCAGCCAGTTGCAGAGAGAGGGGCTGAGGCCAAGTTTTGTTAGTTTACAAATCAGCTGCTGGAGGATGATGGTGGTGTTGAATGCTTAGCTGAAATGTAATCGTATTCTTGCTCAGGAGCATATTCAATGAGCCTACTAAATCTCTCTATAGTTTTTGTTGAGTTTTGTTGATTCTGGTTTTGAATCTTTATTGAGTGCACTCAATACTCACTCTCACAGTATGGGACAGAGTAAGAGGGCCATCTGCTGGAAACAGAGAGCATTGTTATTCTCCTTTTCAATTGTATTTCTAGATGTTGGTAGTCGCTAGGTCCTGGTTAAAATGGTGAATTTAGAGAGGGTACTCATTGTTACAGTCCTTTCTTTGCAGATTTATCCTATGGTTTTGAGTGACTGTTGAAAAACAATATACCAACACCAATTTAGCAGCACAAGGCGATGGTGGTATAGTGGTAAGCATAGCTGCCTTCCAAGCAGTTGACCCGGGTTCGATTCCTGGCCATCGCAAAAGCTTTAATATGTACAAATAAAGCGGGATGTAAAATTGGTAATGCAAACACAACAAAGGAATGATTGTAACTGATAGCATAAAATAATCAGACCGACACATTGCTGCTCACAGTCTGGAGTTCGGTCTTAGATAAAAAATTAAACAGAGACACATAAAAATACAAAAAAGATGATCTTTGCAAAACGAGGCCAGCTGGTTCACACCCTTCCTGTATTGTGTCTTGTTGTTGTTGCTGATGAGACCCATCGAAGTTCTGTCATCTACAAACTTGAGGAAGTTGGAGCTGTAGGTGGGTGTGCAGTCGTGGGTCAGCAGGGTGTAGAGCAGGGGGCTGAGCACACATCCTTGGGGGGCCCCTGTACTCAGCGTGATGGTGTCCTGTGTGTTGTCGCTGACCCGTACAGATTGCTGTCTGGCACTGAGGAAGTCCAGCAGCCAGTTGCAGAGAGAGGGGCTGAGGCCAAGTTTTTTAGTTTACAAATCAGCTGCTGGAGGATGATGGTGGTGTTGAATGCTTAGCTGAAATGTAATCGTATTCTTGCTCAGGTGCATATTCAATCAGCCTACTAAATCTCTCTACAGTTTGTGTTGAGTTTTGTTGATTCTGGTTTTGAATCTTTATTGAGTGCACTCAGCACTCACTCTCACAGTATGGGACAGAGTAAGAGGGCCATCGGCTGGAAACAGTGAGCATTGTTATTCTCCTTTTCAAATGTATTTCTAGATGTTGGTAGTTGCTAGTCCTGGTGAAAATGGTGAATTTAGAGTGGGTACTCATTGTTACAGTCCTTTCTTTGCAGATTTATCCTATGGTTTTGAGTGACTGTTGAAAAAACAATATACCACCATCAATTTAGCAGCACAAGGCGATGGTGGTATAGTGGTAAGCATAGCTGCCTTCCAAGCAGTTGACCCGGGTTCGATTCCCGGCCATCGCAAAAGCTTTAATATGTACAAATAAAGCAGGAGGAACTTTATCTGATAGCATAAAATAATCAGACTGACACATTGCTGCTCACAGTCTGGAGATTGGTCTTGGATACCTAATCAAATATAGACAAATATATAGAAATACAAAAAAATGTTTATCTTTGCAACACGAGGCCAGCTGGTTCACCCCCTTCCTGTAGTGTGTCTTGTTGTTGTTGCTGATGAGACCCACCAAAGTTCTGTCATCTGCAAACTTGAGGAAGTTGGAGCTGTAGGTGGGTGTGCAGTCGTGGGTCAGCAGGGTGTAGAGCAGGGGGCAGAGCACACATCCTTGGGGGGCCCCTGTACTCAGCGTGATGGTGTCCTGTGTGTTGTCGCTGACCCGTACAGATTGCTGTCTGGCACTGAGGAAGTCCAGCAGCCAGTTGCAGAGAGAGGGGCTGAGGCCAAGTTTTGTTAGTTTACAAATCAGCTGCTGGAGGATGATGGTGGTGTTGAATGCTTAGCTGAAATGTAATCGTATTCTTGCTCAGGTGCATATTCAATCAGCCTACTAAATCTCTCTATAGTTTGTGTTGAGTTTTGTTGATTCTGGTTTTGAATGTTTATTGAGTGCACTCAGCACTCACTCTCACAGTATGGGACAGAGTAAGAGGGCCATCTGCTGGAAACAGTGAGCATTGTTATTCTCCTTTTCAAATGTATTTCTAGATGTTGGTAGTTGCTAGGTCCTGGTGAAAATGGTGAATTTAGAGAGGGTACTCACGGTACGTCTACACTACAGGCATCAAAAAATGCTTTCAACGCTTCGCCCATTCACTTGAATGGGGTGACGTAGAAGATTTTTAATCTTCGCCGAACTGCATTGTGGGGAGCATGGCATGGCTTTGCAAGCATCACGAGCGTCTATCGGCATCAAAAGTTGAACAATGTTCCACTTTTGAGGCTTGATGCTTGGCATCAGCCAATCAAATCCTGTTTATGCAAATCCCGCCAGTGCAAGCGCAGCCAATCAAACTGCGTGCAAGCTGGGAGAGCCAGACCGCAGTTCATTTCCTCATATTCCAAACGAGATATTACGGTAGCAAATCACCCGGTTCTTTACGACCGGAACTATTTACCGGGATACAAACCGGAGGAACCAGGCATGGAGTGAGGTGGCAGAGACAGTGGGTGAAACTGATAGTTTTTTCGCCTGCTTGGAGAGTTTATATCCAGTTTACTTCGTTTTAACATTGCTATTGCTTTGTATGTCGGGGGCGGGAGATTCATGTGATTGGTTGCTCGCAAACAATCGCCAGGCTTCAGACACGCCCAGCTTCAGGATTTTTTCATGCCTGTAGTGTAGACGGGCCGTCATTGTTACAGTCCTTTCTTTGCAGATTTATCCTATGGTTTTGAGTGACTGTTGAAAAAACAATATACCACCATCAATTTAGCAGCACAAGGCGATGGTGGTATAGTGGTAAGCATAGCTGCCTTTCAAGCAGTTGACCTGCGTTCGATTCCCGGCCATCGCAAAAGCTTTAATATGTACAAATAAAGCAGGAGGTAAAATTAGTAATGCAAACACAACAAAGGAATGATTGTATCTGATAGCATAAAATAATCAGACCGACACATTGCTGCTCACAGTCTGGAGTTCGGTCTTGGATAAAAAATTAAACATAGACACATACAAATACAAAAAAAATGATCTTTGCAAAACGAGGCCAGCTGGTTTCACCCCCTTCCTGTAGTGGGTCTCGTCGTTTGTTGCTGATGAGACCCACCAAAGTTCCGTCATCCGCAAACTTGAGGAAGTTGGAGCTGGAGGTGGGTGTGCAGTCGTGGGTCAGCAGGGTGTAGAGCAGGGGGCTGAGCAGACCTATGTGTTATTGCCGACCCGTACAGATTGCTGTCTGGCACTGAGGAAGTCCAGCAGACAATTGCAGAGAGAGGGGCTTAGGCCAAGTTTTGTTAGCTTACAAATCAGCTGCTGGAGGATGATGGTGGTGTTGAATGCTTAGCTGAAATGTAATCGTATTCTTGCTCAAGGGCATATTCAATTAGCCTACTAAATCTCTCTATAGTTTGTGTTGAGTTTTGTTGATTCTTGTTTTGAATCTTTATTGAGTGCACTCAGCACTCACTCTCACAATATGGGACAGAGTAAGAGGGCCATCTGCTGGAAACAGTGAGCATTGTTATTCTCCTTTTCAAATGTATTTCTAGATGTTGGTAGTCGCTAGGTCCTGGTGAAAATGGTGAATTTAGAGAGGGTACTCATTGTTACAGTCCTTTTTTTGCAGATTTATCCTATGGTTTTGAGTGACTGTTGAAAAAACAATATACCAACACCAATTTAGCAGCACCTGGCGATGGTGGTATAGTGGTAAGCATAGCTGCCTTCCAAGCAGTTGACCCGGGTTCGATTCCCGGCCATCGCAAAAGCTTTAATATGTACAAATAAAGCGGGAGGTAAAATTGGTAATGCAAACACAACAAAGGAATGATTGTAACTGATTGCATAAAATAATCAGACCGACACATTGCTGCTCACAGTCTGGAGTTTGGTCTTGGATAAAAAATTAAACAGAGACACATAAAAATACAAAAAAGATGATCTTTGCAAAACAAGGCCAGCTGGTTCACCCCCTTCCTGTATTGTGTCTTGTTGTTGTTGCTGATGAGACCCACCGAAGTTCTGTCATCTACAAACTTGAGGAAGTTGGAGCTGTAGGTGGGTGTGCAGTCGTGGGTCAGCAGGGTGTAGAGCAGGGGGCTGAGCACACATCCTTGGGGGGCCCCTGTACTCAGCGTGATGGTGTCCTGTGTGTTGTCGCTGACCCGTACAGATTGCTGTCTGGCACTGAGGAAGTCCAGCAGCCAGTTGCAGAGAGAGGGGCTGAGGCCAAGTTTTGTTAGTTTACAAATCAGCTGCTGGAGGATGATGGTGGTGTTGAATGCTTAGCTGAAATGTAATCGTATTCTTGCTCAGGTGCATCTTCAATTAGCCTACTAAATCTCTCTATAGTTTGTGTTGAGTTTTGTTGATTCTGGTTTTGAATCTTTATTGAGTGCACTCAGCACTCACTCTCACAGTATGGGACAGAGTAAGAGGGCCATCTGCTGGAAACAGTGAGCATTGTTATTCTCCTTTTCAAATGTATTTCTAGATGTTGGTAGTCGCTAAGTCCGGGTGAAGATGGTGAATTTAGAGAGGGTACTCATTGTTACAGTCCTTTCTTTGCAGATTTATCCTATGGTTTTGAGTGACTGTTGAAAAAACAATATACCACCATCAATTTAGCAGCACAAGGCGATGGTGGTATAGTGGTAAGCATAGCTGCCTTCCAAGCAGTTGACCCGGGTTCGATTCCCGGCCATCGCAAAAGCTTTAATATGTACAAATAAAGCAGGAGGAACTGTATCTGATAGCATAAAATAATCAGACTGACACATTGCTGCTCACAGTCTGGAGATTGGTCTTGGATACCTAATCAAATATATAGAAATACAAAAAAATGTTTATCTTTGCAACACGAGGCCAGCTGGTTCACCCCCTTCCTGTAGTGTGTCTTGTTGTTGTTGCTGATGAGACCCACCAAAGTTCTGTCATCTGCAAACTTGAGGAAGTTGGAGCTGTAGGTGGGTGTGCAGTCGTGGGTCAGCAGGGTGTAGAGCAGGGGGCAGAGCACACATCCTTGGGGGGCCCCTGTACTCAGCGTGATGGTGTCCTGTGTGTTGTCGCTGACCCGTACAGATTGCTGTCTGGCACTGAGGAAGTCCAGCAGCCAGTTGCAGAGAGAGGGGCTGAGGCCAAGTTTTGTTAGTTTACAAATCAGCTGCTGGAGGATGATGGTGGTGTTGAATGCTTAGCTGAAATGTAATCGTATTCTTGCTCAGGTGCATATTCAATCAGCCTACTAAATCTCTCTATAGTTTGTGTTGAGTTTTGTTGATTCTGGTTTTGAATCTTTATTGAGTGCACTCAGCACTCACTCTCACAGTATGGGACAGAGTAAGAGGGCCATCTGCTGGAAACAGTGAGCATTGTTATTCTCCTTTTCAAATGTATTTCTAGATGTTGGTAGTTGCTAGGTCCTGGTGAAAATGGTGAATTTAGAGAGGGTACTCACGGTACGTCTACACTACAGGCATCAAAAAATGCTTTCAACGCTTCGCCCATTCACTTGAATGGGGTGACGTAGAAGATTTTTAATCTTCGCCGAACTGCATTGTGGGGAGCATGGCATGGCTTTGCAAGCATCACGAGCGTCTATCGGCATCAAATGTTCAACTTTTGAGGCTTGATGCTTGGCATCAGCCAATCAAATCCTGTTTATGCAAATCCCGCCAGTGCAAGCGCAGCCAATCAAACTGCGTGCAAGCTGGGAGAGCCAGACCGCAGTTCATTTCCTCATATTCCAAACGAGATATTACGGTAGCAAATCACCCAGTTCTTTACGACCGGAACTATTTACCGGGATACAAACCGGAGGAACCAGGCATGGAGTGAGGTGGCAGAGACAGTGGGTGAAACTGATAGTTTTTTCGCCTGCTTGGAGAGTTTATATCCAGTTTACTTCGTTTTAACATTGCTATTGCTTTGTATGTCGGGGGCGGGAGATTCATGTGATTGGTTGCTCGCAAACAATCGCCAAGCTTCAGACACGCCCAGCTTCAGGATTTGTTCATGCCTGTAGTGTAGACGGGCCGTCATTGTTACAGTCCTTTCTTTGCAGATTTATCCTATGGTTTTGAGTGACTGTTGAAAAAACAATATACCACCATCAATTTAGCAGCACAAGGCGATGGTGGTATAGTGGTAAGCATAGCTGCCTTTCAAGCAGTTGACCTGCGTTCGATTCCCGGCCATCGCAAAAGCTTTAATATGTACAAATAAAGCAGGAGGTAACATTAGTAATGCAAACACAACAAAGGAATGATTGTATCTGATAGCATAAAATAATCAGACTGACACATTGCTGCTCACAGTCTGGAGTTTGGTCTTGGATAAAAAATTAAACATAGACACATACAAATACAAAAAAAATGATCTTTGCAAAACGAGGCCAGCTGGTTTCACCCCCTTCCTGTAGTGGGTCTCGTCGTTTGTTGCTGATGAGACCCACCAAAGTTCCGTCATCCGCAAACTTGAGGAAGTTGGAGCTGGAGGTGGGTGTGCAGTCGTGGGTCAGCAGGGTGTAGAGCAGGGGGCTGAGCAGACCTATGTGTTATTGCCGACCCGTACAGATTGCTGTCTGGCACTGAGGAAGTCCAGCAGACAATTGGAGAGAGAGGGGCTGAGGCCAAGTTTTGTTAGTTTACAAATCAGCTGCTGGAGGATGATGGTGGTGTTGAATGCTTAGCTGAAATGTAATCGTATTCTTGCTCAAGGGCATATTCAATTAGCCTACTAAATCTCTCTATAGTTTGTGTTGAGTTTTGTTGATTCTTGTTTTGAATCTTTATTGAGTGCCCTCAGCACTCACTCTCACAATATGGGACAGAGTAAGAGGGCCATCTGCTGGAAACAGTGAGCATTGTTATTCTCCTTTTCAAATGTATTTCTAGATGTTGGTAGTTGTTAGGTCCTGGTGAAAATTGTGAATTTAGAGAGGGTACTCATTGTTACAGTCCTTTCTTTGCAGATTTATCCTATGGTTTTGAGTGACTGTTGAAAAACCAATATACCACCATCAATTTAGCAGCACAAGGCGATGGTGGTATAGTGGTAAGCATAGCTGCCTTCCAAGCAGTTGACCCGGGTTCGATTCCCGGCCATCGCAAAAGCTTTAATATGTACAAATAAAGCAGGAGGTAAAATTGGTAATGCAAACACAACAAAGGAATGATTGAATGACCAGTTTGTCAAACAGTATTCAATGTGGGTTAGAATCATACAGTGGAGGTATGACTTTGCAGCATTGAGAGTTAAAGGTGGGGTAGGTAATTTTGGAGAAACCAGCTAGAGTGCGCTAGAATTTTTAAATACACGGCCGGAAGAAATCTGCCACTTCCTTACAGAGCCCCTCCTCCAACACACACGAACGCACACATGACCAATAAGGGCACGAGATAATTTGTGCATGGATGGAAAGCTGACAGGTAGGTATGCCATCCAGTTATTTTAGCCGGGGCAGCTAAAATGATTGGTCGTGCTTTTTACAGTATTACGGCTTCCACAGATGACATTTTTTTATGGATTTTTTGTCAAAGCACTTAAGATATTCATTGCTATCGGGATGTTAAAGAGCAACTTCCAGGTTAAAGAAACCTGTGAATAAATGTGTAGGAAAATGATGAATACACTAGATTTTCAAAAAAATATACAGAAATATACACTACAGTGACATCTGGCGTCGTTTTTGTAAGAAATGTTCACTTCCACATAAAAAAGCCTCGGCACGTGACCTCCCGCGTGTGACGTAACACGGGGAACACAAGGGGGAGAGCGGCCGGTGTAACGTATTAATAAAAATGGATTCCATTGCTAGTTTCGACACAGAAGACACAGAAGAAGTTGAACATGAATATTCGAATGCATATGACGGACCACAACCTTATAATTATGAGCCTGCTAGGCGTCCAAGAGACCAGGAGCAGCCAAGGATTAGAAGAAATAACGGCCATCGGAGAGAAATTGAGCTGTGGTGTGAGGAGAACCAGTGGAGAACTGGGCAGCTATCTTGGTGAGTGACCGGCGTTAGCTACAGAATGTTAGCTAACGTCACATCACAACATTGTAAAGTTAGCTATCATATATCAGGCTATAACTAAAGTATCATTGATAATATAGTATACTGGCAGGACTGTTGATACTGATCCATAAAAGAAACTAATGCGCAAGTATCAGCCGTATCTCGCGTTACCTAATGCAACTCCACACTACGGTGCTGTGTACCGGAGGAGAGACGCGAGATACGGCTGATACTTGACGATCTGGCGGAGAAAGGTTGTGGAGCCTCCGTTGATATGTCATTGTAAATGGCTTGATGGAAAGCAGGTGTGTAGTCGGGGAGGGTGCACAGCTGATTGCAGCAGGTGAGTGGAGGTTGAGCCCGAAGACAGAAGTGACAGCCACCACGCACACACAAACACAGACAGGGGGAAACAAACAAACACAAAGGAGACGGCTGGAGCAGTACAGCCACCACAGCGTTACCTAATGCAACTCCACACTATGTCTTACGGTGCCGTGTACCGGAGGGGAGAGAGAGAGAGCAGCGAAGGGGCGGGGAGAGAGAGAAGTAATACGGTTTCCTGATAAAGCTGTGGAGAGTATGTGCTGCAGGGAGGTGGATGCACAACGCACCCAGGAACGAACGCTAGCTCCGGTCCTTTTTACTGTGGACTCGATGTCCTGACAGGCTGGTATTTGTGCAACCTGCACAAACACAATACTGCACCATGATTACAAATGGTGAAATACAATGTAAAACTACCGGAAAATACCAGCTCCTTAAAACACAACCGCTCTAATCAACGCAACTCTACTATACCCGCGGTCAGAGAGCAGAGATGTGTCCCCTGTGTGATGTAATATGACGCGTATGACGTATGACCTTAAAAAAAAGCCGTTTTAAGAGCAGAGCAAAAAGGCAGTTTTTAAGAGCAGAGCTCCAAATTGCTCCTTTCCCTCTGAATTCCTGCCCTTGTGTACAGTTAGTTACGTGTCTGAGTCTCTGCATAAAGATAGCATCTCTTTGTATACATTGTGGACAATGTATATGGTGTGATGGTTAGCACTCTGGAACCTTTCTTTGAGTACCCTGAAAAAAGCCAGCTTCTACATCTCAGGAGGATCTTGTAGCAGGATAGTGGTTGCAATATGGAAGATGAAGACTGACTTGAGAATAAGTCTATCAAGTCAAGGGAATAATCTGAGTGGCGTTAGGACAACAACCTGCTCCTTAACACCTCTAAAACCAAGGAGTTGACGATTGACTGCAGGAGAACAAAGAAGGAAGTCCACCATATGTATGGAGAAGTGGAAGGCGTGGAGAACTTCAAGTTTCTTGAAGTCAATATGTCAAAACATCTTACAAGGACCTCCAACACATCACACCGGGTTAAAAAGGCCCAGCAAAGACTCTACTTCCTCGAGAAAGAAAATCAAGCCAGGCTCCCACAGAAACTTTGTGAAGAAACAAGGAGATGAGTGGTAACTTGCTCACTCTGCCCTTTACCTCCTCACGAAAATATTTAAGTTTCCCCTCAGAAGATTAATGACTACTTGGGGAATTAAACGTTTTACAATGTCCAACTTTTATATTAAATAAATCATGATTTATATCCCTTTATTCCCTGACTTGAAGGAGAATTACTTTTTTCTGCTTGGTAAATATTTAAGTCCACTTTTAAAGTGCTACATGCTGCATTTTAAGAAAATTATTCATGTACACAATAATTACACTTTGTGCCATTCATATTTTAAAACAGAATAATAACTAAATGATGACTGGTGTTTATTTGCAAAAATCTTGAATTTCAACCTTGGAGATTTGTTAAGCTGGTAAAAATATAAACACCTTAGCACATAGAAGTGCATATGGACATCAGACTAACCTGCAATAAAGGCTGCATTTGGAAGGATTACAAGGTTTTCTAATGAACATTTCTCAAAACAGTGCACGTTTAGTCTTCTCCCTTTTACTGACATGGCCAATGTATGCTAATCCTATGGAGTATGAGAGTTTTTTTATAGACTTTTCTAGTCCAGATGAGCTTTTATTGGACTGTTAAGGGAAGATTTATGCATGATAAGAGCCAAGCATTGCAATACAAACATTGGATTGACACGCTGTTATTTAAGAAATGTAAACACGTTTTATTATATTGCTACCAAGATAACACCTCAGATATCAAGCTCTCCAAGGCACTCAAAATAGACAAGATCAATCTTTGATATGCAGTATTGAATGTCTCCTAACTCATCGTCCCGTTGAACTTTTCCTTTTCGTCGTCACGTTGAACTTTTCCTTTTCGTCATCACGTTGAACTTTTCCTCGTCGCTCATCGTGCCGTTGAACTTATCCTTGTCGCTCATCGTGCCGTTGAACTTATCCTTGTCGCTCATCGTGCCGTTGAACTTATCCTTGTCGCTCATCGTGCCGTTGAACTTATCCTTGTCGCTCATCGTGCCGTTGAACTTATTCTTGTCGCTCATCGTGCCGTTGAACTTATCCTTGTCGCTCATCGTGCCGTTGAACTTATTCTTGTCGCTCATCGTACCGTTGAACTTATCCTTGTCGCTCATCTTGCCGTAGTACTTATCCTTGTCGCTCATCGTGCCGTAGTACTTATCCTTGTCGCTCATCGTGCCGTTGAACTTATCCTTGTCGCTCATCGTGCCGTAGTACTTATCCTTGTCGCTCATCGTGCCGTTGAACTTATCCTTGTCGCTCATCGTGCCGTTGAACTTATCCTTGTCGCTCATCGTGCCGTAGTACTTATCCTTGTCGCTCATCGTGCCGTAGTACTTATCCTTGTCGCTCATCGTGCCGTAGTACTTATCCTTGTCGCTCATCGTGCCGTAGTACTTATCCTTGTCGCTCATCGTGCCGTTGAACTTATCCTTATCGCTCATCGTGCCGTTGAACTTATCCTTGTCGCTCATCGTGCCGTAGTACTTATCCTTGTCGCTCATCGTGCCGTTGAACTTATCCTTGTCGCTCATCGTGCCGTAGTAGTTATCCTTGTCGCTCATCGTGCCGTAGTACTTATCCTTGTCGCTCATCGTGCCGTTATACTTATCCTTGTCGCTCATCGTGCCGTAGTACTTATCCTTGTCGCTCATCGTGCCGTAGTACTTATCCTTGTCGCTCATCGTGCCGTTGGACTTATCCTTGTCGCTCATCGTGCCGTTGGACTTATCCTTGTCGCGCATCGTGTCGTAGTACTTATCCTTGTCGCTCATCGTGCCGTTGAACTTATCCTTGTCGCTCATCGTGCCGTTGAACTTATCCTCGTCGCTCATCGTTCCGTTGAACTTATCCTTGTCGCTCATCGTTCCGTTGAACTTATCCTTGTCGCTCATCGTTCCGTTGAACTTTTCCTCGTCGCTCATCGTTCCGTTCCACAACTGCTCGTCTACTTCATGGAGTACTGAAAAAACATTTGATGGACGTCAAAACAATAAATGATGTTCTCTAGACTTAAATCACAGCATGAATTATTCTGTAATAGTTCCTCAAGGGCTTGGTTACTTAATACATCCTGTTTTTGTAAAAAAACAGCAACGTTGGCAGCAAATTCAGCAACCAAACATTGATGCATGAACTTATAAAAGACATGCAAGTGGTTTGTTTTAGCTCATATACACACATTATTAACTTGCCATTGCTGCGTTTCAAATTAAATCATACATTTCCCAGATTTCAGATCTTTTACACCACTTTTATGCGACACATACTGTTGTCTTTTTAGCCTTTAGAGCGCACCTTTGCCAGCGTCTTGCTCCAACATGGACTCCATCGACTGGAAAAGTGCAAAGGCTTTCTTTAAGGAGATCTCATTGGGAGACAGATCTGTAGGACACATTATAATTAAAGGTTAGTGTCAGACAGAGAAAAGAAACACTGCATACAATCAAATGTTTTCAACTCTCAGTCTCCTCTGCGGCTTATATTCACCAACTGGAAAACCAGAGACTGTGGACAGGAAACATGCTGTTAAATCAAACATTATTCCTTCATCTTCAACACAATTATCAAACAGGTAAATACCTCTGGCCAGACAAACAGTCAGCACACAGAAGAGCATCCAAACAGCTGCCATCTCTGCAGTTTTCCAAGAGAGTGTTGCCTGAGCACCAGCCAGCTTTAAAGGAGGGAAACCTCCAGCAGCTGCTGCTGATCAGCACTGATTGTCTCTCTGCACAGAGGAAAACACCATTTATCTGAGATTAAACTCTGAGAATGAGGAGTTTTTTCATGGAGCTTGTTGTGCATTTATGATTCATAGAGACCATCATTTTAAATTCACATGTAAAAGAATATTGCATTTGAGAGGGTATATCAACCACAACAAATAACAAGCCCTCCCCCGACACACAAAGATCTTTATTAACATTTTATATTGTTACCTAAAAACAATTAGAAATGATATAAATTATCCCAAATATCCCTCCTCTTCCGAAAACTAAAAATTCTATTAAAACCTTTTACAACCCCCTTCCCAAAACACATATTTTGTAGAAGAAGAAAAACAGGGTTATTCTGCTTTACAGCACTTTCAATGTTTTTCCTCTGCCCTATAAGTTATTTTTGCCCATTTTATTTTAATATTTTGCAAGGAATAAGCAAATGGGCATGTTGTGTTTTACAGCAATGTGTTGTATAAACAACCTCTTAAATGTTGGAATCGACCAATCAGAATCAAGTATTACAGGAGGGAGTTGTTCATTTAATTTTTATTTTTTTATTTAATTTTTTGTTTTCTGAAGAGGAAGGATGTTTTCAAAACATGTTTAATCGAGTTTTGACCTCGTGTCAGATTGTATATGTGTGTCTAGATATATATACTGTATATATATATATATATATATATATATATATGTCTAGAGAGTTTTGGCCCTAATCATGCAACATTTCATACCGTCCTGTCGGGGATCAATGACAGAAATAATGACATTATAAAGCACTTAAATTACGTAATAAAAGCTATTAGGTACTGCAGTTTACCCGTTAAAGCTTTTAGTTTGCGTTCAACTTCCAATCAATCCAAAGCACTGAACAACTAAGTTTCCTGATGTGCCAACATTAAAGACAATTCTCTATTAGATGCTATACATATTCAACTCCACTGTAATATAATGTATGTATTTTAAAAGAGAAACTTCATTATTTGTCAACCCCAAATGTATAATTGGTTCATTATTGAGTGAGAGTTACTGTCCAAATGTTTATATCTGGGTGTCTTTGCTCTAAAGGGCCCCTACTATGTTTTTTGTTGCTTACATAATACTGGACACATTTCAAAAACTGGCTGGTTGGGGTGGGGCAGTCCATGTAAACATTTATAAATAAAGCACATACTTTTAAAAGACTTAAAATAGTCAACACTCAAGAAATTGTGTTTTTCAAGGATGGTACAGTGGTGGTATGAATGTGGCTTTCTGTTAAACACCTTGATAGCTCTCTTGTACAGCTGCTCTATGGGTCTTAGGTTTGTGGCAAAGGCAAACGACCAGTTTGTCAAACAGTATTCAATGTGGGTTAGAATCATACAGTGGAGGTATGACTTTGCAGCATTGAGAGTTAAAGGTGGGGTAGGTAATTTTGGAGAAACCAGCTAGAGTGCGCTAGAATTTTTAAATACACGGCCGGAAGAAATCTGCCACTTCCTTACAGAGCCCCTCCTCCAACACACACGAATGCACACATGACCAATGAGGGCACGAGATAATTTGTGCACGGATGGAAAGCTGACAGGCAGGTATGCCATCCAGTTATTTTAGCCGGGGCAGCTAAAGTGATTGGTCGTGCTTTTTACAGTATTACGGCTTCCACAGATGAACATTTTTAATGGATTTTTTGTCAAAGCACTTAAGATATTCATTGCTATCGGGATGTTAAAGAGCAACTTCCAGGTTAAAGAAACCTGTGAATAAATGTGTAGGAAAATGATGAATACACTAGATTTTCAAAAACATATACAGAAATATACACTACAGTGACATCTGGCGTCGTTTTTGTAAGAAATGTTCACTTCCACATAAAAAAGCCTCGGCACGTGACCTCCCGCGTGTGACGTAACACGGGGGACACAAGGGGGAGAGCGGCCGGTGTAACGTATTAATAAACATGGATCCCAATGCTAGTTTCGACACAGAAGACACAGAAGAAGTTGAACATGAATATTCGAATGCATATGACGGACCACAACCTTATAATTATGAGCCTGCTAGGCGTCCAAGAGACCAGGAGCGGCCAAGGATTAGAAGAAATAACGGCCATCGGAGAGAAATTGAGCTGTGGTGTGAAGAAAACCAGTGGAGAACTGGGCAGCTATCTTGGTGAGTGACCGGCGTTAGCTACAGAATGTTAGGTAATGTCACATCACAACATTGTAAAGTTAGCTATCATATATCAGGCTATAACTAAAGTAGCATTGATAATATAGTAACGTTACTGGCAGGACTGTTGATACTGATCCATAAAAGAAACTAATGCGCAAGTATCAGCCGTATCTCGCGTTACCTAATGCAACTCCACACTACGGTGCTGTGTACCGGAGGAGAGACGCGAGATACGGCTGATACTTGACGATCTGGCGGAGAAATGTTGTGGAGCCTCCGTTGATATGTCATTGTAAATGGCTTGATGGAAAGCAGGTGTGTAGTCGGGGAGGGTGCACAGCTGATTGCAGCAGGTGAGTGGAGGTTGAGCCCGGAGCCAGGAGTGACAGCCACCATGCACACACAAACAACACAGACATGGGGAAACAAACAAACACAAAGGAGACGGCTGGAGCAGTACAGCCACCACAGCGTTACCTAATGCAACTCCACACTATGTCTTACGGTGCCGTGTACCGGAGGGGAGAGAGAGAGAGAAGCGAAGGGGGGAAGGGAGAGAGAGAAGTAATACGGTTTCCTGATAAAGCTGTGGAGACTATGTGCTGCAGGGAGGTGGATGCACAACGCACCCAGGAACGAAACGCTAGCTCCGGTCCTTTTTACTGTGGACTCGATGTCCTGACAGGCTGGTATTTGTGCAACCTGCACAAACACAATACTGCACCATGATTACAAATGGTGAAATACAATGTAAAACTACCGAAAAATACCAGCTCCTTAAAACACAACCGCTCTACTCAACGCAACTCTACTATACCCGCGGTCAGAGAGCGGAGATGTGTCCCCTGTGTGATGTAATATGACGAGTTTGACGTATGACCTTAAAAAAAAAGCCGTTTTTAAGAGCAGAGCTCAAAATTGCTCCTTTCCCTCTGAATTCCTGCCCTTGTGTATAGTTAGTTACGTGTCTGAGTCTCTGCGTAAAGATAGCATCTCTTTGTATACATTGAGGACAATTTATATGGTGTGATGGTTAGCACTCTGGAACCTTTCTTTGAGTACCCTGAAAAAAGCCAGCTTCTACATCTCAGGAGGATCTTGTAGCAGGATAGTGGTTGCAATATGGAAGATGAAGACTGACTTGAGAATAAGTCTATCAAGTCAAGGGAATAATCTGAGTGGCGTTAGGACAACAACCTGCTCCTTAACACCTCTAAAACCAAGGAGTTGACGATTGACTGCAGGAGAACAAAGAAGGAAGTCCACCATATGTATGGAGAAGTGGAAGGCGTGGAGAACTTCAAGTTTCTTGAAGTCAATATGTCAAAACATCTTACAAGGACCTCCAACACATCACACCGGGTTAAAAAGGCCCAGCAAAGACTCTACTTCCTCGAGAAAGTAAAACAAGCCAGGCTCCCACAGAAACTTTGTGAAGAAACAAGGAGATGAGTGGTAACTTGCTCACTCTGCCCTTTACCTCCTCACAAAAATATTTAAGTTTCCCCTCAGAAGATTAATGACTACTTGGGGAATTAAACGTTTTACAATGTCCAACTTTTATATTAAATAAATCATGATTTATATCCCTTTATTCCCTGACTTGAAGGAGCATTACTTTCTGCTGCTTGGTAAATATTTAAGTCCACTTTTAAAGTGCTACATGCTGCATTTTAAGACAATTATTCATGTACACAATAATTACACTTTGTGCCATTCATATTTTAAAACAGAATAATAACTAAATGATGACAGGTGTTTATTTGCAAAAATCTTGAATTTCAACCTTGGAGATTTGTTAAGCTGGTAAAAATATAAACACCTTAGCACATAGAAGTGCATATGGACATCAGACTAACCTGCAATAAAGGCTGCATTTGGAAGGATTACAAGGTTTTCTAATGAACATTTCTCAAAACAGTGCACGTTTAGTCTTCTCCCTTTTACTGACACGGCCAATGTATGCTAATCCTATGGAGTATGAGAGTTTTTTTATAGACTTTTCTAGTCCAGAGGAGCTTTTATTGGACTGTTAAGGGAAGATTTATGCATGATAAGAGCCAAGCATTGCAATACAAACATTGGATTGACACGCTGTTATTTAAGAAATGTAAACACGTTTTATTATATTGCTACCAAGATAACACCTCAGATATCAAGCTCTCCAAGGCACTCAAAATAGACGAGATCAATCTTTTATATGCAGTATTGAATGTCTCCTCACTCATCGTCCCGTTGAACTTTTCCTTTTCGTCGTCACGTTGAACTTTTCCTTTTCGTCGTCACGTTGAACTTTTCCTCGTCGCTCATCGTGCCGTAGTACTTATCCTTGTCGCTCATCGTGGCGTTGAACTTATCCTTGTCGCTCATCGTGCCGTAGTACTTATCCTTGTCGCTCATCGTACCGTTGTACTTATCCTTGTCGCTCATCGTGCCGTTGAACTTATCCTTGTCGCTCATCGTGCCGTAGTACTTATCCTTGTCGCTCATCGTGCCGTAGTACTTATCCTTGTCGCTCATCGTGCCGTTGAACTTATCCTTGTCGCTCATCGTGGCGTTGAACTTATACTTGTCGCTCATCGTACCGTTGTACTTATCCTTGTCGCTCATCGTGCCGTTGAACTTATCCGTGTCGCTCATCGTGCCGTTGAACTTATCCTTGTCGCTCATCGTGCCGTAGTACTTATCCTTGTCGCTCATCGTGCCGTAGTACTTATCCTTGTCGCTCATCGTGCCGTTGAACTTATCCTTGTCGCTCATCGTGCCGTTGAACTTATCCTTGTCGCTCATCGTGCCGTTGAACTTATCCTTGTCGCTCATCGTGCCGTAGTACTTATCCTTGTCGCTCATCGTGCCGTTGGACTTATCCTTGTCGCTCATCGTGCCGTAGTACTTATCCTTGTCGCTCATCGTGCCGTAGTACTTATCCTTGTCGCTCATCGTGCCGTTGGACTTATCCTTGTCGCTCATCGTGCCGTTGGACTTATCCTTGTCGCTCATCGTGCCGTTGAACTTATCCTTGTCGCTCATCGTGCCGTAGTACTTATCCTTGTCGCTCATCGTTCCGTTGAACTTTTCCTCGTCGCTCTTCGTTCCGTCCCACAACTGCTCGTCTACTTCATGGAGTACTGAAAAAACATTTGATGGACGTCAAAACAATAAATTATGTTCTCTAGACTTAAATCACAGCATGAATTATTCTGTAATAGTTCCTCAAGGGCTTGGTTACTTAATACATCCTGTTTTAGTAAAAAATTAGCAACGTTGGCAGCAAATTCAGCAACCAAACATTGATGCATGAACTTATAAAAGACATGCAAGTGGTTTGTTTTAGCTCATATACACACACATTATTAACTTGCCATTGCTGCGTTTCAAATTAAAATCATACATTTCCCAGATTTCAGATCTTTTACACCACTTTTATGCGACACATACTGTTGTCTTTTTAGCCTTTAGAGCGCACCTTTACCAGCGTCTTGCTCCAATATGGACTCCATCGACTGGAAAAGTGCAAAGGCTTTCTTTAAGGAGATCTCATTGGGAGACAGATCTGTAGGACACATTATAATTAAAGGTTAGTGTCAGACAGAGAAAAGAAACACTGCATACAATCAAATGTTTTCAACTCTCAGTCTCCTCTGCAGCTTATATTCACCAACTGGAAAACCAGAGACTGTGGACAGGAAACATGCTGTTAAATCAAACATTATTCCTTCATCTTCCACACAATTATCAAACAGGTAAATACCTCTGGCCAGACAAACAGTCAGCACACAGAAGAGCATCCAAACAGCTGCCATCTCTGCAGTTTTCCAAGAGAGTGTTGCCTGAGCACCAGCCAGCTTTAAAGGAGGGAAACCTCCAGCAGCTGCTGCTGATCAGCACTGATTGTCTCTCTGCACAGAGGAAAACACCATTTATCTGAGATTAAACTCTGAGAATGAGGAGTTTTTTCATGGAGCTTGTTGTGCATTTATGATTCATAGAGACCATCATTTTAAATTCACATGTAAAAGAATATTGCATTTGAGAGGGTATATCAACTACAACAAATAACAAGCCCTCCCCCGACACACAACGATCTTTATTAACATTTTATATTGTTACCTAAAAACAATTAGAAATTATATAAATTATCCCAAATATCCCTCCTCTTCAGAAAACTAAAAATTCAATTAAAACCTTTTACAACCCCCTTCCCAAAACACATATTTTGTAGAAGAAGAAAAAGAGGGTTATTCTGCTTTACAGCACTTTCAATGTTTTTCCTTTGCCCTATAAGTTATTTTTGCCCATTTTATTTTAATATTTTGCAAGGAATAAGCAAATGGGCATGTTGTGTTTTACAGCAGTGTGTTGTATACACAACCTCTTAAATGTTGGAATCGACCAATCAGAATCAAGTATTACAGGAGGGAGTTGTTCATTTAATTTTAATTTTTGTATTGAATTTTTTGTTTTCTGAAGAGGAAGGATGTTTTTAAAACATGTTTAATCGAGTTTTTACCTCGCGTCAGATTGGATATGTGTGTCTAGATATATATACTGTATATATATATATACAGTGGGGCAAAAAAGTATTTAGTCAGCCACCAATTGTGCAAGTTCTGCCACTTAAAAAGACGAGAGAGGCCTGTAATGTTCATCCTAGGTACATTTCAACTATGAGAGACAGAATGGGGGGAAAGAATCCAGGAAATCACATTGTAGGATTTTTTATGAATTAATTGGTAAATTCCTCAGTAAGATAAGGTTTTTTTTCACCAACAAACAAACACGATTTCTGGCTCTCACAGACCTGTAACTTCTTCTTTAAGAGCCTCCTCTGTCCTCCACTTGTTAACTGTATTAATGGTACCTGTTTGAACTCGTTATCAGTATAAAAGACACCTGTCCACAACCTCAAACAGTCACACTCCAAACTCCACTATGGCCAAGACCAAAGAGCTGTCAAAGGACACCAGAAACAAAATTGTAGACCTGCACCAGGCTGGGAAGACTGAATATGCAATAGGTTAGCACTCTGGAACCTTTCTTTGAGTACCCTGAAAAAAGCCAGCTTCTACATCTCAGGAGGATCTTGTAGCAGGATAGTGGTTGCAATATGGAAGATGAAGACTGACTTGAGAATAAGTCTATCAAGTCAAGGGAATAATCTGAGTGGCGTTAGGACAACAACCTGCTCCTTAACACCTCTAAAACCAAGGAGTTGACGATTGACTGCAGGAGAACAAAGAAGGAAGTCCACCATATGTATGGAGAAGTGGAAGGCGTGGAGAACTTCAAGTTTCTTGAAGTCAATATGTCAAAACATCTTACAAGGACCTCCAACACATCACACCGGGTTAAAAAGGCCCAGCAAAGACTCTACTTCCTCGAGAAAGAAAAACAAGCCAGGCTCCCACAGAAACTTTGTGAAGAAACAAGGAGATGAGTGGTAACTTGCTCACTCTGCCCTTTACCTCCTCACGAAAATATTTAAGTTTACCCTCAGAAGATTAATGACTACTTGGGGAATTAAACGTTTTAAAATGTCCAACTTTTATATTAAATAAGTCATGATTTATATCCCTTTATTCCCTGACTTGAAGGAGCATTACTTTCTGCTGCTTGGTAAATATTTAAGTCCACTTTTAAAGTGCTACATGCTGCATTTTAAGACAATGATTCATGTACACAATAATTACACTTTGTGCCATTCATATTTTAAAACAGAATAATAACTAAATGATGACAGGTGTTTATTTGCAAAAATCTTGAATTTCAACCTTGGAGATTTGTTAAGCTGGTAAAAATATAAACACCTTAGCACATAGAAGTGCATATGGACATCAGACTAACCTGCAATAAAGGCTGCATTTGGAAGGATTACAAGGTTTTCTAATGAACATTTCTCAAAACAGTGCACGTTTAGTCTTCTCCCTTTTACTGACACGGCCAATGTATGCTAATTCTATGGAGTATGAGAGGTTTTTTATAGACTTTTCTAGTCCAGATGAGCTTTTATTGGACTGTTAAGGGAAGATTTATGCATGATAAGAGCCAAGCATTGCAATACAAACATTGGATTGACACGCTGTTATTTAAGAAATGTAAACACGTTTTATTATATTGCTACCAAGATAACACCTCAGATATCAAGCTCTCCAAGGCACTCAAAATAGACAAGATCAATCTTGGATATGCAGTATTGAATGTCTCCTCACTCATGATCCCGTTGAACTTTTCCTTTTCGTCGTCACGTTGAACTTTTCCTTTTCGTCATCACGTTGAACTTTTCCTCGTCGCTCATCGTGCCGTTGAACTTATCCTTGTCGCTCATCGTGCCTTTGAACTTATCCTTGTCGCTCATGGTGCCGTTGAACTTATTCTTGTCGCTCATCGTGCCGTTGAACTTATCCTTGTCGCTCATCGTGCCGTTGAACTTATTCTTGTCGCTCATCGTACCGTTGAACTTATCCTTGTCGCTCATCTTGCCGTTGAACTTATTCTTGTCGCTCATCGTACCGTTGAACTTATTCTTGTCGCTCATCGTGCCGTTGAACTTATCCTTGTCGCTCATCGTGCCGTAGTACTTATCCTTGTCGCTCATCGTGCCGTTGAACTTATCCTTGTCGCTCATCGTGCCGTAGTACTTATCCTTGTCGCTCATCGTGCCGTAGTACTTATCCTTGTCGCTCATCGTGCCGTTGAACTTATCCTTGTCGCTCATCGTTGCGTTGAACTTATCCTTGTCGCTCATCGTACCGTTGTACTTATCCTTGTCGCTCATCGTGCCGTTGAACTTATCCTTGTCGCTCATCGTGCCGTTGAACTTATCCTTGTCGCTCATCGTGCCGTAGTACTTATCCTTGTCGCTCATCGTGCCGTTGGACTTATCCTTGTCGCTCATCGTGCCGTAGTACTTATCCTTGTCGCTCATCGTGCCGTTGGACTTATCCTTGTCGCTCATCGTGCCGTAGTACTTATCCTTGTCGCTCATCGTTCCGTTGAACTTTTCCTCGTCGCTCATCGTTCCGTCCCACAACTGCTCGTCTACTTCATGGAGTACTGAAAAAACATTTGATGGACGTCAAAACAATAAATTATGTTCTCTAGGCTTAAATCACAGCATGAATTATTCTGTAATAGTTCCTCAAGGGCTTGGTTACTTAATACATCCTGTTTTAGTAAAAAATTAGCAACGTTGGCAGCAAATTCAGCAACCAAACATTGATGCATGAACTTATAAAAGACATGCAAGTGGTTTGTTTTAGCTCATATACACACATTATTAACTTGCCATTGCTGCATTTCAAATTAAATCATACATTTCCCAGATTTCAGATCTTTTACACCACTTTTATGCGACACATACTGTTGTCTTTTTAGCCTTTAGAGCGCACCTTTACCAGCGTCTTGCTCCAACATGGACTCCATCGACTTGAAAAGTGCAAAGGCTTTCTTTAAGGAGATCTCATTGGGAGACAGATCTGTAGGACACATTATAATTAAAGGTTAGTGTCAGACAGAGAAAAGAAACACTGCATACAATCAAATGTTTTCAACTCTCAGTCTCCTCTGCAGCTTATATTCACCAACTGGAAAACCAGAGACTGTGGACAGGAAACATGCTGTTAAATCAAACATTATTCCTTCATCTTCAACACAATTATCAAACAGGTAAATACCTCTGGCCAGACAAACAGTCAGCACACAGAAGAGCATCCAAACAGCTGCCATCTCTGCAGTTTTCCAAGAGAGTGTTGCCTGAGCACCAGCCAGCTTTAAAGGAGGGAAACCTCCAGCAGCTGCTGCTGATCAGCACTGATTGTCTCTCTGCACAGAGGAAAACACCATTTATCTGAGATTAAACTCTGAGAATGAGGAGTTTTTTCACGGAGCTTGTTGTGCATTTATGATTCGTAGAGACCATTTTAAATTCACATGTAAAAGAATATTGCATTTGAGAGGGTATATCAACTACAACAAATAACAAGCCCTCCCCCGACACACAACGATCTTTATTAACATTTTATATTGTTACCTAAAAACAATTAGAAATTATATAAATTATCCAAATATCCCTCCTCTTCAGAAAACTAAAAATTCAATTAAAACCTTTTACAACCCCCTTCCCAAAACACATATTTTGTAGAAGAAGAAAAAGAGGGTTATTCTGCTTTACAGCACTTTCAATGTTTTTCCTTTGCCCTATAAGTTATTTTTGCCCATTTTATTTTAATATTTTGCAAGGAATAAGCAAATGGGCATGTTGTGTTTTACAGCAATGTGTTGTATACACAACCTCTTAAATGTTGGAATCGACCAATCAGAATCAAGTATTACAGGAGGGAGTTGTTCATTTAATTTTAATTTTTTTATTGAATTTTTTGTTTTCTGAAGAGGAAGGATGTTTTTAAAACATGTTTAATCGAGTTTTTACCTCGCGTCAGATTGGATATGTGTGTCTAGATATATATACTGTATATATATATATATATATATATATATACAGTGGGGCAAAAAAGTATTTAGTCAGCCACCAATTGTGCAAGTTCTGCCACTTAAAAAGACGAGAGAGGCCTGTAATTTTCATCCTAGGTACATTTCAACTATGAGAGACAGAATGGGGGGAAAGAATCCAGGAAATCACATTGTAGGATTTTTTATGAATTAATTGGTAAATTCCTCAGTAAAATAAGTATTTGTTCACCAACAAACAAACAAGATTTCTGGCTCTCACAGACCTGTAACTTCTTCTTTAAGAGCCTCCTCTGTCCTCCACTTGTTAACTGTATTAATGGTACCTGTTTGAACTCGTTATCAGTATAAAAGACACCTGTCCACAACCTCAAACAGTCACACTCCAAACTCCACTATGGCCAAGACCAAAGAGCTGTCAAAGGACACCAGAAACAAAATTGTAGACCTGCACCAGGCTGGGAAGACTGAATATGCAATAGGTTAGCACTCTGGAACCTTTCTTTGAGTACCCTGAAAAAAGCCAGCTTCTACATCTCAGGAGGATCTTGTAGCAGGATAGTGGTTGCAATATGGAAGATGAAGACTGACTTGAGAATAAGTCTATCAAGTCAAGGGAATAATCTGAGTGGCGTTAGGACAACAACCTGCTCCTTAACACCTCTAAAACCAAGGAGTTGACGATTGACTGCAGGAGAACAAAGAAGGAAGTCCACCATATGTATGGAGAAGTGGAAGGCGTGGAGAACTTCAAGTTTCTTGAAGTCAATATGTCAAAACATCTTACAAGGACCTCCAACACATCACACCGGGTTAAAAAGGCCCAGCAAAGACTCTACTTCCTCGAGAAAGTAAAACTAGCCAGGCTCCCACAGAAACTTTGTGAAGAAACAAGGAGATGAGTGGTAACTTGCTCACTCTGCCCTTTACCTCCTCACGAAAATATTTAAGTTTACCCTCAGAAGATTAATGACTACTTGGGGAATTAAACGTTTTAAAATGTCCAACTTTTATATTAAATAAATCATGATTTATATCCCTTTATTCCCTGACTTGAAGGAGCATTACTTTCTGCTGCTTGGTAAATATTTAAGTCCACTTTTAAAGTGCTACATGCTGCATTTTAAGACAATTATTCATGTACACAATAATTACACTTTGTGCCATTCATATTTTAAAACAGAATAATAACTAAATGATGACAGGTGTTTATTTGCAAAAATCTTGAATTTCAACCTTGGAGATTTGTTAAGCTGGTAAAAATATAAACACCTTAGCACATAGAAGTGCATATGGACATCAGACTAACCTGCAATAAAGGCTGCATTTGGAAGGATTACAAGGTTTTCTAATGAACATTTCTCAAAACAGTGCACGTTTAGTCTTCTCCCTTTTACTGACACGGCCAATTTATGCTAATCCTATGGAGTATGAGAGTTTTTTTATAGACTTTTCTAGTCCAGATGAGCTTTTATTGGACTGTTAAGGGAAGATTTATGCATGATAAGAGCCAAGCATTGCAATACAAACATTGGATTGACACGCTGTTATTTAAGAAATGTAAACACGTTTTATTATATTGCTACCAAGATAACACCTCAGATATCAAGCTCTCCAAGGCACTCAAAATAGACAAGATCAATCTTTGATATGCAGTATTGAATGTCTCCTCACTCATCGTCCCGTTGAACTTTTCCTTTTCGTCGTCACGTTGAACTTTTCCTTTTCGTCATCACGTTGAACTTTTCCTCGTCGCTCATCGTGCCGTTGAACTTATCCTTGTCGCTCATCGTGCCGTAGTACTTATCCTTGTCGCTCATCGTGCCGTTGAACTTATCCTTGTCGCTCATCGTGCCGTTGAACTTATCCTTGTCGCTCATCGTGCCGTTGAACTTATCCTTGTCGCTCATGGTGCCGTTGAACTTATTCTTGTCGCTCATCGTGCCGTTGAACTTATCCTTGTCGCTCATCGTGCCGTAGTACTTATCCTTGTCGCTCATCGTGCCGTTGAACTTATCCTTGTCGCTCATCGTGCCGTAGTACTTATCCTTGTCGCTCATCGTGCCGTTGAACTTATCCTTGTCGCTCATCGTGTCGTAGTACTTATCCTTGTCGCTCATCGTGCCGTTGGACTTATCCTTGTCGCTCATCGTGCCGTAGTACTTATCCTTGTCGCTCATGGTGCCGTTGAACTTATTCTTGTCGCTCATCGTGCCGTTGAACTTATCCTTGTCGCTCATCGTGCCGTAGTACTTATCCTTGTCGCTCATCGTGCCGTAGTACTTATCCTTGTCGCTCATGGTGCCGTTGAACTTATTCTTGTCGCTCATCGTGCCGTTGAACTTATTCTTGTCGCTCATCGTGCCGTTGAACTTATCCTTGTCGCTCATCGTGCCGTTGAACTTATCCTTGTCGCTCATGGTGCCGTTGAACTTATTCTTGTCGCTCATCGTGCCGTTGAACTTATCCTTGTCGCTCATCGTGCCGTAGTACTTATCCTTGTCGCTCATCGTGCCGTTGAACTTATCCTTGTCGCTCATCGTGCCGTAGTACTTATCCTTGTCGCTCATCGTGCCGTTGAACTTATCCTTGTCGCTCATCGTGCCGTAGTACTTATCCTTGTCGCTCATCGTGCCGTTGGACTTATCCTTGTCGCTCATCGTGCCGTAGTACTTATCCTTGTCGCTCATGGTGCCGTTGAACTTATTCTTGTCGCTCATCGTGCCGTTGAACTTATTCTTGTCGCTCATCGTGCCGTTGAACTTATCCTTGTCGCTCATCGTGCCGTTGAACTTATCCTTGTCGCTCATGGTGCCGTTGAACTTATTCTTGTCGCTCATCGTGCCGTTGAACTTATCCTTGTCGCTCATCGTGCCGTAGTACTTATCCTTGTCGCTCATCGTGCCGTTGAACTTATCCTTGTCGCTCATCGTGCCGTAGTACTTATCCTTGTCGCTCATCGTGCCGTTGAACTTATCCTTGTCGCTCATCGTGTCGTAGTACTTATCCTTGTCGCTCATCGTGCCGTTGAACTTATCCTTGTCGCTCATCGTGCCGTTGAACTTATCCTCGTCGCTCATCGTGCCGTAGTACTTATCCTTGTCGCTCATCGTGCCGTAGTACTTATCCTTGTCGCTCATCGTGCCGTTGAACTTATCCTTGTCGCTCATCGTGCCGTAGTACTTTTCCTCGGCACTCATCGTTCCGTTCCACAACTGCTCGTCTACTTCATGGAGTACTGAAAAAACATTTGATGGACGTCAAAACAATAAAATATGTTCTCTAGACTTAAATCACAGCATGAATTATTCTGTAATAGTTCCTCAAGGGCTTGGTTACTTAATACATCCTGTTTTTGTAAAAAAAACAGCAACGTTGACAGCAAATTCAGCAACCAAACATTGATGCATGAACTTATAAAAGACATGCAAGTGGTTTGTTTTAGCTCATATACACACATTATTAACTTGCCATTGCTGCGTTTCAAATTAAATCATACATTTCCCAGATTTCAGATCTTTAACACCACTTTTATGCGACACATACTGTTGTCTTTTTAGCCTTTAGAGCGCACCTTTGCCAGCGTCTTGCTCCAACATGGACTCCATCGACTGGAAAAGTGCAAAGGCTTTCTTTAAGGAGATCTCATTGGGAGACAGATCTGTAGGACACATTATAATTAAAGGTTAGTGTCAGACAGAGAAAAGAAACACTGCATACAATCAAATGTTTTCAACTCTCAGTCTCCTCTGCAGCTTATATTCACCAACTGGAAAACCAGAGACTGTGGACAGGAAACATGCTGTTAAATCAAACATTATTCCTTCATCTTCAACACAATTATCAAACAGGTAAATACCTCTGGCCAGACAAACAGTCAGCACACAGAAGAGCATCCAAACAGCTGCCATCTCTGCAGTTTTCCAAGAGAGTGTTGCCTGAGCACCAGCCAGCTTTAAAGGAGGGAAACCTCCAGCAGCTGCTGCTGATCAGCACTGATTGTCTCTCTGCACAGAGGAAAACACCATTTATCTGAGATTAAACTCTGAGAATGAGGAGTTTTTTCATGGAGCTTGTTGTGCATTTATGATTCGTAGAGACCATCATTTTAAATTCACATGTAAAAGAATATTGCATTTGAGAGGGTATATCAACTACAACAAATAACAAGCCCTCCCCCGACACACAAAGATCTTTATTAACATTTTATATTGTTACCTAAAAACAATTAGAAATTATATAAATTATCCCAAATATCCCTCCTCTTCAGAAAACTAAAAATTCAATTAAAACCTTTTACAACCCCCTTCCCAAAACACATATTTTGTAGAAGAAGAAAAACAGGGTTATTCTGCTTTACAGCACTTTCAATGTTTTTCCTTTGCCCTATAAGTTATTTTTGCCCATTTTATTTTAATATTTTGCAAGGAATAAGCAAATGGGCATGTTGTGTTTTAAAGCAATGTGTTGTATAAACAACCTCTTAAATGTTGGAATCGACCAATCAGAATCAAGTATTACAGGAGGGAGTTGTTCATTTAATTTTAATTTTTTTATTGAATTTTGTGTTTACTGAAGAGGAAGGATGTTTTCAAAACATGTTTAATCGAGTTTTTACCTTGCGTCAGATTGGATATGTGTGTCTAGATATATATACTGTATATATATATATATATGTCTAGAGAGTTTTGGCCCTAATCATGCAACAATTCATACCGTCCTGTCGGGGATCAATGACAGAAATAATGACATTATAAAGCACTTAAATTATACGTAATAAAAGCGATTAGGTACTGCAGTTTACCCGTTAAAGCTTTTAGTTTGCGTTCAACTTCCAATCAATCCAAAGCACTGAACAACTAAGTTTCCTGATGTGCCAACATTAAAGACAATTCTCTATTAGATGCTATACATCAGGGCTATTCAATTGTCGGCCCGCGGGCCAAATCCGGCCCCCGAGTGATATTTACTGGCCCTTTGAGTATAATGTTAAAAAAAAAAAAATTAAAGTTTAATAAAAAAAAAAAATTAATTTTACTTTTTTTTTTTTGGGCCAGAGTGCCTTTATTCCTGAGAGGGTGTTACATTGAGAGATAGAGGGGAAGACATTGCCTGAAAAATTTGGCGGGCTCGGTTTTCGAACCCACCAACTAGCAACTCCTGTCATTTACTCCTGTCAACTCCTGTCACTCTGCGCGCGTCCTCGCGGCTCGCGCTGCCCTTCACTACAAGCTCGCGCACCTTCGACGGTTTCGCGCCAATGGTATGATTAATCAAACCTGGTCAGCATAGTTGGATATCAAAATGTCTCTTTCTACGTTAAAAAAACGAAAGGTTGACACCGAAAACCGGCAATTCAACAGCGAGTGGAAAGAGAAGTACTTGTGTGTAAATATCAGTGGGAGGCCCGTGTGTTTAATCTGCAATGAGTGTTTATCGGTGTGTAAAGAGTACAACTTGAGAAGGCATTTTAAGACAGCTCACGCCAACTTTGACGCCAATTTTCCAGCGGGCTCTGATGCTCGCCACGAGAAGATTTTGGGGCTAACTTCGTGCTATGACCAAAGACGTAGCTCCCTGTTTCGGGCTTGCACTGACCAAGAGAGAGCTACCGCAGCGTCCCTACGAGTGGCCTGGATATTAGGCAAAAAGAAAAGGCCTTTTACGGACGCAGAGACAGTCAAAGAGTGTATGCTTGCATCAATTGAGGAAGTGGTTGCAGATGAGAAAATCAGAAAAAGGCTTATTGACTCAATTAAGAACATTCCGATTTCTGACACGTCAACATCAAGGAGAGTGGAGACCCTTGCATCGGACGTTTTTGAGATTCTCTTGGACAAACTGAGAAAGGCGGAGGTTATGTCGCTAGCTATTGATGAATCCACTGACAGCAGCGATGTTGCACAGCTGTGCCTCTATGTTAGATTTTTTGATGGTGAGTGCTTTCGGGAGGATCTACTTGGATTAATTCCTTTGGATGGACACACGACCGGTGAGGTGATGTTCCACAAAGTGGTTTCGTTTTTCAAGGAGCACAAGTTGGGATTGGATCGTATTAACATGCTTGTAACGGATGGGGCCCCTGCGATGTCGGGCCGAACACAGGGACTGTCCGCTAGGCTGGCAGACGTGGCTCCACAGCTGAGATCGCTTCATTGCCTCATCCACCAAAGCCTCCTGTGCGCAAAACTGAGTGGTGAGTTAAAAAACACAATGGACTCTGTCATGGCAATTATTAACTTTATTCGTTGTAACTCCAGTTTACAGCACCGCCTTTTCCGCCAGATGTTGTCAGACATGTCAGCTCGATATAATGATTTGCTCATGCACAGTGACATTAGATGGCTAAGCAAAGGAAACGTCTTGAAACGATTTTGTGAACTTAAGGAGGAGATCATGGCGTTTCTCCGCAATTCAAAACATAAAAAAGCCAACGCTTTTCTGTGTCTGATAGAGAATGATGAGTTTTACGCTGCTGTTTGCTTTTTGAGCGACATTTTCCAACATCTGAACCAACTCAATTTGGAGCTGCAGGGCAGAGATAAAATGGTTACACAACTTGTGGAGAGACTCCATGCGTTTCAAAAAAAGCTCACACTTTTTTTTGCGGATTTATGTCCAGGGAAAATGCTCAATTTTCCAACACTGCGCACTGCAGGTTTACAAATCACCGAGGTGATGACTGGATTTATGGACGCATTGAAAACCAACTTTGCCGCGAGGTTTGAACATTTCAGTCTCCCGACTGAAGTGATGAGATTTGTGAAGGACCCTTTCTCTGTGAATGTAGAGGGGGAGTTTGCACTGAAAGCAAAGGAGCTGATTATGACATTAAATGAGGCGTCTTTACAACTCGAACTCATTGACATTCAGCCATCCGATGACCTGTGACAGTCACTTCAGCTGGCAGGTTCTGAAAAGTTCTGGACTCATGAAGTCAGCCACGAGAAATTCCCTCATTCAAGGGGTCTTGCACTTTTTGTCCTCACAATGTTTGGCTCGACTTACACGTGCGAATCGGCATTCTCACACATGAATGCCATAAAAACTAATAATCGAGCATCCCTCACTGACCAGCATCTGCATCACTGTATGCGTAATGCCATGACAACGTATACTCCCGACTTCCCTGCTCTTGCTAAATCGAAAAAATGCCATTTCTCTCATTAGATGGCATATATCTGCCAAGTTGGTTGCATACTGTATGTCAGTTATCACTATGTTAATCAAAAAAGGTTTGAGTTTTAAAAGGCTGTGTGTTGTGGTTTGGTAATTAATACAAGTCTTTTGATAATTGTTTTTGCTTTTAATTAAGCAATTGATGTGGTATGGCTCACTTGTCTTTATTGTTATTATACCATCATATACACTGTTGTTTGTGTATGGCCCTAAATTGGTATTTTGTGTGAATTATTCGATCATTTAATCTAAATCTAATGATGTTGATGGTTATATTAGCTTCACATGTACTGAGTTTTGAATTTGCCATTTATAAAGGCCTTGGGGCTATGTTTGATTTAATTAAACAAAAATATATGCACTCCACTATGCTGTTGTAGTCATTTCATTTCATACCTTTATTTATGCAGGTGAATCCCATTGAGATCATTGAACTCTTTTTCAAGGGTGACCTGCTGTAGTATTTACTGTATCTGAAGCTCTTAATATGATTGCTCATATTTCAAGCCATTTTTTTCCCGGCCCCTTGCTTTGGATCATTTTCATCAACCGGCCGCCATTCCAAACTAATTGAATAGCCCTGCTATACATATTCAACTCCACTGTAATATAATGTATGTATTTTAAAAGAGAAACTTCATTCTTTGTCAACCCCAAATGTATAATTGGTTCATTATTGAGTGAGAGGTACTGTCCAAATGTTTATATCAGGGTGTCTTTGCTCTAAAGGGCCCCTACTATGCTTTTTGTTGCTTACATAATACTGGACACATTTCAAAAACTGGCTGGTGGGGGTGGGGCAGTCCATGTAAACATTTATAAATAAAGCACATACTTTTAAAAGACTTAAAATAGTCAACACTCAAGAAATTGTGTTTTTCAAGGATGGTACAGTGGTGGTATGAATGTGGCTTTCTGTTAAACACCTTGATAGCTCTCTTGTACAGCTGCTCTATGGGTCTTAGGTTTGTGGCAAAGACAAACGACCAGTTTGTCAAACAGTATTCAATGTGGGTTAGAATCATACAGTGGAGGTATGACTTTGCAGCATTGAGAGTTAAAGGTGGGGTAGGTAATTTTGGAGAAACCAGCTAGAGTGCGCTAGAATTTGAAAATACACGGCCCGAAGAAATCTGCCACTTCCTTACAGAGCCCCTCCTCCAACACACACGAACGCACACGAACGCACACATGACCAATGAGGGCACGAGATAATTTGTGCACGGATGGAAAGCTGACAGGCAGGTATGCCATCCAGTTATTTTAGCCGGGGCAGCTAAAATGATTGGTCGTGCTTTTTACAGTATTACGGCTTCCACAGATGACGTTTTTTTATGGATTTTTTGTCAAAGCACTTAAGATATTCATTGCTATCGGGATGTTAAAGAGCAACTTCCAGGTTAAAGAAACCTGTGAATAAATGTGTAGGAAAATGATTAATACACTAGATTTTCAAAAAAAATATACAGAAATATACACTACAGTGACATCTGGCGTCGTTTTTGTAAGAAATGTTCACTTCCGCATAAAAAAGCCTCGGCACGTGACCTCCCGCGTGTGACGTAACACGGGGGACACAAGGGGGAGAGCGGCCGGTGTAACGTATTAATAAACATGGATCCCACGGCTAGTTTCAACACAGAAGACACAGAAGAAGTTGAACATGAATATTCGAATGCATACGACGGACCACAACCTTATAATTATGAGCCTGCTAGGCGTCCAAGAGACCAGGAGCAGCCAAGGATTAGAAGAAATAACGGCCATCGGAGAGAAATTGAGCTGTGGTGTGAGGAGAACCAGTGGAGAACTGGGCAGCTATCTTGGTGAGTGACCGCCGTTGCCTACAGAATGTTAGCTAACGTCACATCACAACATTGTAAAGTTAGCTATCATATATCAGGCTATAACTAAAGTAGCATTGATAATATAGTAACGTTACTGGCAGGACTGTTGATACTGATCCATAACAGAAACTAATGCGCAAGTATCAGCCGTATCTCGCGTTACCTAATGCATCTCCACACTACGGTGCTGTGTACTGGAGGAGAGACCGCAGAGGCAAGACGTGCTTAGGTGGCATAGAGTGACAGCCAATAAAATCGCAGCATTACTGATGGTGTCCATGGTGCTGAACCACTGTTTTAGCCAGCTGATATTTCTTCTGTTATCAGGTTCGACACCCGGTTGGGGCAAAGTCTTTGAATCCTAATGTCCTGTTATTGTGTTTATATGTATTTATTACCTTCAAAAGAAAAACTCCGAAGGTATTATTTATATTTAAGATATGGACCATGTAGTATAAATAATTTACTTATGAATGAGACATGTAGATATTAATCAAGAAAACATCTTTATTGTAAACAACAGAAACAAAGCAGATTATTTCGTACAAAACATATAATATATAAGTAACAAAATAAGGTAGAAGTAAATAAAGGAAATAATATTTTGTTAAATAAAGTAAATATAAGTAAATAAAGCAGTAGTAAATAGAGAATGAAATAATGTAAAGGTTTTAAAACACAAAGGATGACAATTTGGCATTAACAGACACACAGGAGGAAAACAACAGAATGATGTGATATTCCTATTCATGAAAATACCCTTGTCATTTTCCCTTTTCAGCCTCCCATCTATCGATTCCCGACCATCGCAAAAGCTTTAATATGTACAAATAAAGCGGGAGGTAAGTAATGCAAACATGATAAACTTATAATTGTATCCAATAGCATGCAATAATCAGACATACACATTGCTGCTAACAGTCTGGAGATCAGTCTTCGATACATAATCAAACGTAGACACATAGAAATACTAAAAAACAATATTTTTGCAACACGAGGCCAGCTGGTTTCACCCCCTTCCTATAGTGCAGCGTTTCTCAAAGTGTGGGGCGCGCCCCACTGATGGGGCGCAGAGATGTGATAGGTGGGTCACGAATGGACACGATGAACGGGAGTTTTACATTTTTTTAAATGTATTTATTATTATTATTTTATTTTTTTTGGACCTCAGGCCGGAATCGTACCTGGGTCCTCGTGGGCCTATTACAGCCGGAGACTCGCAACGGCAGGTGTTTGCGGCGGCAGGTGCGGTACCGGCGCAGCGGCACTTTGAAAGTCCGGGGCCCACCTATGTCAGAGCCAGCGTCCCACCAAAGGCAGCAGCCCAACGGGCAAAGTCCCGAATCTCCCGATGGCCAATCCGAGCCTGCTCACACACACACAACTGAAACCAAAATCATTTACAGCCTTGCAGTCAGGAAGAAAAGCAATGTGGAGCGGCACCTCACCACTTCACAAGGAGTTTAACCGTGACACTTTTCGAAATCCCGTTTGTGTCCCCCCTCTTTACAAATAGGCCTATGTTTATTATAATTTTTTAACGCAAGCCGTCATCGCCACGGAGGAGTACACAGCCTCTGTGAGCGAGCGAGACAGAGAGAGAGAGAGAGTGAGAGCGAGAGAGCTAGTGAGAACACACATTTATCTATTTAATATAGGCTAGGTGAAAAAAATAAGAAATCATTCCAATGTGTGCTATAGGACAGTAAAGAAAAATAAAAAAGTTGAAAAGGGGAGTGATTAGTAAAATATGCATAAAGAAAGAATGCTAACTAGGTAACATAAGATAATAACAAACAAGTTTAAATGATTTGTTATTGATTTTGATCATATTCTAAAGATGTTTGGATTATTGAAAAGTATACAGCTCCCTTTCACTGTGTTGAGAGCTGTATCCATAAATTCATTTTTTGCTCAAAGTGCACCAGATTGAAGCATTTCACTTCAACATTAAAAAAAAAATCTTCCCGGGGGTGCATGCCCCCGGACCCCCCTAAAGGAGGTGAGGTCCACCCCCAAATGAAGAAGGTTAATATAATTAAATTGCATACATGTTCTTTTAGTAAACATTGAAAACGGGTCCCACAGACCCAAACATCACTCAAAGGTTAAAGGTAAGCATATAATAATGTTCAAATGTGCTAAATATATACAGTGCAAAAAAACTAAAAAGAGGAGTAAAAGTTTTATTTTGTGAAAGTAGCTCTCATCCTGAAAAAGGTTGGAGACCCCTGTTATAGAACGATACATTAGACAATTTTAAGCTTGGCCTACCATTTTATTGGAGCGATGAGGAACAGGTGGGGGCTTGAAAAAGCCCACCTGTTCAAAGTGGGGAATGACAGAAAAAGTTTGAGAACCACTGCTGTAGTTGGTCTCGTCGTTGTTGCTGATGAGACCCACCAAAGTTCTGTCATCCGCAAACTTAAGGAAGTAGTTGGAGCTGTAGGTGGGTGTGCAGTCGTGGGTCAGCAGGGTGTAGAGCAGGGGGCTGAGCACACATCCTTGGGGGCCCCTGTACTCAGCGTGATTGTATCCTATGTGTTGTCGCCGACCTGTACAGATTGCTGTCTGACAGTGAGGAAGTCCAGCAACCAGTTGCAGAGAGAGGGGCTGAGTTCAATATTTGTTAGTTTACAAACCTACTGCTGGGGGATGACGGTTTGCATGCTGAGCTAAAGTGTATAAGCAGCATCCTAACATGAGTTTTTTTGTGTCCAAGTTGGTGAAGGCAGATGATCCACAGTGTAAACTCAGACGTCATTTTTTCAAAGATTGATCAAAAGTAGTTGTGTAAGGAATGAAAATAGGCTGTGAGTGCAGAGTTTAACGCACTGCCTTAGACATCTAATCAACAACAACTGTTACATAGACTTCAATATCTACTGCCTTTGAGCAAAAGAGTTGCGATGGCCGGGAATCGAACCCGGGTCAACTGCTTGGAAGGCAGCTATGCTTACCACTATACCACCATCGCTCACAAAATCAGTATGTTCCACTGCAAAGTCTCATCTGTGTGTCAGGAATTCCAGTAGAAGGGGAGGGAGAAAAAAAGGAGGAGTGGAGAAGGGGAGGTCGGTCTGACAGAGAAGAAGGGAAACTCTGTGCTCTGTAGACACTGTATACTTAAGGATAACTCAAACCAGTCATTACATTAACTTGACTGAACATTTATAGATATTAAAGTGAATGACAAAGAAAGAAAAACTACTATCACACAGTGGAGAAATAGTACATTAAGAGATCATGAATCTGGAAGCCCTCAGTTCCTTTTTAGGAAAGGAACCTATAGTTGAGTTACATTTGTAGACAGAGATTTCATACATTTTCTTTCAGGAGAAGCAGAGAAGAAACAGCAGTAAAACACAGATGTTGTGTTTTCACTGACGACGTCTAACAAAAAGAAAGGTACAACCTCAAATTATTCACTGATCCATTTACACAAGGAAAGAGAAATTACTCAAACAAGTTATTAAAATTATTAGCTGAACTATTATATAGTCGAATGTGAGCAGCTGACCTTAGCTTGTATAACTAACTACATGGAAACAGCTATCAGTTCACTTTTATCCCAGTTTTAAATGGGTCTGAATTGAATGACGCAAACATAATAACAGTGAGGTTAACATTTTCTAGTTGAAATACCAAAACTGATGTCACAGGGCCAACATGTAGTTAGTGATAGACAAAACACAGGCTTTGCCAACAACAATATTATTTGAACCTGCTCTGTACATAAACAGAGGTGGGAGAAGTACTCAGATCTAGTAAAAGTAGAAGTACCAGAGTGTAGAAATACTTTGTTACAAGTAAAGTACTTATTATGAATATTGGTCCATTTCACCATTATATCATATGACTTGATTATAATTATTCATGTATTAATTGTGTTTATCAAAGCTGGTAAAGGTATATCTAGTTTTAATCAATTTGACTACTGAAGGGTAGCCTTTGGATTTACTCCAGGTGTAACTAAAGTCTTATTTAAAGGTGGGGTAGGTAATTTTGGAGAAACCAGCTCGAGTGCGCTAGAATTTGAAAATACACAACCGGAAAACTTCTGCCACTTCCTTACAGAGCCCCTCCTCCAACACACACGAACGCGCACACGACCAATGAGGGCACGAGATAAGTTGTGCACAGATGGAAGGCTGACAGGCAGGTAGGCCATCCAGTTATTTTAGCCGGGCCGGCTAAGATGATTGGTCGTGCTTTTTACAGCGATACGGCTTCCACAGATGACATTTTTGTATGTATTTATTGTCAAAGCATTTAATATTCATTGCTATCGGGATGTTAAGAGCATTCCATGGAATATAACAAAAAGTATTTCTGAAATAAATTACATACCCCACCTTTAAGTGTTGATTATATTTCTCATCATTAATGCAAATTTGCAAAGTGACTAAAGGCATTAAATAAATGCAGTGGTAAAAGTTAAATATTGACCTCTGAATTGTAATGGGGTAGAAGTACAAAGTAGCCTCAAATGGAATTGCTCAAGTAAAGTACAAGTATCTCAAAATGTTACTTAATAAAGGTGGGGTAGGTAATTTTGGAGAAAACAGCTTGAGTGCGCAAGAATTAGAAAATACACAGCCGGAAAAGATCTGCCACTTTTACATTGCATTTAGCTGACGCTTTTATCCAAAGCGACTTACCATAAGTGCGTTCGACAAACAAAATACAAACTTGAAGAAAACAGAATCATATAAGTACATCAGGTTTCATAGAGCCAAAACATTTCAAGTGCTACTCAACTGGCTTTAGATAAGCCAGTTCTTTATTAGTATATAAGTGCTTTGTTAATAATTCTATCGCTCGAAGTGGAGTCGAAAGAGATGAGTTTTCAGTCTGCGCCGGAAGATGTGTAAGCTTTCTGCTGTCCTCATTTCAATGAGGAGCTCATTCCACTATTTTGGAGCCAGGATAACAAACCCACGTGTTTTTGCTGATGGGAACTTGGGTCTCCCTCGCAGTGCGGGTGCAGCGAGCTGTTTGGCCGATGCAGAGCGAAGTGCACGTGCTGGGGTGTACAGTTTAACGATATCCTGGATGTAGGAAGGGCCTGATCCATTCGCAGCATGGTACGAAAGTACCAGTTTCTTGAAGTGGATTCTAGCAGTTACCGGAAGCCAGTGTGGGAGAATTTAGGAAGGTTGAAGACCAGACGAGCCGCTGCATTCTGGATGAGCTGCAGAGGTCGGTCACTTCCTTACAGAGCCCCTCCTCCAACACACATAAACGCGCACATGACCAATGAGGGAACAAGATAAGTTTGTGCACAGATGGAAGGCTGACAGGCAGGTAGGCCATTCAGTTATTTTAGCCGGGCCGGCCAAAATGATTGGTTGTGCATTTTACAGTACTACGGCTTCCACAGATGACATTTTTGTATGGATTTTTTGACAAAGCATGTTAAGAGCATTCCATGGAATATAACAAAAATTGTATCTCAAACCGGTTTCTCAAACTTATCTACCCCACCTTTAAGTAGAGTAGCCTAATTGAGTAACGGCCCATACACACGGCGGCGTGCGTTGAAGCTTCAACGCTTCTGCCCATTCACTTTGAATGGGGTGACGTTACGCTTCGCCGAACTGCATTGTGGGAGCAAAGTGTAGCTTTGCTCGCGTTGCTCGCTTCAAAAGTAGAGCAATGTTCTACTTTTGAAGCTTTGACGGAAGCGTCAGCCAATCGAATCATATGCCAGTATAAGCTCTAGCCAATCAAACCGCTGCTTGTGTGTCCGGGGCGGGAGATTCATGTGATTGGTTGTTGGTCGAACGTCAGACATGCCCGCCGGCAAGCTTCAACGCACGCCGCCGTGTGTAGGGGCCGTAAATCTACTCAGTTACTTCCCACCTCTGTACATTAGCAATAAGATAAGTACTCAAACCATAGTGCAACCTTGTGTGGTAGTTATTAGGGCCCGAGCATGGAGCGCTAGGACCCGACGGCGTCCTAGCACGAAGTGCGAGGAACCTATTGTTATTGGTGGTATTATTATTTTTCTTATTATTAGTCACTATTTTTCCTGTTTTTGAGGGCTTTAGGATACTTCAAAAGTTGTATAATTTTGCACAGACGCCAGGACCGGTAAAAATTGCAACATTCTGGAGTCAATCGGTTAAAATATTCCAACTTGCTCGCTATCACCACCTATCAAAATCCCATTTCGTAATAAATTTACAAATTCGCACCGTAACTCCAAATGACCTGAAATGTTGCACACATATCCGGTCAGACCTGTTCTACAAATAATCCTCTTGGAACCCTAAGCTTCGCCTACATTTAAAAAAAAATACTTAGCATAATTTACATAAACAGTTAAATATTCACTTAAATTTCAATTTTCAGTTTTTCAACACCAAACTTCTTATATAGCATCGGTGGAGGGTCAGACAAATTCCCGTAGAAAATTAGCATGTTCAGACGATAAATATTGCCGCCATTAATCAAAACGTACTCGCAAAAAGGCGGGGCTTAGAAAAAAATGCTAATAACTCATCAACAATGTATCCAAACATCACATATTTTGGTAGATAGGTTCAGTCTGTCTTGCAGTAAAAATGCTCCAAACGCCCCAAAACTTCACAGGTTTGGTAACGATGCAGCCATCAACGCATCTAAGCGTATTATGGGGTGTCATCAAATCCCGTTGCCATGGCGACAGATCATTCGTCATCAATTTTGTTAAGAAGTTTGCAGTTCAAATATTCTGCTGCTTTTCCGAGCCTTTTTACTTTCTTTTCTTCTCTCATCAAACATTCAAGCCCCCAGTGTTCATGTGTAATTTCAATCTAAATTCTTCACTTTCTTCTTACACATTACATTTCAGCATAGCAGTTTAGTGTCAGCTTTTCAGCATAAAGCATTCCCACTGGCAATTTCTTCAGGAATTGCATTCTCTAGTTTACTCCTGGTACCATGTTTTGTTAGATCACAACTATGTGGCGACACCTTGGCCCTTTCTCATTTCATCAAATCCCCCTCCTCGACTCCTCGGTCCTCCGGTAGTGACCCAGAAATGAATTTCAGCGCGCGATGTTGAAGGACATCTCATTTCTCTAAACGCACTTCGAGGACCGAGGATCGAGCGTCAAGGAGGCTCTCTGGAGGAGTTATAACCGAGGATACACTGATGGGTCCTCCACGGTCCTCCACGGCTCCTTCGTGGATGCATTTTCGGGAACAGAGATGTTTCAAAGAGTCGTGGCGCACGGCCGGACTTATCTCAGCCAATGACAGCTCTGCATGCATCCCCTGGATATTATTTTATTAACTGCTTTCATCGCGACGCGATGTTTACAGAGAGAACAGCTGTGAGGTCCGTGCAGAAAGCAGAGCAGTGTGTATAATATATATCACTCAGTATAACAGGCCTACTCTCTTTATTTTCTTTAGTTTAGTAGATATCTACAAACAAAGAGTCGATATTTTTCTAAAACTATTTAGTGCTTCACATAATATAATACACAACGGCTGTAGCCTGTTTTAGAAGCTGTATGCGTGTGTGTGGCGTAGGTGTGTGTGGTAGATATATCCAGTCTCTGATTGTGTTACGTTATTATGACAGTGCTCTGTTTGATTCTGAAATTGTATTTATATAAATATACATATATATATATATGTGTGTGTGTGTCCGCATCTGTAGCCTGTTATTGTCTCATTATACCGCACTGTGAATGAATCAAATATATAAGTCGTCATGAACACATCTGTCCATCAGACAGATGTGCTGCTGTGCCTCCTGTCATCATTAATGGACGTCTCTTTAAAATGACCGCTCAGAGGAGAGGAGTTCTCATTTCTCTAACCGTCTGCTGCTTCCCCTCCTCTTTCCTCGGTTCCCCTCCTCGGCTCCTCCGCTCGCATCTACTGTGGGCGGGACTAAGTCTCGAGGATAGGAGTCGAGGAGGGGAGTCGAGGAGGGGAGTTAGAGAAATGAGAAAGGGCCCTTGTGGTATGAGTGTGTATCTATCTAATCAACACAGTAGTAGGGTTAACAAATAATAGTAGATGGGGAGTAGAAAATCATAACACAGATTTCGTTACAAATACTGAATTATTCAAAACATTGGTCAATTGTTCACTAAGCCTGTTTGTTGGCTACCTGCAACATTATCTCTACATCTACGACAACGTTTTATTATTTATAATTGTAATAGAGAACCGCAGTGACGCGTCGTAAAACCCGGAAGTAAGTTAGCATTTTTAGCACTTCCGGTTCCTTCCTCAAAAAGCAATGCATTTTTTCCATAGGGTTTTGGAAAATAGCTCGAAATAAGGTCTGTGGTTGACACAAATTTAAGAGGTAATTGACGTTTTGTTCTACGACATTAAACACATCAGCAGTGATCCCACTGGGGACCTATTTTCAATATGGATTAATCTACCATTTATTTATTTCGTTCAATTTTCATCTATAAAAATGTCAAAATAGTGAAAATGTTCAAGAGACTTATCAAAGTGCAAGGTTATATCTTTAGATGTTTTGTTTTAGCCTATGTACTGTATGTCTTAACGCTCTTACAGTATATGTGACGGTGTGACTTCCATGAAACTATATTTTATATCTTCCCAACAGATGAGCTGACAGGAAACCTAACACTCTAACAACCACAACATTGCAAAGGCGAGTAAATGTAAATTAAAAACAATTCACAATTTTTTTATTTCTTCTTCCTTGCAGTGAGGTGAAGCTGACCTTGCACTTGGTGCCAGTAAGGATGTTCCTCACGCAGGCTGAATGTTTCTCCTTCCTTACTGACAAAGAAGCCCTTGATTTGCAATGCTTCACTAATTGTCATTTCCCTGGCTCCGTAGGGACACTTTACATCCAGCACAGCGGAAGACCCTACCAGACCATCCGGAGATGCCCCCAACAATCCTGATAGGGAGAGCCACAAATCTGACTCATGGACCTGCATCTGAGTTGCAGTGGTGAATGCCCTGACGCCCTCACATTCATTCATAGTCCCCCACTGTACAGACAAAACACCATCAAGGGCCTGTTGTTGCCCTAGCACCCTGGCAATAAAGGAAGCAGTCACACGCTTCGACCTCAGGACAGCTCCAAAGTTGCTGGCAGTCAACCTTCCTTTCCTGAACAAATGCCAGTTTGGGTTGGTTCACTGACCAGTGGTAGCCACCTGAATTGCCCTCTGTTGCTCTTCAGACAATGCCATGCTTGCCACAATTGCCTCAGGTCCCTGATGCCCAACAGATTTGATAATTTCAGGAACAGTAAGTGTTTCCAAGCTGTAGTGTTCCTCTTCTGGCTCGGGGGAGAGAAGCCAAGAAATTCCTGAGAACCTGCCCCCGAGTCTGTCCCTCAGCCAGTCACGATCTTCGGAGGTGGGCTCTCTTGTCAGCGGGTTAAATGAGTTATTGGTTTCAACAGTCACATTAAAACAGTTACTAAATCAGCTTACTATCACCTAAAGAACATATCTAGGATTAAAAGACTAATGTCACAGCAGGATTTGGAAAAACGTGTCCATGCTTTTATCTTCAGTAGACTGGACTACTGCAATGGTGTCTTCACAGGTCTCACTAAAAAATCTATTAGAAAGCTGCAGCTGATTCAGAACACCGCTGCTCGAGTCCTTACCAACACTAAGAAAGTGTATCACATCGCTCCAGTTCTGAAGTCTTTACACTAGCTTCCTGTGTGTCAAAGAATAGATTTCAAAAATACTGCTGCTGTTTATAAAGCACTGAATGGTTTAGGACCAAAATGCATTTCTGACCTCCTGCTAAAGGATGAACCATCCAGATCTCTCAGGTCTTCAGGGACTGGTCAGCTTTCTGTCCCCAGAGTCAGAACTAAACATGGTAAAGCAGCGTACAGTTATTATGCTCCAAATATCTGGAACAAACTCCCAGAAACCTGCAGGTCCGCTGCAACTTACTACTTTTAAATCCAGGCTGAAGACTTTTCTTTTTGTCGCTGCTCTTAATTGAACTATTCATATCTTAGACTGCACTGTAACTTTTATCCATGTATTTTTCTTTTAATGTTTCTTTTATTAGCTTTTCTTTTTAATGACTGATTTTAAATGCCATTTTCTTAATGTCTTTCATTTTTTTTTGTAAAGCACTTTGAATTGCCTTGTGTTGAAAAGTGCTATATAAATAAACTTGCCTTGCCTTGCCTAATAAAGATTTCATGTGACACATACAATTGATTTGTTGATGGGAATTAATGTGAATAAATTAACTCGGTCTTAAAAGGTTAACGGTACTCTTGCTATCACTACTCACCGACACTATAAACCTTGTCCCTCATGCTAGCCCTGACAACACCGGTAAGCACACCTTCACATAGGCTGCACTGTAACGTGTCCTGACTTGTAGTGGTTCTCTCCTCTATCTACACTCTTCTTGTCATCTTTGTAAAACGATATCAGACTGGTAATTGACACAGCCATGACTTCTAGTTAAATTCAGTGTGGCTAAAATGAAAAGCTTTGTTAAAATATGCAAGCACGCAAAAGTCAAATTCAGCTTTATTGTCAAAAATTCTACATGTGTTATACATCCAGAAATATCGAAATATCGTTTCCCACAGTGTGACATGTATACATAAAACAAAAAGGGCCTAGATAAACGTGGTATACATTAAACAAAGCGGGCCTAGATAACCGGGGTATACAGTTTAAAATGTTAATATATTTAAAGTGTTCAAAGTGCAGTTTCAGTGCAAGTCAGTTGAAACGATCTTAAGTTGGCGTGACGTTGAAGTCGTGCGACCCTGCTGCTGTACTGGCTTGTAGTTCGTTTATAGCATAACGTTAGCATTTCACTTTTGGCGACTAGATTTATGATTCAAAAATTATAAAAGTAGGGTTGACATGTGGAGATTATCCGGCTGAACAAAACGTGATCCCTCTCTTAAATGTGTGTCAACCACAGACCTTATTTCGAGCTATTTTCCAAAATCCTATGGAGAATTTGCATTGGTTTTTCGCGAAGGAACCGGAAGAAGTTTACTTCCGGGTTTTACGACGCGTCACTGCGGTTCCCTATGGTGACAAGACTGGGGGCGGGGTTTTAGTCAGGTGATAGGCAAGTTCAATGCTGACATCGCACATATTTTGGGGAGACCAACGGGGCTGACTCATGAGCCTAAATGAGTTGCACCTGTGACATTTACAGAACACGTTGGACTTTTTGTTGCTTTTAACCTGACGCCAGAGGAAATACATTCACCTACGGAGAATATGGACACTGTTGCGTTCGACCAACGGATCTACTAACAAGATGGCCACGTAGGAGTGGCCTGCTCCCCATTTCAGGAGACATCTAAGGCCTCGCGGGTGAGTCAACCATACTTTCTCCCTCCTTAGACAGGAAATTGTGGCACGCCACGCACACTAGAAAGAATATGAACATCTACACATTAATTGCAGGATTTAGGGAAAGTGAACTACATTTTGGGCTTGCGGGCCATTTAGTAATTTACCACGAGGCTGGCTCAGCAATGTGTCATAACAACATTGTTTCCCCCCTAACTCTCACAGCAAGAAAGGTGGAAACAGCTACAGTGTTGAAACATATACAAATAAAAAGTGAACCTAGAGACAGCAGTGTTTCCCCTACCATTGTCTTGGCGGGGCGCTGCACCCTGCCAACGGAGCCCCGCGCCCTGCCTGAAATTCAAGGTGTTTTTATTTTGTTTTTTTAGTTAAAAAAAAATATATATATAGCACCACATTTCAACTGAAGTAATCTATCTACGGTCACTTTTCACATTGAACATGTGCTCTTTTATTAAATAAACTAAACGCCATGTTATTTATCCAATGTGTTCATGTTTCAGTGTCCACTGCTTTGCGTATTCACATTCTCCCTCCGCTCTGTTTCTGAAGGGCGGGGCTCACACACACACGAATGCACACTCACGCTCACAATCAGAGACAAGAGTGGGAGGAAAGGAGGAGAACAACAAAGTGTAAAAAAGTCAAACAAATCTGCTTGCCCAGGGCTCTGCTGTCTGCCCGTTTGTCCCCCCCCAAGTTTCAAATTCGTTTATTATTATTTGTTAACCGCAAGCCGTTATCGTCACGGGAGAAGGACACACACAGCCTGCCCAGGTGGACGCGCGCGAACGCGACAACGAACGTAGCGTGCGCATTCTAAAAATAGCTCAGGAGCTCAGGAGCAGGTACCGCGGTTTTGAACTACAGTATTGAGATGTGAGTTGGTTTATTCAGTAAATTAGCTCAGGATAATTGGATGATCTGTCTACGCCTGTTGATGTGAGGTAGTGTTAATTTCGTTGACGAAAACTATGACGAAATATGTTCGTCAACGACCTTTTTTCCATGACGTAAACGAGACTATGACGAGACTGCAACGACGGCAGTAAACAATAACTGTAACGAAATCATCATGCAATATCGTTGACGAAAAGTGACGAGACGAAAATGTAGTTTACTAAATAAAAACTATGCCAAAATATCTCTTTACTTTCGTTGACGAAAAATGAGACGAAATATTATCAAAGATAACGTTACATCTCTGACAGTCAGTTTTTCTCCCAGCAGTTCCATTTCCGGTGCTGCGGCTGGGCAGCAGCTGTGTGTCTTTGCTGCGCGCGGCGGTACATTTTAATTACACCGGGCAGCGGCACACTCTGAATTGGCAGGAAGACTTGGGTCTAACAAACCTTATTGGCAACAACAGGGCTTGGGAGCAGTGGTCGCGTTAGCCGAATACCCCCCCCCCCCCCCCCCAGTGTTAGAAATTCTAAAAACATTGTCATCATGTGCTTTTTGTAAGTTGATCAGCCACGGAGCTAATCCTCATGGATCCACACATTGGTGTTCATTCACAAATATGCGTTTTACATAATGAATATATTTTATCTCAATAAAAGTGATAATACCACAGTTTTTCAGGAAAGATACGTTACAAATAGAAGTTATGCATTTGAAATGGCATCGTTTAGAAATGTTAATTTCTGTTCTGATTATTTATTCCTATGGAAATGTATCAGGAAGTCAGTAGCCTATGTTCTTTGTAAATCAGGGTATAGAAAGTAAAGTTTTTAATGCATATTTTATGTATTTACTTTTGCAAACAGTGAAGCAGTTGGGCAGCTGTAGCAATGCAGGACATGTATTGGACAAAGACTGTGTGATTGGACTCTGGTCAAGCAGGCAGGTTTTAGTGTAAAAACAGTGGAGACAGGGGTAATTGTAAAATCTCAAATTGCACCATATAGATCTAACTTAAATCTTTTCATAATCACTGTTCCTTAACCTTTGAGAGAATGACAAGGGGGTTCAGGAATAGTGGTTATAAACATTAATCTGGACTTAGGAAAAGAGACTTCGCTGCTTGATGGGCCAGCGGAAGTTACTAATATTCACCTGCCGTGGGGAAACTAAAATGTTCTGTACAGCAAACTACTGTAAGCGCACTTAGATACTTTACACTGTGCTCTAATATGGCCTTGTTTATTGTGGGCATTATAAACAGACACAAATATATTTGTTTTATTTCAATTCCAACCTTTTTATTTTACAAAGGTTGGAATTGAAATAAAAAATGTAAGTGAAGCCTATTGTTGTCTAGGGCTGCAACAAACGACTAATTTGATAATCGATTAATCTATCGATTAATGAAACGATAAATCGACTATTCTGACTATTATGCCTTGCACAATTTCTCAAGCGCTCTTATTTATCAACTTTTAGATTTAGCTTGAGGTTGTTTTAGGCATGTGGAAAGTAACAATGAAGACAATAAAGATGAATACTTGATTCAAAAATACATATATTATTACATTTAACTAAACACATTTTGAACAAAATTAACATTGCTTTTTATTTAAATTAAATAAATAATATTTCACATCAAAAGAAACAACAGTGTTTTAACAAATCGTATTAAATAATCTGATGACAGAACTGTAAACAGAATAGCTGAAACTTTAACAAAATAAAGAGTAACTCTGTTACCTCTAATCATTAACCCATGTTTGTATCATTGAGTTAACTCTGTGTGTTGCTGCTAGCATACATAATACCTGACGTGGAAACGTTACTCGTGGATGGGGCTACAGAGCTACTAGAAAGACAGTCGAACCCAGTGCATTCCTCCGTCTGAATGTGGTGCACTTTTGCTAAATGTTTAGACAATGTTACCGCTCTTACATGCTAAACTCTTAAAGAGCAACTTGCAGGTTAGAGACACCAGTGAATAAATGTGTAGGAAAATGATCAATACACTGTATTTTCCAAAAAATATACAGAAATATACACTACAGGGACATCTGGCGTCGTTTTAGTAAGACATTTTCACTTCCGCATAAAAAAGCCTCCGCACGTGACCTCCCGCGTGTGACGTAACATGGGGGAGAGCGGCCGGTCTAACGTATGAATAAACATGGATCACAATGCTAGTTTTGACACAGAAGAGGTTGAAAATATATATTCGAATGCATATGATTATAATTATGCTATGCGTCCAAGAGACCAGGAGCAGCCAAGGATTAGAAAAAATTACGGCCATCGGAGAGAAATGGAGCTTTGGTGTGAGGAGAACCAGTGGAGAACAGAGCAGAGCTCTGTCTTGGTGAGTGACCGGCATTAGCTACAGTTAATGTTAACTAACGTCAGTCACATCACAACATTGTAAAGTTAGCTATCATATATCAGGCTATAACTAAAGTAGTATTGATAATATAGTAACGTTACTGGCAGGACTGTTGATACTGATCCATAACAGAAACTAATGCGCAAGTATCAGCCTTATCTCGCGTTACCTAATGCAACTCCACACTACGGTGCTGTGTACCGGAGGGGAGACGCGAGATACGGCTGATACTTGATGATCTGGCGGAGAAAGGTAGTGGAGCCTCCGTTGAAATGCCGTTGTAAATGGCTTGATGGAAAGCAGGTGTGTAGTCGGGGAGGGTGCACAGCTGATTGAATAAAATCCAGGGGATGCATGCAGAGCTTACATTGGCTGAGATAAGTCCGGCCGTGCGCCACGACTCTTTGAAACATCTCTGTTCCCGGAAATGCATCCACGAAGGAGTCCTGGAGGACCGTGGAGGACCCATCGGTGTATCCTCCGGTCCTTTTTCCCGTGAGGGAAACTGTGGACTCGATGTCCTGACAGGCTCGAGTTTGTGCAACCTGCACAAACACAAGCTCACCATGATTACAAATGGTGAAATGCAATGTAAAATTACCGGAAAAATACCAGCTCACTAAATCACAACCGCTCAAACCAACTACAAACTACTACCGCGGATTGGGCAGAGAACGAGTCCGAGAAAGTTGCTCCCCATGTGACGTAATATGACGCGTTTGACGTATGACGTTTAAAAAAAAGCAGTTTTTAGTAGCAGAGCTCAAAACGGCTCCTTTTCCTCTGAATTCCTGCCCTTATGTCTTGTAAAACATATCAAATCCTGCATTAACATTTTTAGTTGTAATTTTCAGGCAAAGTTAAGCATACATTTAGTAAAAAAAAAACCTGCAAGTTGCTCTTTAAGGCCCCTACACACGGCGGCGTGTGTTAACGCTTCAGCCCATTCACTTTGAATGGGGTGACGTCACGATTCGCCGAACTGCATTGTGGGAGCAAAGCGTAGCTTCTCTCGCGGTGCTCGCTGCAAAAGTAGAGCATTGTTCTACTTTTGAAGCCTCGACGGAGGCGTCAGCCTATCGAATCATATGCCAGTACAAGCTCTAGCCATTCAAACCGCGTGCTTGTGTGTCTGGGGCGGGAGATTCATGTTATTGGTTGTTGGTCGAGTTTCACGATTCGCCGAACTGCATTGTGGGAGCAAAGCGTAGCTTCTCTCGAGGTGCTCGCTGCAAAAGTAGAGCATTGTTCTACTTTTGACGCCTCGACGGAGGCGTTAGCCTATCGAATCATATGCCAGTACAAGCTCTAGCCAATCAAACCGCGTGCTTGTGTGTCTGGGGCGGGAGATTCATGTGATTGGTTGTTGGTCGAGTTTCAGCCCCCCCCCCGCCGGCAAGCGACAACGCACGCCGCCGTGTGTAGGGGCCGTTATTGCACTTTTGGCAACGAGCATTGTCCACATCGAGACGGGTACAGTTTAACCACACCTCAGAGCGCGTTCTCTCCGCCATCTCTGCTGTGTGTTGCTGCATGTAGCTGCTGCGTGTGTGTAAACTGCCCCGCCCCCTCGCACACAGACGGGGGAGAGAGAGATCTCGTCTGATCGAAAATACATCATAGATGCATTTGTTTGTCTTTTTGCATATTAGAAACGAGTTGGCGACACTAAGACTGCGATATAATGTTTTTGTAGCAATAATACAACAGCGGTAATTAAAGTTTCAAAGTCTCAAAATGCTACAACTACTGTAACAAACTGCATGAATGTGTGTATTTTGTTAAAGGAGGCTGAAAGCGTAATTTAAGGAGCACTATTGGAGTGACTTTGATGGTTATTGGACTCAGGATTCATTCATTTGGATTCCCGCTGTATGAAGAAATTAAAGGACGGCGCAAGTGGAAACAATTCACAAAGGGATTAAACTGTTTAAAACACATGCTCAAAGTAAGCCGGATTTTGCCGATGTGTTTATGTGGATTCAAAAGTCGTAAATAATCTACAAAATGGAGGAGACCGATCTGATCGGAGCAACTGTGACAAATAATCCAACTGAAACCGGCATGGACAATGACTATGTTTTTAAAAAATGCGCTTATCCAGAAAAGCCCGGTTTGGACACTTTACGCACAGAAGAAACATTTCTATTGAAGAAAGAATTATACATTTCTGTCTTTTTATGCCTATAATAGATACTAACTTGAATTTGTATTCATATTAATTAATCAATTATTTTTCACATTTTATTGTAATGTAGAGACAAGACTTTTAGTGACAATCATGTATTGCGTTACAATTATATGTAAAAAAAAAAAAAAATCTAAATATGATATTTGGTCTCAAAAAATCTGAGGCCTGGCGCCGGTGGGGGAACCTCCGCCCTCCGGGCCGTATACGGTCCACGAGACCATTTGATATGGCACTCGAGGTAATTTATAAACACACGCAAATAAACAAAATTGCCTGTTTTTCCTGGCCACGGTCAGGTCCTTGAACACAACACAAGTCTAATGTGTCATCACGTGGTATATGTCTCGTCTGACAGGAGTGTAGTTCTGGAACGCCGCTCCGGCACTTCAAAAATTGCGGTAACCATTACATAATACATAAGGAGCCGTACACATGCCGCAGTTTTTGCGTGGTTGTGTCTTTTAGTTGTAAGCCCAGTGGCGATCTGTTCATCTGTCATAATGATCATACAGTCAATAACTTTGTTGTTATTAGCATCTGGTTAGCTAGCTATGCTAACGAATATAAGAAGCTTTTTCTACAACCAGTAAGGTACATTTGCAGTGAGGCACATCTTTATATGATCATTATAGTTAGAAAAAATGTGAGAATAAAGGAATAACAGGTATAAAATACTATGACGGTATAAAAAAGTTATTAAACAAGAATACAGCTAAAAGGGGAGTAATTTATAAAATATCCATAAAGAAAAAGTAAATCTGTTTACAGTTCTGTTTCATGTGGGTGTTGAGAGATGTATCCATCCATACATCTCTTAATTTTGCTCTCAAAGTGCACCAGATTGATGCTTTTAACTTCAACATTAAAAAACATCTTTCTGTTTTGGTGGTCATGCAACAACCATGTATGCATGCGCGAGTCATGGAAAGATATCTGGATTAAGAGGTTGCTTTTTCTTTGCACAGCATGAAAGAAAGGCGAAATGAATGGTGTGTGTGTGATTTTAGTTTTTATAACAAGAGGTTGAGTTCAATATTTTGTACAGCCCTCGGAGGATGTTGTATAAATTGAAATGGCCCTTGAGAGAAAAAAAGGTTCCCCACCCCATATCTAGAGAATTTAACAGCTGTTATCATGGCTACCACGTAGGTACTTCTGGGTCATTTCACTCTTTTAGAAACCTTCCAAAACTGACAATTCAACCTCAACCCTAATGTTGAGCAATGAAAAGGTTTTCACGTTGTCGGCAGGATTTGAACCTGCGCGGGGAAACCCCAATGGATTTCTAGTCCATCGCCTTAACCACTCGGCCACGACAACCTCTTACTGTTGAAATGTCTGTGTGTAGATGTGGCACCACTATGTTTAACAGCCTGACAATAACAGAAACACACACTGACTTCCCCACACAAGATTCAAAGGTTTATTGTCATAATACAACTACGGTGTAGTTATGTAATGAAAAACCTCAACAGTGCAATTACCAGTGATGCAAATTAGTCGCTTTTCGGCGCCTCCCGCTTTTTTAACGCTGATTTGGGTGACTTGTGTAGTGGAGAACCTGAGAGTTTTCGGCTGACGGACAACTTCTCACTTCAAAACATAGACTTTACTTGGGCGGGCGGCCCACGTATAGCCTATTAACGGCCGCCATCGTATATTTTTGTATACATCCGCGAGCACGACTAGTGGACAATGATCCCTCGCTCTATGCCTCCTGTCAGAGTTCCCGTTAGAATATTTTTTCGCCGGTCAACATGTCCGTTAAAGTTGAAATCTTCCGGACAAAATTTGAACAGTGCCGGTCAAAGGTCTTCTTTGTTATTTATTGAGCTTTAAAACAAATTGATATGATTCAATATTAAACAAACTAATTATAGTAGATTAACTATTCAAAAGTGTACAGTAATTTACAATAACACAGGAATAATAAACTGAGCCCTCTCTCCCTCTCCTGAGAGCCCGTCGGTGTCATGCAGCTCGCGGATCAGTAATGAGTGACCCGACAGTAAAACTAAACATATCTATAACTAGTTTAGGTAGTTTGAGAGGTAATTAAAATAGCTACGTGTGCTATTGTAACCTGAAGTGTGTGTTTTGTTCCGCTCACCGCTGCATGTGATTATGCAGAGCTGCGTGTCGATTCGTCAGCGGACACTTTGACCGGAGAGATTTAGATTTGCCGGTCTGCAGCATATTTTACCGGTCATAGTCCGGTAATTACCGGCTAACGGGAAATCTGCCTCCTGTACCTGTTCGCTCTGCTATTGCGTGAAGGGTCTGCCAACAAGCGACCAAAAGAAGACAGAGGAGTCACATGTTGTTGCACATCAGTCATGCGCAAATGCGGCGCACTTCTGCGCTGTAACCCGGCTGCGAGGCTGAACTTACAATGGGGTTTAATAACTCTGCAATAAGTCATGTAAACAACTGACTGAACATTTATATATAAAGTTAAAAAACTACTTTCACAATGTGGACAAATAGTTTGCTAAGAGACCATGGCTCTCAAAGCCCTCTGCTTTAATTTAGGAGTTGAATAAAGTTTGGAGACAGAGATTTCATTCAAGACAGTAAAGATGCGAAGAGGGTTACAACGTGTTCATTACTGTATAACTTGACTGTCTGCTCTTCATGTGTTTGATAGTAAAATGAGACGATGTAAATCAGACCTCACAGTTTCAAAGCATGATAAACAAAACAAGTTTTGTGTACTGTAGACTAAACACATGTGTGAAGGGAGAGTTTGCAGTGCTTCAAAATAGTCATCAAAAAACCTATAGTATGAATGTTGGCATATAAATCAACTTCCCTTGAACATAAGTTCTGCGATGGCCGGGAATCGAACCCGGGTCAACTGCTTGGAAGGCAGCTATGCTCACCACTATACCACCATCGCATGAAAAGCAATATAATTCCACTCTAAACACACATCTGTATGTCAGGAATTTGGGAAGAGGGAGGGAAGAAAAGAGGAGTGAAGAGGGTGAGGTACAGCAGCAAGAGAAGGAAGAAGTCTAATTCTGTGCTCTGTAATAACTGTTAACTCTGCAATAACTCAAACCTGACGCAAAATGCAAATAGCCCAATTGAACAGTTTTCCATCTTATCTCCATATATGCCCCTCCCACACCTGCTAGATCCACAAACCTGCTACCACTGAGCTGGAATTACAGGGATATGCTGCACACTCTTTGAACCTAGCTTCTGTCTTTACAGGAGTAAGGACTGGTCCATTCGTAGAAGCACTAAACCAAAACCCTTCCTGACACTGAATGCCCTGGAGCTAGAAAAGTTTGAAAGTTAATAGAGGGTTACAACTTGTTTCATTACTGTATAACTTGACTGTCTGATCTTAGTGTGTTTGATAGTAAAATAAGATGGTGTAAATCAGACCTCACAGTTTCAAAGCATGATAAATAAAAGGAGTTGTTTGTAGACTAAACAAATGTGTGAAGGGAGAGTTTGCAGCGCTGCTAAATAGACATCAAACCAACTACAATGTGTATGAAAGCTTCTAGATTTACTTTCCTTGAATAAAACAGTTGCGATTGCCGGGAATCGAACCCGGGTCAACTGCTTGGAAGGCAGCTATGCTCACCACTATACCACCATCGCATGGCAAGTACTATAATTCTGTTCTAAACTCACATCTGTATGTCAGGAATCTGGGAAGAGGGAGGGAAGAAAAGAGGAGGAGTGGAGAAGAAGAGGAGGTACATCAGCAAGAGAAGGAAGAAGTTTCATTCTGTTCTCGGTGAAAGCTGTTAACTCTGCAATACCTCAAACCAGTCATTTAAACAACTGAACTGTTATATAGGCCCATATGAACAACTAGCCCTAACTTGTATAACTCACCACATGGAAACATAGCTTTCACAATTATTTTATCCTGGGGTTGAATAGGTGGGAGTTTCCTACATTCTTTCTATATTCCAAACACTTGTTGGGCTGGCATAAAGATGAACACCTCCATGAGGATAAAAACAGCTCTGTCTGTGTTTATGTTCCACTACCGATTGCTAATGAAATTCAAATACAGCGCACTATTTGCATTTCTTTTCCAGATGTTGTCACTCTCTAAACTGCTAGTGACCAACTCTCATGGCTTTTCTAGTGCTGAGTTGGTTATGTTATGTTTTATGTTGCTGATATACATGTGCAAATTCATTTATCAATCATCAATTTTTAAAAACTGCACCCCTGTCCATAAATAAACCAGTCAGGTTAGCTGACAGGAGTGTCATCCGGTGAGGTCTTCTGCTGCTGTCGCCCATCTGTGTCAAGGTTCCACATCTTGCACGTTCAGAGATGGTTTTCTGCATACCTTGGTTGTTACTCGTGGTAATTAGAGTTACTGTTGCCTTTCTATCATCTTGAACCAGTCCGGCCATTATCCTCTGACCTCTGGCATCAACAAGGAATTTTCGCCCAGTGAACAGCTGCTCATTGGATATTTTCTCTTTTTCGGACCATTCCCCTCTAAACCCTAGAGATGGTGGATCAGCAGTTTCTGAAATACTCAGACCAGCCCGTCTGGCACCAACAAATATGCCACATTCAAAGTCACTTAAATCGCCTTTCTTCCCCATTCTGATGCTCTGTTTGAACTTCACCAGGGGGGTATACTACGAAGCAGGATTTTCGCTTAGCTGGCTAACTTCAGGGAAAACTCTGGGTTTCCGGTCCTACGAAGCTGGTTCTCTTTTTAGCAGGCTAGATCTCCATGGTAACTTATGCTGTGTGGCTAACCTGCCCCGGAGCAGGTTATGTTGCAGGCTAAGAGCTCAACTCAGTGAAAGCACTGCCTGCTTACCAATCAGAGCTCAGTGTGCGGAGTTTAAAGCGATCAAGTCATATTACAGGAGAAAGGAAATACAGAAAAGCTGCCGTTGCAGGAAAGACGGCCGGCAAAAATCACCGACTGTGTTTACGTGAACATTAATAGAATATCACCTCCCATCTTCAGAGCAATCTGACTATTATAACATTAGTGTTAAGACAGCTTACTTAAATATCTGCCACAACATAAGTAACCGGATCAGAGTAACATTAAGTACAGTCCGCGGCATATCACATCATAATGTATCATTTCCTTATCTGAGTCAGCTGGGCCGTATCTGGTCGTGCAACACTTACAGTGTCACATACTGTATGCAGAAGTATTATTTTAAGCAACACATTAAGTTGACGAAACACTCGAGACAAATGTAATTAAAGTCAAATCCACTCGTATCTTAGACGGGGCAGTGATATCATAAACCTGTTAATGTACGCATTCAAACACTTTTTCTTTTACCAGCTGTATTCACCTTGCAGGTGCAACTATGTTGCTTTGATCCTGGATAAAGCGTTTAAGTCACGGATGTTTAAAGTTTAACGTCTTCATATTTGTCTAATATTATAGTTGACTTTTCATTCAGGAAGTATGGCGCTGCGCTGTCAGTACGCTTCTCCATGTTTGTGATTGGTCGAATGCTCCAAATACCACCCCTTTCATGTGAACGCGCACCTAACTAGAGAAGACACGGCTGGCTTGACCGATCCACTTGATAACCCGCTTCGTAGTACCGTTTAGCGAGAGCGCGTATTCTTTGGATTAGGCCAACCGGCTAACTCAAACATATCCAGGTTAGGTAGAACCAGCTTTGTAGTACAGGCCTCTGGTCATCTTGACCATGTCAACATGCCTAAATACATTGAGTTGCTGCCGTGTGATTGGCTTATTCGATATTTGCGCTTAAACGAGCAGTGGAGCATGTGTACCTAAATAAAGTGGCCAGTGAGTGGAGAGATCCCCATGCTGCCATACAGACATGAAATGCCTTTGAGCAAAATACTGCGATGGCCGGGAATCGAACCCGGGTCAACTGCTTGGAAGGCAGCTATGCTCACCACTATACCACCATCGCATGAAAAGTACTGTAATTCCGTTCTAAACTCACATCTGTATGTCAGGAATCTGGGAAGAAAAGAGGAGGAGTGGAGAAGAAGAGGAGGTACATCAGCAAGAGAAGGAAGAAGTTTCATTCTGTTCTCGGTGAAAGCTGTTAACTCTGCAATACCTCAAACCAGTCATTTAAACAACTGAACTGTTATATAGGCCCATATGAACAACTAACCCTAACTTGTATAACTCACCACATGGAAACATAGCTTTCACAATTATTTTATCCTGGGGTTGAATAGGTGGGAGTTTCCTACATTCTTTCTATATTCAAAACACTTGTTGGGCTGGCATAAAGGTGAACACCTCCATGAGGATAAAAACAGCTCTGTCTGTGTTTATGTTCCACTACCGATTGCTAATGAAATTCAAATAAAGCGCACTATTTGCATTTCTTTTCCAGATGTTGTCACACTCTAAACTGCTAGTGACCAACTCTCATTGCTTTTCTAGTGCTGAGTTGGTTATGTTATGTTTTATGTTGCTGACATACATGTGCAAATTCCTTTATCAATCATCAATTTTTAAAAACTACACCCCTGTCCATAAATTAGACCCTCCAGAAAAACGCGGGCAAAAATCCTTGATTATGCGATTAAACATGTGGGGTTTTTATGTGATTTTATGCAGGGAAATTGCCTGAAGTTGCGAAATATGCGGGGGAAAAGAATAACAATTTATTTAAATATTGGGCTGTCTTATTTATTCTCTCTCACACACAACCTGCCACTAACGTTAAACCCCTTTACTATTCAATTAAACACATTCAATGTTTATTTATTGTAAATGCAATTGGGCTATTCTAATCACACACACACACACACACACACACACACACACACACACACACACACACACACTTCTCCGCCTCATTCTGTTTTCATTTACTTGTTCGTTATCTGACCAGCTTCAATCTTGTAAGCTACTCACTTCGTTTCTTGTAGCCCTCGAAAGGGTTTTGGAGGTTGATGCCTCGGTGAACGTGAGTTGAATGGCTTTCTTGTCCGCAGCAGCAGAAAGCATTTTCGAATGTTTGAATGAATCAAAGTGGGTCGTCACTGTCGATTTTCTCTTATACTCCAACACACAGTTGCACGGGGTGCAGAATAGTTTCCCCCCACTTTTTGCCCGGTCTTTAGTAGAAATGTTCGTCGGTAAATGAGAAGGATTAGATTTTTTCATCTTGGTGTTTTCTCTATCGTGTGAGCGCCACACGTTCACTCTATACAGTGTTGTTTAGATTCTGTGATGCGCGAGCTGATGACGTCACATCAAGACGAGTTAACTTTTTTTTCTCTCAACTTTGTGTGGAAAAAATGCGGGGATTATGCGGCCTTTTGATAAATATGCGTCCTTTTAAAAATCTGCGCCATTTGGCTGATTATGCGGTAAATCCTGAGATCGCAGAATCGCGTTTTTCTGGAGGGTCTAATAAATAAACCAGAGTCAGGTTAGCTGACAGGAGTGGCACTCGGTGTGGTCTTCTGCTGCTGTAGCCCATCTGCGTCAAGGTTCCACATGTTGCACGTTCAGAGATGGTTTTCTGCATACCTTGGTTGTTACTAGTGGTAATTAGAGTTACTGTTGCCTTTCTATCGTCTTGAACCAGTCCGGCCATTATCCTCTGACCTCTGGCATCAACAAGGAATTTTCGCCCAGTGAACAGCCGCTCATTGGATATTTTCTCTTTTTCGGACTATTCCCCTCTAAACCCAGAGATGGTGGATCAGCAGTTTCTGAAATACTCAGACCAGCCCGTGTGGCACCAACAAATATGCCACATTCAAAGTCACTTAAATCGCCTTTCTTCCCCATTTTGATGCTCTGTTTGAACTTCACCAGGTCATCTTGACCATGTTAACATGCGTAAATACATTGAGTTGCTGCCGTGTGATTGGCTTATTGGATATTTACGCTGAAACGAGCAGTGGAGCATGTGTACCTAATAAAGTGGCCAGTGAGTGCAGAGATCCCCATGCTGCCATACAGACATGAAATGCCTTTGAGCAAAATACTGCGATGGCCGGGAATCGAACCCGGGTCAACTGCTTGGAAGGCAGCTATGCTCACCACTATACCACCATCGCATGAAAAGTACTGTAATTCCGTTCTAAACTCACATCTGTATGTCAGGAATCTGGGAAGAGGGAGGGAAGAAAAGAGGAGGAG